>NC_091128.1:86422821-86746321 GCF_040183065.1 Periplaneta americana
CCCTTATGCAACGATCTATCAACTCAACAACATGCGACGAATTACACGAAACAACTCTTTACAATTTTTAATTTTAAACTTACAACTGAGAACATCAGGCCCGAGTAGATCTTTACCAATTATTACTTAAACTCGTAAATTAATATTGGATTGTTGTTGGCGTCTTGATAAAATGATCGTGTCGGAATTTTCCGACTTTCTACAGTCGTGAAAATTGAATAGACCCTATTCTTAGTACATTATCACCTTAAAAGAGACACACATTATTAGTGGCATCAGAGCGATTAGGACACAAGTTCGTATAAGCATTTTAATACAAATTTTAGATCCTGAATCCTTCCCCGCAATTAATGTGATGTTATGACGTATCCTGTAAACGAATATAATGATGTGCAATTATATATATATATATATATGTGTGTGTGTGTGTGTGTGTGTGTGTGTGTGTGTGTGTGTGTGTGTATGTATTTATATGTAGGTCTATGTATGTATGCATGTATTTACGAAGGCTATGTACGTATACAGTTATGTACAGTGTATATGTATGTATACAGTGCATGTACAGAATATATGAGGGGTTCACAACCAGAGTGGACCAAGTTCATCTGGAATAGTTCTGAGATATTGAGTCTTAAAGTTCCTGGCTCACGCTTAGCAACCTTCACCTTCCATAGGAAATGCTGCCCTCTGTGGAGTAAAAAATGAGTTATGGACTTAGTTTGTTATGGCAATGAATAAATCTAAGTTTTCTTCATCCGAGATTGTATTAATCCACAAACTGATCACTGGTAGACTTGGTCCACTCTGGTTGTGAGCCCCTCTTACGTATGTATGTATACAGTGTATGTACAGTATGTATGTATGTATGTATGTATGTATGTATGCATGTATGTATGTATGTATGTACAGTGTATATGTGTGTATACGTATCTTCGTAAATGTTACCTGAATGCAAGAAGTAGGTAACTTGATTTTTCCTATTTTGAGATATTGCCTATTTACTTATTTATTGCACTAAGAAATATGTCTTGTTTACTTTGACCTATTTGTTACATTGGAAAATAGATGTCGCTGGTATCGTTCGATCATTTACGGAGTTCTTGGATTACATTTTGTGCGATTTTTACTATTATATAACAGAGGTAACTAAAAATGCAAATTTCGAGTTACCTACTTCTTGCATTCAGGTGACGGTATTATAATATGTAAGTATGTATGCAGCCCATATGTGTTCATGTATGTGAACAATTTATTGTATGTGTATGTATCGTATGTATGTGTACAACGTATTATGTGTGTATGTATCGTATGTATGTATTTATGTATGTATACATGCATATTTATGTAACTAATGTAGGTAACGTAGTATGTATGTATGTATGTATGTATGTATGTATGTATGTATGTATGTATGTATGTATGTATGTGGAGGCGAGTATCAGATAATTCCGTGGCGAATCCTCGGCCTCATCTCGCCAAATACCACCTCGCCATCACCCATTCCATCTACGTTATATAACCTATTAGTTGATACAGAATCGTTAAATAACGGATTATAAATCATCGTGTATCCTCTGCGAGTTAAATAACAGTAATGTTGTTAATTGATAATTACGTAGTGATTAAATACTTCTAGATTTTACGTAATTTATTACTGATTCAATAATCCTACTAATCGAATGTAACGTTCTTTCTTTCTAAACTTATGACTGAAATATAGCTAAATATAAATTTTGATTGAGACCTGAAATGGCATCAGTGACAATTGAAATAATTCTGCATACACAGAGTTTTGTATTGTCTGCAGTAAAACTTGGTTACACATGCACAATGAAACGGCCACAGCCACGTCCTGCGGTCTTCTTTCCATGCTTGTAATGATCTCTCTCAATGGGACGAGTATTGCAAATCTGCATTTCATCGAGGCGATGCTCTGTGGAGTGCACTTGAAACTGCGCCTGGACTGGACTACGAGGCAGAAACTGTTAGGACGGTACTCTTAGCATTTGTAATAGAAACCCTGAAAACAGAAATCACTCCCAGAATGCGAGTTCAGCACTAATGGGCTGTATATCAGCCTGAGTGCACGTCCAACAACACGTTCAATCGATCTGCCAACTAATGAACTGGCGCGTCTCTAGAGTCTTGAATTGGAATCGAGCATGTTCTCAAATCCGTCATCCCACACAAGCTAAGCTCACAATAAACACGCAAGGAAGTATTCTTATCTGCCATTAATTTAAACTTACAAGGAAATCTTCCGAAGTATCAGGTCGATACAACATTAAATTCTATCCGGATAAATATTGCAAGTAGGCCACCTGCGTAACTCCAGGTCCCAGGCGTGTTTGCTGATCTAGAGTATAGGGTTGGTTCCCGCTTGGACTGATTACCTTGTTGGGTTTTTTTTCCGAACTTTCACAAACTCTAAGACGAATGTTAAATAATTCCATGGCGAATCCTCTGCCTCACATCGCTAAATACTATCTCACTATCATCAATTCCATCGACGCTAGATAACCTAGTAGTTGATACAGTTGGACTGATTACCTTGTTGGGTTTTTTTTTTCCGAACTTTCACAAACTCTAAGACGAATGTTAAATAATTCCATGGCGAATCCTCTGCCTCACATCGCTAAATACTATCTCACTATCAACAATTCCATCGACGCTAGATAACCTAGTAGTTGATACAGCATTGTTAAAAAATAACCAACGGTCCACAGCTGTAGCGTAATGGTTAGCATGACTGATCGTGAAACTAGCATTCCCGGGTTTAAATTCTGATTGGGACAAGTACCTAGTTGAGTTTCCCCCCCCCCCCCCAGAGTTTTCCCTCAACCCATTAAGAGCACATTCTGGGTAACATTCGGCGCTGAACCCTGAACTCATCTCGCTAGCATTATCACCTTAAACTCACTCAGACGCTAGATAACCATAGCAGTTGATAAAACATCGTAAAATAACCAATTAAAAATAACCAACGAAGTAAAATCACATAGGCCAAAGATAAAAAAAAACATCATAAAACTGTATATTATTATGCACATGCGGAAGTTCGAACTAGAATTCTCTTCTGTAACAGACCACCATTGTTTCTCCCTATTTAAATTCATCTGCGAGTTGCTCCTCAAAGTAAATGTGATTTGTGAGTGCGCGGTCGAGAGAGGCGGAGATATTACGCGAGCAGCTGGGCTTTGAGGCGACATATTCAAATATTAAAATATGGGTCGATGTCTTCTTCACGACATTGAAAGCACATGTCTGGCTTTCAATCCAAGTTCTAAAAATTGTGCATGTACAGTAAACACTTATTTATTTACATTGCGGGTAGCATGTTTTGTAACGTCGTGCTTCTAGGAGAGAAAACTCTAAATTAAATATGGCTTATAAAGTATGCAGCACTCTGCAAAATACTAGAATCACTGACAAATGATTAAGTAACATTAAATTCGTCCAAACTGCAGAAGTGACCCGCAATATTTTTACCGTAGAACTACGTTTTTCTCCTAGCTAAATACAGCGGGAATTGACTGTCTCATAAAAATGCCAGCTCTCTTGTTACATGATATTCACCTTGTTCTCCTTATATTCGACTTGTACTCATTGTCCTCTCCATGTTTTCCTTGCATTCCCCTGTTCTCCTTGTCTTTCCTCTATTCTCATTGTCTTCCCCTGTTCTCCTTGTCTTCCCCATTCTCATTGTCTTCTCCTGTTCTCTTTGTCTTATCTCTATTCTCATTGTCTTCCCCTGTTCTCATTGTCTTCCCCTATTCCCCTTGTCTTCCCACTATTCTCCTTGTCTTCCCCCGTTCTCATTGTCTTCTCCTGTTCTCTTTGTCTTCCCACTATTCTCCTTGTCTTCCCCCGTGCTCATTGTCTTCCCCTATTCCCCTTGTCTTCCCACTATTCTCCTTGTCTTCACCCATTCTCATTGTCTTCTCCTGTTCTCTTTCTCTTCCCTCTATTCTCATTGTCTTCCCTCTATTCTCATTGTCTTTCCCCTGTTCTCTTTGTCTTCCCTCTATTTTCATTGTCTTCCCTCGTTCTCATTGTCTTCCCCCGTTCTCATTGTCTTCCCCTATTCCCCTTGTCTTCCCACTATTCTCCTTGTCTTCCCCCATTCTCATTGTCTTCTTCTGTTCTCTTTGTCTTCCTCTATTCTCATTGTTTTCCCCTGTTCTCATTGTCTTCCCCTATTCCCCTTGTCTTCCCACTATTCTCCTTGTCTTCCCCCTTTCTCATTGTCTTCTCCTGTTCTCTTTGTCTTCCCACTATTCTCCTTGTCTTCCCCCGTTCTCATCGTCTTCCCTTATTCCCCTTGTCTTCCCACTATTCTCCTTGTCTTCCCCCGTTCTCATTGTCTTCCCCTATTCCCCTTGTCTTCCCACTATTCTCCTTGTCTTCCCCCGTTCTCATTGTCTTCCCCTATTCCCCTTGTCTTCCCACTATTCTCCTTGTCTTCCCCGGTTCTCATTGTCTTCTCCTGTTCTTTGTCATCCCTCTATTCTCATTGTCTTCCCCTGTTCTCCTTGTCTTTTCTCTATTATCATTGTCTTCCCCTGTTCTCCTTGTCTTTTCTCTATTATCATTGTCTTCCCCAGTTCTCCTTGTCTTCCCTCTATTCTCATTGTCCTCCCCCCGTTCCCAAAGTCTTCCCCTATTCCCCTTGTCTTCCCACTATTCTCCTTGTCTTCCCCATTCTCATTGTCTTCTCCTGTTCTCTTTGTCTTCCATCTATTCTCATTGTCTTCCCTCTATTCTCATTTTCTTCACACTATTCTCCTTGTCTTCCCCCGTTCTCATTGTCTTCCCCTATTCCCCTTGTCTTCCCACTATTCTCCTTGTCTTCCCCCTTTCTCATTGTCTTCTCCTGTTCTCTTTGTCTTCCCACTATTCTCCTTGTCTTCCCCCGTTCTCATCGTCTTCCCTTATTCCCCTTGTCTTCCCACTATTCTCCTTGTCTTCCCCCGTTCTCATTGTCTTCCCCTATTCCCCTTGTCTTCCCACTATTCTCCTTGTCTTCCCCCGTTCTCATTGTCTTCCCCTATTCCCCTTGTCTTCCCACTATTCTCCTTGTCTTCCCCGGTTCTCATTGTCTTCTCCTGTTCTTTGTCATCCCTCTATTCTCATTGTCTTCCCCTGTTCTCCTTGTCTTTTCTCTATTATCATTGTCTTCCCCTGTTCTCCTTGTCTTTTCTCTATTATCATTGTCTTCCCCTGTTCTCCTTGTATTTTCTCTATTATCATTGTCTTCCCCAGTTGTCCTTGTCTTCCCTCTATTCTCATTGTCCTCCCCCCGTTCCCATTGTCTTCCCCTATTCCCCTTGTCTTCCCACTATTCTCCTTGTCTTCCCCATTCTCATTGTCTTCTCCTGTTCTCTTTGTCTTCCATCTATTCTCATTGTCTTCCCTCTATTCTCATTTTCTTCACACTATTCTCCTTGTCTTCCCCCGTTCTAATTGTCTTCCCCTATTCCCCTTGTCTTCCCACTATTCTCCTTGTCTTCCCCGGTTCTCATTGTCTTCTCCTGTTCTCTTTGTCATCCCTCTATTCTCATTGTCTTCCCCTGTTCTCCTTGTCTTTTCTCTATTATCATTGTCTTCCCCTGTTGTCCTTGTCTTCCCTCTATTCTCATTGTCCTCCCCCCGTTCTCATTGTCTTCTCCTATTCCCCTTGTCTTCCCACTATTCTCCTTGTCTTCCCCATTCTCATTGTCTTCTCCTGTTCTCTTTGTCTTCCTTCTATTCTCATTGCCTTCCCTCTATTCTCATTGTCTTCCCCTGTTCTCCTTGTCTTTTCTCTATTATCATTGTCTTCCCCTGTTGTCCTTGTCTTCCCTCTATTCTCATTGTCCTCCCCCCGTTCTCATTGTCTTCCCCTATTCCCCTTGTCTTCCCACTATTCTCCTTGTCTTCCCCATTCTCATTGTCTTCTCCTGTTCTCTTTGTCTTCCTTCTATTCTCATTGTCTTCCCCTGTTCTCCTTGTCTTCCCTCTATTCTCATTGTCCTCCCCCTGTTCTCATTGTCTTCCCCTGTTCTCCTTGTCTTAACTCTATTCTCATTGTCCTCCCCCTGTTCTCATTGTCTTCCCCTGTTCTCCTTGTCTTCCCTCTATTTTCATTGTCCTCCCCCTGTTCTCATTGTCTTCCCCTGTTCTCCTTGTCTTCCCTCTATTCTCATTGTCCTCCCCTGTTCTCATTGTCCTCCCCTGTTCTCATTGTCTTCCCCTGTTCTCCTTGTCTTCCCTCTATTCTCATTGTCTTCCCCTGTTCTCCTTGTCTTCCCTCTATTCTCATTGCCTTCCCCCTGTTCTCATCGTCTTCTCCCTGTTCTCATTGTCTTTCCGCTGTTCTCATTGTCTTCCCCCTGTTCTCATTGTCTTGCCCCTGTTCTCATTGTCTTCCCTCTGTTCTCCTTGTCTTCCCCCTATTCTCATTGTCTTCCAACTGTTCTCATTATCTTTCGCCTGTTCTCCTTCTCCCTGTTTTCCTTGTCTTCCCCTGTTCTCCTTTTCTTCCCCTCGTTCTTTTTGTTTCCCCCCTGTTTTCCTTATCTTCACCATCTTCTCTTCGTCCTTTTTGTACAACTCTTCCTGTATTCTCTTGTTCTTTTTGTATTCCACTTCTCCTTTTATTCGACTTGTTCTCCTTGTCTTCATCTTGCTCTCCTTATCTTCCCCTTTTTCTTCTCGTACCCCCTTTTTCCTTCTTGTATTCCCATTGTTCTTCTTGTACTCCTGATGTTCTCCATGTATTTCTCTTATGCTCTTCGTTCTTTTCTTCTTTGCCTTACCCTTGTTCTCCTTTTCTGCCCCTTGTTCTTCCTGTATTCCACTTGATATCCTTGTTTCGCTCGCTGTTCGTCAAGAACTCCTCCTACGAAAAGATATGCAGCATATTACAGCTGTGCACCTTTGGACAGGTGATCTCACTCGTACGTCGTTCTACGTAAAGAATTGTGGAGCTTAGTGTCTGCAGACTTGTAAGTTATAGCTACAGGAAACTCGCATGCCCTAATTGAGAGCACTCGTCTAATATCACACGAACAACTGCCGCTATCCATCCGCAGATTCTGTATCTGCAGCTCTGCTGACGGAACAGATAACGGTAGCGAGTCCACCTGCTTCATCTCCCACAGGTGTTCAATAGGATTGAGGCGTGTCACCAAGATGTTTCCTGGAACCAGGCTGTTTCCTAGTTCTGTGGCGTTATTTACAGTACCAAAGCTTTGAGAGCTCCATCTCACACCGGTGTTCAATACAATTTTATTGAGATCGGCTCAGTAAGATGCTTTCCTCGAACAGGATTTCTGTAGCCAGAATACTACCTACATTTGTTATATACTGTTTCGTTTCAGAAAAGTTCAGTGTTTCATTAGACAGTAGTGGACAAATTAATTCTAACGAACGTATTCTTTTTTATAGGTAATTTAAAGACACTGTATGAACTACGCGATTCTGTTATGGCCTTTGAGATTGGTGACTCCGAAATGGTTTTGGCATGTTGTGTACAAGAATTCGCCTTGGAATTGCCAAAAAAAAAAAGTAATATATTTCCAATTCATTACGAATAAATTATTACTATTTTTTTGTTATTGATTTTAAAATCGATTACTAAAATTAATTATTTAAATGTTTTATTTAACAACGCTGTATCTACTGATAAGTTACCTTTCGTCGGTTTAACTCGGAGATGGGCATTCATGGGATTTTGCACAGCTTGCATTGAGTGTTTTTACTCGTGTACACTATTCTGAAGTTTGCCTATTCTCTAGATGCTCTTGAATTTCTTGTCTCATCGACAAAAATCGTTTGCCGTATATTTAAAACACGAACTAAAGCATGTAATCAATAGATATAGCCTACCTAATTTTCGCAAACCATGGATTGTCAAAATATGGTTTTTCAGATCATAAATTCAAATGTTTTATGTTTCCAAGCCCTTCCAGGTCAGAATATCCAAATATAAACTAAAGGAATGACGCAAAATTGTGTGTTGGCTATACACGAAATTTTTGTTTTTGTCACAATTTCATTAGACATTAGTGTTTCTCAAGGTAACTTTTGATCTCTTTTACGAAATTTAAATTTAAAGTGTGCGAAGATTAATATTGTACAGAATTTTTAATTTAATTTTCAAACCCTATTTCTGTACAGAATTTTGAATCTAATATTCAAACAGGATCTCTAGTGACTTTATTTTGTAAATATAAAATATAGCCCAGGCCTGGGCACTAATGCCCCAGTCGAGTCACTGCAGACTAGCCCTTAACTCTCCACTCCACCTTTCTGAGCTGAGACAGTCATGTTTTCACCGATACGAGTAGACAGAAAGATAAGTAATGCTCAGTGACGGATTCTATAAGGCAGGCATCATAGCTTTTAAGAACTTTCAGCTCTCTCTGGTCGCCTGAAATTCATCATCGATGCACAGCGCCTTACTGTGCATTTGTTTGTAAGCGGTGTAACTGCGGTAGCTAAGTGATCAGACCTTCAGCCTGTTACATAGGCAGTCCGGGTTCGACTTCCGGTCAGGCCTGGAATTTTCATTGAAAAATTCATAGTGACACTTGTGGAGCACAAGGTCGCAAGTTGGGATTTTTCTCGGGGTTCTCTCATTTCCCCATATTAAACCTTTACATTTTTTTGATAGTTTGTATGTGTGTTTAGTTTGGATAGTTTGTGTGTTTAGTTGGCACAATTTGTGTGTTTAGTTGGTATAGTTGTTTTTATGTTTAGTTTGGGTAGCTTGTTCGTCTGTTTAGACTGTATACTTTATGTGTTCAGTTTGTATAGTTTTTGTGTGTTAAGACTGTATTATGTGTTCAATTTGTATTGTTTTTTTTTTTGTGTATTGAGTTTGGATAGTTTGTGTGTGTGTTTTTTAAGAGTATATAATTTGTGTGTTCAGTTTGTAAAATTTGTAATGTCTTTAGTTTGGATAGTTTATGTGTGTGTGTTTAGACTGTATAATTTGTGTGTTCAGTTTGTATATTTTCGTGTGTGTTTAGTTTGTATAATTTATGTGTTTATTCTGTATAGTTTTTCGTGTTTAGTTTGTATAGTTTCTTTATGTGTTTAGTTTGTAAGTATAGTGTAAGCTCTCTTGGACTAGCGCCCCAATTGTCATAGATCTTCAGTTCACCCTAAACTACTGTAGAAGGCTGTTTCTCTTATGGGATTTCAGGCTTTTCATATTTTATATTTCATATTTCATATTATTTCGTCAACATTTCTCCATTTCGTTATAATTCCATAGCTTTCTCCGAACACCGGCTGGCGGCTCATAGAGGGAACTGGTCTAGGGACGAGGGGAGTTGCCTGCTCGACATCTGGGTACGCAGCCAACCTTAGCGTAGTCAGTCGATATGGGTTTGGGAATGCGCCTAGCCTGAAAGAGATCGTGAAAGGTCGCAGTGCTGGGGCATAGTTGTCCCCCTCCCGAAATTCCATTCCGTTCCAAGGCGATTTAAGCGAAAAGGACATGGGAGAGAGTTTCTCTGTTCCCTTTGGCTTCCCCGTTGTGTCCAGTGCTGATATAGCCTGGAAGTTTTGTTGTGCCTATTAGTTTATATTAGTCACACATCGGATTTGAGACTGTTACACAAATTTCTCTACATATGTTAGTACAGAGTTAAGTTAAAATGTTTTGTTAAAATGTACAGAGAACCTTAAGTCTCCTCTCATGATACAGACCTCTCGTCTTTGTAGAAGTCGACAGTAATGTACTTTGCACGACAAGAGTCAACAATTTTTTTAATGCGAAATAAGCCGAATTAATTTTTTTCGTAAGAAATAATATCGAAATTAAGCAAATTTTTATACCGAAATTTAAGATTTTTATTCACCGCAAAATAGAATCCCTAGTAATCAGTTAATGTTGTATACAGACAGAGGTTTTGTGATTCAGCTACAGTATGTCTATAGAGGATTTCACGTTAAAAAAAAGCGTTGAATATACGGAGGCTGTTCCCATCAACTATTTATAAATGTTTTCTTGAGAATTAGTAATTAATTAGTTCCTTTTAACTAATGGAACACAATTTCATTGAGAATTGGAGCGATTTTATGTGCTAAAATATTGTCACACTTCTTCAATTACCATATATTTAATTTACGAATAACGGGGTAACAGCTAAATTAGTAGAGTAGCCTTCTGCTCTCTTGCCAAATATATCCACTGTGGACTTCAACAAAGAGGTAGGGGCGGTACAGTTGAGGCCAAGATTAAAATAAGTATAACATTGTCTAAGATGTTTAGAAATATATGTATACTGCATGTAATATGCTATAATTAGACCTCGGATTTTAGACTAAATGCCAAAATGTTAACATTTTCTATGGGCCTCATGGTGCGTAAAATACCTATTTTTCCCCATTATGAGTTATTTTAAAGTTTTAGGGTAGAAAAATACCTATTTCTGTTTTGTTAATGTTTTTTTTTTTAATTTTTCGTGTAGCAGTAATAGCCTTTATTAAAAATAAATGTGTACAACTGTCAGCCATTTAGTATTTGTTTTGGAGGATTGATTCGGGACTCTCAGAATGAGGGTGTTGAGTTGTATTGAAGCGGGAGAACCACGAGAAAGACTCCGCGCTCCCGCTTTGTTCACACAAATTTATTTCTGGCTCACTCAGAATCGAACCCGGGTCGCCACGTTGAAAGGCAGGGAGGCTAAAGGCTGGTCCACAATAAACCGGGAACGGAAACAACGAGAAGGAGAACGGAAATATTGTTAAAATAAATGTATTTAATATTATTTCCGTTCTCGTTCTCGTTGTCGTTTTCGTTTCCGGTTTATTATGAACCAGCCTTAACCAGTCCGACACGGGCAAAACATTTTTAGTGCAGCAATGAAAGAGGAAGTTCTGGCTCAAAGACATTGTAATAGTTTGGTTGTAGGAATGCAAAAAATTCCCGGAAAGTAACAGGTTTTTTTGGGCACTTGAGCGGCAGTAGGAATACAAAGAACAGTGTCGCAAAGAAAGATAGAACCATTTTATAAGCGCAAAACTAACAAAAGGTGAAGTCTCACAACAGAAAATTTAGGCTTATATTATGATCATTGATCATTGATCCTAACCACAATAATTTTTACTGTCTTTATCGCTGTATAGCGTTATACTTTATATTCACTAATTATTTCCATCGTTATAGTTATTGTAGTTGAAGTGGGTAAAAACATTTAAGTGCCTAAAATCGTATTTTCAGCTGCCTAAAATTGTATTTTTAGGTGCCCAAAGTGTATTTTAATGTCTATTTTTTATTGTTTTATAACCCAGTTCTGGTATCCAAAAGTTGGTTAGCCTAATGGCCAAAATGTCAAAAGTTTAATAGTAATGTATATAAAATATAATGTATGTTTTTTTTTCAGAAATAATTATGGCATTAATAGGTTTTTTCAATCATTTGGACTCGACATGTCTATTTTGTGCAATAAACTGTACTTGTTGGGAAGAGAGTCAGGCAGAGATACTATACCTCATTCTTTCTTCTAACGGAGGCACCTTGCGGCAACAGTGTACAACCACACGAAGCTTGAGTTTTGAGGGTGCTAGAAACAATAGACTGTGACGGTAATATTTTGCATTTCCTGTAATGAGGCGATATTAGCGATCCTAGTGGTGAGCAACTATCTAATATTTGCATATTCACTACATATTGAGCTTCGCGACTGTATATACTAGACTGTGGTACTACGCAAGGCCCATAAGATCAATGCTCTTTTCTTAACGTGGAACCCTCTATAACACGAGTGACCTAAAGCAACTATTTCAGTAAACATTGGGAATCGAACTCCAGTCCGCGCTGTAGCATTGGGCTATAGAAGGGAGTGGGCTTTTCAATGTTATTAGATCATGTTGGCACGTCATACATCTATTTAACATTTGACTAAGCCCATGGGTTTGCATATTTCTTTAGTTCTTAACGCTCTTCACTAGAACATCACCGGAATTCTTAAAATTTTTCGTTTAAGAGTAACGTACTTTTTCTTTAGATAAATCTATTCTAAGAAGGAGAGAAGCAATAGCAATGGTCGAGTTGTACGCGGGCGGCCGATGTGGTTTCAAAGGAGGTGCAGATCAATAACGACTTCACAGAATACCGCATGAGTCGCCACGAGGCATCCACCTTACGACTTCCATTTTTATGTATTTCAATATACAGTATGATCTCACCGGGACAGACTGCTATGCATTTATGTGTGTAAGGAATTTGGAGACTCACTGTTACTCTGAGCATCTGTTACCTGGGAACATGGCAGCTTAAGCGGAAATTTTCGATTTTATGCTAGTTAATTTATGTCTTCTCTGTTTCAAAATAACGGGTATAATTACACCTAGAAGTAAATTTTGTTTTGTACGGCGCCGTTCCGGAAGTGACATTGGCAAGAAACAGCCCGCTCAGCGGTGATTCTGCGCGTCATCTTTCGGCAATTAAATCTGGCCAACGACTGAGGACGTAGCTGCAAGAAGTGCCCAAAGGCCCATAGGCCCTTTTTCCGGAGAATGTATAAATCGATTCTCCGTAGTTTCTTTGTTATACCCACAAAGTTTCGTTGAGAAATGTTGAACAGTAATGCTGATAAACCTGTTTATTTTAATATACTTTATATGCCCTGCAATGTTTCAACTCTATATATCTCAGAACAGCATTTTGGTGTATGGGCCCTTATTGCAGCTATGTCCTCATTTTACCTGTGCGAAGCTCAGTTCCTAGCAATAACTCTGTATTTGTCGATTTAAGGAAGACTTTCAACGAACTCGTGGGCAGAGGTTTTTTAAGGGGACGTTAAAAAAGTACTGTTTTTAAATAAACTACTTTATTAATTTCTCCAGTATATTAGGTGGCCAGATAGCACAATTGGTACAGCAACTGACTACGGACTGAAAGATAGAATTAAATCGTAATTCAACATAAAAACACTTTAAATCAAATAAAACTGGCCATGAAATATTTTAAAAGCAATTTATAAACAACCAGTTTGGTTCTGTGTGCTTTATTTGTCATATCTTATTTTATATATCATGAATCAATTATATCACTTTCAAATTCTCAAGAGTATTAAGTATATAGATGTTAAATTTAATCCTAGTTTATCGTCTCTCACAAGTCAGAGAACCAACATTTGAAAAGATTACTATATATTCACAGCTTAAGAAGTTCACTACTGCCGCGCTTATCGACCTTAGACTATTTATTATTGAATTAAATAAATAAACGTAAATATATTAATTATTTTATTTATTCACTTATTTATTTGTGATTCTTTCTTTCTTTGTCTCTTTATTTGTTTGTTTTGTTTATGTACTTATCTATAATCACGTTCTTTGTTTTGTTTTTTGTGTTTTTTTTTTTTTTAGACAATAAGGAAAATATTACAGAGGCAAATTTGATTCCTAATCAGAAAAAAAAAAATATTATAAAATTCACTCATAAATATATTATGTAGATATATTTAAAATGTACTTAGCCATTAATGTCTATTTTTTAGACGTACAATAAAACATGGACCAAAATTGTTGGCTAAAATGTAAATTTGCCATAAAGTTCTATACTAATGAGAGTGAAAGTTTGTATTTGCAGTTCGTTTTATGTAAACGGTCCGCCCCTGCATTAGAACAGAGCATCTGTTTTGTACCGGTATGTCTGTATCCGCTTGAGATGTACTGTGTACTTGCAAACTCCCTCCTCCCCATCCAGCAACGTTGCCAAGCGCCTAATATTGTTAACTTTAATAATTAGTTAAATAGTGCAATTAGAAAAAAATTGTGAGGACATTTTTTCTTCCTTATGTTATGAACAATTATCAGTTAAAATAATGGTACTTATACCCCTTATATCCTGTACAGTAAAATGTATATAAATGTATATATATATATTTATTTATTTATTTATTTATTTATTTATTTATTTATTCTGCAGTGCTCGGGAAAAGTGATAAAAGTCAGTTTCCACAAACCTTTTTTGATAATTTATTGGCAACTTACGGAACATCTGCTCGCTTGGAAAAAAAAATACATAAGTATTTCTCCCATTACGATAATCCATACAGAAAAAAATCAAATCGACATAAACCAGTGTAAGTTGTTAATAAATTATCAAAAAAGGTTTGTGGAAACTGACTTATGTCACTTTTCCCAAGCACTGCAGAATTTAGAGCAAATACCTGATATGTTTTTCCAACTTAACTACGTTTCGGTCCATTAAAATGCGTAAATATTTCACTTGTTCACTTGTAAGTGTTTCAGGACTAAGCAAGGATGCATGTTTGAATAATTTCCGACATGTAAAGTTATTTTGAAATTATTATGTATTTTAACTTAGGAGGCAAGTCCTGTTTTAATTAATGAAGAGAAAATAAGGACTGTTAAATGATATAGGAAGAGAAGTAAGAGTTTACTGGGAAAAGCTACTCGCGAATTTGTCCTCCTTGATCACAAGCACTACTCGTGTCGAGTATTGAGTTACGACCTGCACGCGTATTACAGAACGGCATGAATTTCGTTAGTTTCATAGCTTGAATAATAGTGCGCAGATTTCCTCTAAATTCAGCAGTTGATAGATAAGCCTGTAGCCTACATTCCCGACTCTGACAGGCATTTAGCTGCAGCACGTGCTGCGGCCCTCATTTATATGCCAGGTTGCTATGACGACCTGTTCAGAAACAACAGCACGCGGCCAGCAACGTGTGGGATTCATTCTGGATGAAGGCGACCGTCCGTGCGATATCGCTCAGCGAAGTGTGTGCATCAGAGTCATATGTGCAACACGACACTGCCGGCCGGCGCGACGCGGCACTGCGATATGTTTCAACAGCACATCCGAAATGAAAAATGCTGTCTACGTTTCTGTATTCGCATATAAATAATAGATGTCACAAAATGACACGTACTCGTACTTAGGAATTATACGTATTACGCAGCAATTTAAATTCATGCTATATAAAGGAGAAGATTACTAATTACTAGTAGGCCTATTTACTCTAAAAATGTTACATATTATTTTCTTTCCCAAAAGTGATAAATAGGGGACGAATATTGATAGCTTAAAAATAGTTGAAAAATGACCAATAAAATGTCCTCACATTTACAAAAAAAAAATGCCCTAAATGTTAAAAATAAATACCTTAAAAGTTAATAAATTAAAGGCAGGAATTTGTATATGGAAAGATAATTAACTTACTTACTTTCTTACTTACTTACTTACTTTTAAGGAACCCGAAGGTTCATTGCCGCCCTCACATAAGCCCGCCATAGGTCCCTATCCTGAACAAGATCAATCCAGTCTCTATCATCATATCCCACCTTCCTCAAATCCATTTTAATATTATCTTCCCGTCTACGTCTCGGCTTCCCCAAAGATCTTTTTCCCTCCGGCCTCCCAACTAACACTCTATATGCATTTCTGGATTCGCCCATACGTGCTACATGTCTTGCCCATCTCAAACGTCTGGATTTAATGTTCCTAATTATGTCAGGTGAAGAATACAATGCGTGGAAGATAATAAACACAGTGTTTTTTTAATAAATCAAAGTTAGTCTTTTGTTTCTGTTTTCCTTGTATTAAAAATTAATTTTCAATTAAAACAATTTCACGGATGACCATGATTGTATACAGCAATACTGAATAAGATATAATTTTTAAACAATTGTAAAAATAACATTTTGTTGATAGCAACGAAAAAAATAAAACTTCCTATAACAATTTGTATTTCTTCTTTTAGTCTGTAGCCAAAAATTTAAAAGTCACCGGCAACACAGACAACACAACAAAAATTAATCACCAACACAATATAAAATGAACAGAAAGTTACGTTTCCTTGTTGAAATAAGATTGTACAAACTTATCACTTGGCCCAGGGCGTACGGAGATAAGGTTAGTTGTTCATAAACTAGTATATTGACGTGACGTCATTTTTGGCGCGTGGCACAGGTACTATCAGGGAACACTTGCATCTTGTTTCTGCTGCAGTTGACGTTCTATTCATGATTCAAAACTAGACCACGCAGACTATTCACAATGCATTCTGGTGATAAAGACTGATACTACGTTTACCTATCCTACAATTAAAATTATTCATTCATTTATTTAATTCATTTTTAGTGGTAGAGTTAAGGCCATAAGACCTTCTCTTCCACTTAACCACTACAAAAATACAGAGTAAATATTATAAATAACAACAATACGGAAAAGAATGAAATAATAATATTATTAATAATAATAATAATAATAATAATAATAATAATAATAATAATAATAATAATAATAATAATAATAGCAAAATGTACATTTGTTTAATTACATGTAATTCTTAGTTAAAAAATTACAATTTGGTATTAAATAATTTGGACCAAAGGAATGATTAACATAATGAAGGAAAATTGATATATTAAAAATAAAAATCATATTCTACAAAAGTAATATTTGAAGAAAGATATTCTAGAGATGAAAATCAGTTTTTTGAGAATTGACTTTTGAAAATAGTCAATATCCGACAGTCCCTATATACTATACAGGGTGAACCGTAAGTAATGTCATTAATTTCAAGGGATCATTCTCTGAGTTATTTAAAAAAAATTAATACAATTTTGCTCCTTTGTGTTTCCTTTCCAAGAAAAAAATATTTTATAAGAAACATTTATAGCGTATTTTGGGGAAGCTCTTATATTAATTCCCAGTACGCTCAGTCACTTTGAGAGAGGAATATATTATGTTAATAAATGATTAAAAGAATTTTAGTTTTGTTTTTTAAATATGCAGACATTTGATCCAAACCTATGTACGTTTTCGTTCCGCAAAGGAATTTTAAACCCTGGTGCGCTTGACAATACTGTAAAGCTGCCTGAAGAGATGCAGCTCGCGTATGGAAGGAATGGGTGAGACAAAGAGAAATGGAAACAACACAATTGCTTTTAAATATGACTCGGGAAATTTGATTTCTTGTATGTAAGTTTACCGATTACTACTTTAAAAATTAAAGTGGGAGGGAACTATTTCTAACTGGCTGAATACAATTATTGTAGTACGACAAAAGGAGATTGTTTATAAAATAAGTTTTTCTTATTGGCTGTGTTCACCGAATATTTAATTAAAATTAAATCGAAGAGTATAAAAATAAAATTTGTTGTAATTCAGCATTATAAACAGTCTTTATCGTTAGTGAAAATCGTACTTCATATGCCACATTTTCGTTTAGTGCCATAAAAATATTACCATGACAACTAAAACGTCATCACTTCTATTAAGAAAACATAACATGTATCATAAAGTTAACATTATGAAACGATTTGCCAGTGCTGTAATATTTAATAGCAACCTCTTTCCTCATAGACTATGATATCAAACTACACATCATTACAAATCTGATGTTATTTCTTTATTAATATTGTTTTATAATGCTGTCGTACAAAAAATAGCATATGAAACTCATTTATAATGTTATACAATTATTACATTCGTGAAAGTATTAATTGCATTACGTTCATTTCATAACATTTGCTCACGTAGTAAACTATAACATTATACGCTTGTTTCATAATACTGATATTATAATTTTGTTCGCTAATTTAACGTAAAGTAAGCATATAGTATTTTTATTTTTTTTCCTTTAAGATTTAAATGTTCTAAAATTTTGTTTTATAACGTGAAATATGCATCATTATTGTTTACGATCTCTAGAATATTCAATTGAAATGGGGGTGTAGAAATATTTCTTAATCTTGTCACTTTAGTTTGAAATAAACGTGTCTTATTGTCTGTGTTCTTTGAATGTTTAATTAAATTTAGATTTTAGAGTTTTTTCAAACTTTCGAAGATTTTGTTTGACGTGAAATGAGCATTGTTCATTCTCTGTTTCCCAACACAGTTCAAACACAACAATTAAACGGTATACGTCTGTATTTTTTCTTAGGAGTTTAAAAACAATGACCTTCAATGGCATTGACCTTCAACAAACCAGATAAAAAGGTTGTTCAAAGCATCACAATTCAATGTGTAGCCTACTGCCTGCTGGGCGCAGCGTTGCAAGATGTCATAATCTCATGTATTTTAAAAAGCACGTTTTTCTGGAAAACTATTCACAACATAGCAAAATGGTATTTGACTTTTTTTGTTCCTCTTTATTCAAGGAATCACCCACCAGAATTAATGACATTACTTACAGTTCACTAGAATACTCTATTTTTGCTATTTATACTGTCGTAAAGAATGTAGGCTTATATTGATCAAACGTATTTACATTATTATACACTATTTACATAATACATGGACTATAGTATTATTAAATAATGTAAAAAAATCCTTGTATTTCAATACAAAGTCCCGCGCCGTGGCGTCGTGGTCTAAGGCATCCTGCCTAGGACTCGCGTTACGGAATGCGCGCTGGTTCGAGTCCTCATGGGGGAAGAAATTTTCTCATGAAATTTCGGCCAGTATTTGGGACCGGTGCCCACCCAGCATCGTGATGCCCTTGTGGAGCTACGATAGGTAGCGAAATCCGGTTACGCAAACCAGCTATAACGACTGGGGGGCTCATCGTGCTAACCACACGATACCTCCATTCTGGTTGGATGATAGTCCACCTCTGCTTCGGCATGTGGACGTGAGGCCAGCAGCCGGCTGGTCGGTCTTGGCCCTTCATGGGCTGTAGCGCTACGGATTATTATTGTTTTTATTTCAATACAAAACACTGTTCATAATAGTGCAAGTAATGTTTGATCAATGTGGGCCTCAATTCTTTATGATGAATGAATGAATAGCCTGGTACTGTCCCGTGTAGGGCAAAGACCTCCTAAGAAAGGCATGGCTCGAATTTCCTCTTACAAGCTATATACACTTTAGATTTTACAATGTTCACTTCACTTAAGTGTTACTCTAGTTCCTTCCACTTTTCCCTGTCTCTTGCTATTCTTGACCACTGTTTTCCGGCCCTCGCTGCGAGTATGTCTGCCCATCTGCGCCTTTGTCGCCCTTGTCTTCTCTTCCCCGTGTATGGATCCCACATTGTAGCTGCGTACGCCCATCTTTCTGGATTTAGCCTTGCCACGTGTCCTCCCCACTTCCATTTTAGCTTTGTTGCCCTTTCCAAGACATCCGCGTCGCTGAAGAGGTTGCGTAGTTCTTCGTTTGAGATCCTGTCTTGGAGTGAGATACCCAGCATCTTTCTCTGCATTTTCCTTTGACATACTTGAATGGATTGAGTTTATCTACTAACGACCACGTCTGGCATCCGTATAAGAGTATTGGGAATATGCATGACTCGAGGACATTCTTTATGATAGGTAGCATAAATAGTAAAAATAGCTTATTCTAATATAAATAATAATCCTTGGCGCTAGAGCCCGTGAGGGGCCTAGACCGACCAGCCGGCTGCTGGCCTCACGCCCACATGCTGAAGCAGAGGTGGACGATCATCCAACCAGAATGGAGGTATCGTGTGGTTAGCACGATGATCCCCCCAGTCATTATAGCTGGTATTCGCAACCGGATTTCGCTACCTACCGTAGCTCCCCAAATGCATCACGATGCTTTTAATGTAAATAGTGTAAATAATTTCAATTGTAAATATTAGTGTAATTGTTGAAGTGGTCCATGTTTTGTTCTGCCAAACTTAACCAGAAAAGAGTCGCGTGAGTAGTCAGTCAAGTAATTCGCTTGCTAGATGCACTCATATCGTCTACTTAAAAACTCCAGTAATACTTAATCCTGTAGTCTCGTGGAACAAAGTACGGTCCCTAGTTATTACAATCGAGGGTGTAAAATTTTACTGTTACAAATTATTATCATTATATTTTCTTTATAAGATTAGAGCGGTTACTTGTATTACATATGAAAATAGAAAACGTTAGACTTTAAATAAATGAAGCAAAGATAATTTTAAAATAAACACTGTGTCTCATATGCCTGAAAGAAACAAGAAAAAATTGTCACAAAGTTTCCCCAGGTTATGTCGCCTCTGATATCGATTCTGCAGCAAATTATAAAACTTTATAATTAATCTGTACGGAAAATCACTTTTTCATTTGTTTCAACATGTACTTCACTTTATCTCACTAGTGTACTAAACTGTCATAAACTTTTATATTACGTAGCAGAAGGGGATAAAATCTTTAACGTAACTTCCTCTGAAAGATATATTTCTGCGGGTTCCGTGCTACAGATTTATGGCACTGAAAAGAACCCTGTGTCTGATAGATGGCAAAAAGTAAAGCTATCCCATTACGGGACTCCTAAGACTGGAATGATAATGCCCCCACCTCATGAGAGGATCGGCACCGTGTAGTAATTGGTATGTCAGTCCGCATTTGCCCCCAAGGAAACACTCCGAATAAAAACGTTAAAGTTAAATATTATTTGCACTATAGCATTACATTCTCCCTATAACGTCGTACGATGAGAAAGTAAATATACGATCTGTTTATTTCTTCCTGAGTCCAGCTGTGGCATTTTCTGTGCTCAGCTACCTTTCCGGTAAATATTTAGTGGCTGTATTTATGAAGAGAACGTGTTCAGAACAGTCTCTCTTTGACAGTAAAGGGAAATAGTTATAAATTAATTTATCCATAACTGATATGATAGTATCTAAACTGGTATTTTTTTCATCGTCCTTAGACACTTAAACAAATGGCTCACAGAGCGTTTTCATGGGAATTAAGAAATCTCTGTTTGTTAGTTTATGAACGATTTTAAGAAATAGTGGAATTTGTGCGGGACATAAAAAGACAGGTTTATGGTGAAATAACGAAATGGTTGAAGGCTGAACTGAAGTTTCTTCAATAGAAACCCAATGGTGTAACATTACGAGATCCATTGCTGTTAGTTTCGGATGCTGGGAGGCCCAAAAGACTCTTTCATGAGGAAGGACTCAAAACGAAGCAAATTTTTGTTCCTTCGTTTACAAAGGAACTTTCTGAAAAAGAACCTGTGCTCAGGATTGAAATATTTCTCCATTCCTCTTTTGCTACCATTGGGTTTCTATTGAGGAAACTTCCCTTCAGCCTCCAACCATTCTGAGTATTTTGCCAGAAACTTGTCTTCCTTCGTTCAGCACAACTTCCATTTTTTTAAATCATTCATAAAATAACAAATGGATTCCTTAATTCCCATAAAAATGCTCTGTGAATACACTCCTGTTTATCTAGTCGAAATATATTCATATGATGATTCTGAACAGCTTTTCTTTTCGAGGATTAATTTACATAACCGTTTACGAGTCAAAATGAGGTGCCCTGACGCTTAGCGGCATAAGAGGCCATGAAGAAAAAAAGAGTAAGAAGAAGAAGAAATAGTTTACGAGTTACCGAACGCCGCTTTTGCTGGTCCTCACCTGAACTAAGGCATTTATTAAAAAAGAAAAAGTGCGCGTTTGCCGTTAAACAGCAATATGGGATTTAAGGGAATACTCCACTAAAAATGAAACTTTTTTCCTAATAATTTGTTTTCAATTAAATTTTGCGAGCACGTCGACTATGTAAAGGACTAACAAAATCCAAATTTTGAACTTCCAAATGTTTCTGACTTTTTATTTTTTATTTTTTTATTACCATTAGATATATTTTCAAACACCAGTTTTTAGTAGAATATCTCATTTTTAAGATTCCTCTTTTTTGTTGCATTTCAAGATATAGAAAAACATTTCTATGCATTCATTTTATGAAATAACTCACTTATTCACTTAATTTTTTTTGTAATGTTAAAAATGTTATTTTTTATATTACATTAAAAAATATTAATAAAATAAACTAGCAGCATTTGTCACAAAATAAATGCATAGAAATATGCAGCTAGCTCATAAATACTTGCAGTAAAAATTTAATCCAGATTGATTAATATTTGACATAAGAAAGTTGATATTGAATCAACAAAAATAAAGACGAAAAAATGGATTTGAAAATAAAATGAATATTTATGTAAATTAATATTCTCCTCCTCTGAATTCATCTAGTAGCTTCAGGTAGCCAACTTTAGAACAAAAAGTTACTAGATTTGTAATCAGAAATTTTAAAAAACAATTCTTCGATGAAAAAACAATTTTGACAGCTCTTTAAATTCCACGCCCCCTTACCGCCTTAATTTTAAAAATGTGATCATATTTGTAATCAGAATTGAGCTGAATCCATTTGGGGTATGAAAATATAAATTCTGAAGAAGTGAAATAGGTAAACAAAATTTTGGAAAATTTTCATGATTTTGAGTGGAGTCTCCCCTCAAAGCTCAAATGTTTTGTATTTTGGTAAAAAAAAATTCCTTGCGAGTAAGTGTCGATTTTATTAAATCTCAGTAAATATGAACTTCATGATCGAAAATTCAAATTTCAATTCAGTTATTTCGAAAATTATTATTACAGTATTAACATGGAATAAGTTAATTAAACTTTATATAAACCAAAAATACATACCTTTGGGCAGATTTTTCGCGTGGAATCTAAACATTTTGCTTAAGCACAACACTGAACGATATTCCCTTGCATCGTTTCAACGCACAATTAGGTGCGGAACGCCCGGGTGTTTATCAACTTCCACTATGTATTTACTGTTGTTAATCTTTCCGAATCCCTTTCTGCGTTGCGGATTTCTGAAGTGCAGACATCTGGTTAGTGTTTAGTCTAGAAACACCAACTACAGTGACTTTGAAAATACCATTTTTTCCAGCTAGATTGAGATTCTACCCACTGTGGATCGTCTCGGACTTTATCATCGTCTCGGTCATTATCATCATAACGAACATCACCATCCTCTCGGTCACCATCATCATCATCATCATCATCATCATCTCGAATGTCATCTCTCGAACATCCTCATCGCCTCTTTAACATTACCATTTCTCCATCATCATCATCATCATCATCATCATAATCATCATCATCATAATCATCATTATTTTTCGAAAATCATCACCATCTCTCGATCAATATCACCACCATTTCTCGAATATCATCATTATCATCATCATCATCATCATCTCAAACATCACCATCAGAATCTCGATCATTATTATTTTCATCACCACTACAGTGCCCGCCATCATCATGATTGTCACAGAATTCACCATCCCCACCTTGATCAGCATTACTACTATCATTCTAGCATCCCATTATCATCACCGCCACTACAGTCATCAATACAGCCACTACCACTATTTTATCTTCTGTCTGTCCGCAGTTCACATTTTTTCTAGCGAATATTTCTTTCGACATCCAGCATTCGTTTTAATAATTAGTTTAAATTGCTCAGAGTCGGCTTCTGTAGCGTACTTGGTATAGTACTGGCGTTCTATGCTCGAGGTTGCGGGTTCGATCCCGACCCAGGTCGATGGCATTTAAGTATGTTAAATGCAACAGGCTCACGTCAGTAGATTTACTGGCATGTAAAAGAACTCCTGCGGGACAAAATTCCGGCATACCGGGGACGCTGATAGCCTATAACCTCTGCAGTTGCGAGCGTCGTTAAATAAACCATGATTTTTTTTAAATTGCTCACATATCTTTGAATTCAATTTGCTGTTCGTGGAGAATGAAATTATCCCTACTGTCTTTATTTTATTCTTTAACTACAGCATATTAATTGTTCTTCTCTGTATACTTTATTATTAAATTGTGTACGAGTAAATTAATACTCCCCTTGGAAGGGCTAATTTTATTTCTTTCAATAGGTTTTTCATTATCTGCATACTCGTATTTCACACATACAAAGGACTCTTAACAAATGGATAAACAGACCTCCATCAAAGTCTCTATGCAATATCATATTGGCAGTGGCGAATCATCAGTTTCGTAGGCGGGACTCGAAGCTCGTGATCAAGGCCTGTGCGGAACGATGAAACTGTGCTGTAGCTATGTCGTGCAACATAGCTGGCGCTGGATTTTATTTTAT
The DNA here is from genome assembly GCF_040183065.1 of Periplaneta americana. Classification (NCBI taxonomy): domain Eukaryota; kingdom Metazoa; phylum Arthropoda; class Insecta; order Blattodea; family Blattidae; genus Periplaneta; species Periplaneta americana. The sequence continues at coordinate 86,446,699 of NC_091128.1, forward strand.
TAATAATATTAATGTTAATTGTTAATCGTATTTAATTTAATTCTGAATAATTTTGTTACAAGACACGAGCTTCGTTTCTGAAGAACGCAACATAAAGAACGCATTAGGCTAATTGTGTTGCCTGCGGCCCCGAGCTGCAGGTGTGCAGTTGCATCCGTCCTTTCAAGGGATTATTTTCGTGTGCCGCCCGCATATACATAAGCCGATTGTGGTATTGATATTCCGTTCAATATGGAGAAAGAGCAGGAACCATTCTGTTACACAAGTCGAGGTCTGAGTGGAACTCATGGCCTACTTCCATTCACAAAGAAGCTTCTACGCCTCTCTACTACAGCAGACATAAGCATTCTGGCCACCATTTTGTTACTCACCGGAGCGCCCTGAAGCCTCGCCCGGGGCGAAAGAATGCAGACTGGACAGGTACTAGACCAGGCAACGAGTAGAACTCGCTGCTATGGAACTTGGCGTAGCCAGTGAGACAAGAAGATGAGGATGTAGAATCGTTTTTCAAACAAAATATAAACAATATAAATCAATTTATTGCATTTACATTGACAAAAGGAATTCTAAACAGAAACAGTGTTTTAGGAACAAACTGAAACTTACAATGCTAGGCATTGCATGTGTGTTTGTGCCATTAGACGAGTAATATCTGGAACAATCGATCTACTCGAATGCAGCCGAATCATAGATGTCAAATGCTTGTCGCTTAGCTGTGATCTGTGGCTGGTTTCACACATTTTTAGAACAGAGAAAACCTGCTCACGTGAGTACGTCGTACCAAACATACTCATTACTTTTGCTACATGTCTGTGCAGACGTGGAAAACGATCAGATGAGATACAATGATAGAATGTAGTTATATCTTCAGTTATTTTTGAACTTCACATCAAGAAAGCTGTCATATTTGAGATCTATTAATTCCATTTGAAGCGTCGAGAGACCTGAGAACTGGATATATCAACGGAAAAGAAGAAGGGTCGATCAGCTGAGGAAAAGATCGAGCTAGCGCGCTGTTACATCATCACAGCGTAATGCACCTCGTCCTGATCTAGCCCCACGTATATATGCACTGAGTGCAGGTTGCCCTCTGTGAGAACGACTGATTTATCTGCTAAGTCGGAGCTTTAAAATTATTTGGAACCGATGGTCGAGTATTCGAAACTCGCTTTTATCGTTATGATATCCTGTGTAGTATAAAGTTGAGGCCCAACGTCTACATGACTGAGAAGAAACTGCCTACTAAAGGATGCACTGCAAGGAATGATGAATGGGAGAAGAGTTCGGGGCAGAAAAAGATATCAGATGATAGACGACATTAAGATATGTGGGTCATATGCGGAGACTAAGAGGAAGGCAGAAAATAGGAAAGATGGCAGAATGCTGGGTTTGCAGTGAAAGAACTGCCCATGGGCAGAACACATGTATGTATGTATGTATGTAACGTCAACATCCAATCTTTCGGCGTGACATTTTACGTAAGATTTGCGATTCAGTCGTAGCTTGAAACCCTGGGACTTTTTCATCTTCAGTCCAGATATTCTCTAACAGTAAGTGAATAATTGGAATTTTCAATATAATATGCAGTAGGACTCGTGGTCAGCACACGTTGCATAACATTACTTAATAGTATTTGTATTTTTCGTGTCTTTTATAAATATGCCGTCTTGCTTCTGTGCCAAAAGCTCTTTTCTTACCTATTAATTTACGATGGATGAAAACTACTATAGTTCACCGCTGTGGAGTAACGCTGAGCACGTCTGATGGTGAAACTAGCGGGCCCGGGGTTCAAATTCCGGTTGGGACAAGTTACCTGGTTGAGGTTTTTTCGGGGTTTTCCTTCAACCCATTAAGACAGAGGTCTCCAAAAAGCGTTTCGTCATTCGTGCTCTCGATGCTGCCCGCCGAACACAGTGTGCTGTAAGGCTAGAGAAGGGGAAGAGACTCGTACCTCAACAGATGGAAGCGATCAGTGGGGGATCGCGGCAACGGTCTGCTTATGTTTACAAATAATAACATCAAAAGAATAAGAAATATCATACGTTTGTATATTATTTTGACGTACTATGAAGCTGGCGCCCCGTCTGTAGCTATTGACACAAGCCATTGCAAATTCAACCTCTTCTGTTCTATGGTGCCTTTCAGTGCTTGGAAAAGATCCTCTCCAGTTGTACTTTGTAATTACATCTAGAAGATATTCAGACACAGTAAAATGTTAATTAACTCCTCGGATGAAAATGGTCAGGTAAGCTTTGTAATTTCTATCTGTGCTTTCGTCCAATGCAAGTGAGTAAACTACGAATTGGTTAATTGTGGTTTCGACTTCAGATTCAATTACATTTACAAGCTTGAAATTCCTTCTCTGAACTGTAATTGGAAACAATTTAATTTTCTTAAACTTTGTTCTGGACACAGTATTTTAGTAACGTCCTGTATGCACGATTTTATAAATGATGCTTCTGTAAAGGACTTCATTGATTTTCTAATATTCCAAGCTAGAACACAGCTAGCAAGAAGCTTTTTTTAAGACTGAGGACACGTGTGTAATTTGTGTTTGTATTTTCTTGTTTTACATTTATCAAAATATTTGTAGGCCTACGCACTTCCCCTAAAATTAAACGAAATGGAACTGAGTCATGCGGAACTGAGTGTAAACGTATTGTAATATATTGATTATATTATGTATAACCAACAGTCATACAGATAGCCCCAAAATAAATTATTTTCACATGTCCAACATGCCTGTAATTGTATGATATTCTTTATGAAAGGTCGAGTATTGTCGTCGCATGTTGAATTTTAACACACCCTTAAGAATTTTCGAACAAATTAAACATTTCACATTCTCCCGACTAACAAGAAAAAATGTCTCTTCCTATTCATCCTTGAAGGTACTACGTCCATGATTAGAAGACATTGTGAAACGGTGGAACACTCCGACCAACACAATGATAATGGTAGTCCGTTACTGCTCTTCGTTTGCGCATAAACATTGAGTACAGTACAGGTGGGGATGGGTGAGGCGGAACGCGCTCATTACGTACTGGCTTCGGTTCCATTCAGGGGCTTACTCGCGAGTACGCTTTTGGACACGTCTGCAGTAAGAGCAAATTGCTGTGTAACTTTCGGCGCTGGACCCTGGATTCATCTCGCTAGCGTTATCACTTTCATCTCACTCTGACGTTAGGTAACCATAGCAGTTGATAAATCGTCGTAAAATAACCAACTAAAAAAACTACTATAGTATGTTCCTCATACAGAAGGAATTGTCCCACCAAGAGTTTTGAACTGATCAAATTGACAAGCCAATGAAATGTATGGTATTCTTGTGTCTTCCTCATGCTACCGGCAGTCACGTGACAATTATTTCAGTTATTTTAAACAGTTGTATAATATTACGTAGACGTCCAATTCCTAACAGAAATTAATGTTTTCACAAAAGAACTAAGATAGCCCGGCCACTAGCCTTCACAGAGGGACGAGCAGAAGCGGGTGTGGGAAAGCGGGATGCGACGTAGGCAAACGGACGACAGTATCTGTGCGAAAATATGATTCAATATTGAAAGCTCTTTCATCACTGGAAAACGTGAACATATTTGTGGAAAGTACTATACTCACTAACTTTGTACTTTTTACTATGTCCGTAAGGCGACTTTGACTGCATACGCGGCCTTGGTTCTGTGTGGTGGACGGTTGTAAGTTTACTAGTAGACGAATGGGAGTGAAGTACATTCAAAAACTCAAGTACAATAAAAATTGAAGTAAAAATAAAATGATTCCCTGTACATAACAATTTGAAAAAGATTGCTTGAAGAAAATAGATGTTCGAACTTTCAGCCCTAAACCCCCCCCCCTCGTCCAAAAATGAATATTGATGATAACTAATGTATTGTTTTATAAACGAAGGACGTCCGACTCCTACACTCGGAAAAGTTAAGCGAATTGAAGTCAGTAATACCATTAGATATTAAGATATTCAAACACAAAATAGCATTACTTGTGTATGTAATTTATGTTCGCACTCAGTCTTGGATATTGTTAAGCTTGTAGTCTACAACTTCTAAGTAATCTTAAAGTCCTTTATGAGTTTTCTTGGCTCTGTGAATATTTCACAGCTAATTATAGCTCTTACTATTAATAAATTTCTGAAAGAGAAAATTTTTCACAACCTACCATAACAAACGTTAATGCATTTCTTTATTTTTACTGAACTCTGTAAGAGATAAGAAAACCCGCATGTCAGGGAGCAAATTTTCTCTCCAACATTGTTTAACGCGTGCATGTTTCCCCGCGATACAGGGTCACTCTGCTCTTTAGTGCCCAGAGTCGAGAGAACCGGAAAGAAATAGAAATGTAATTATCCAAGTTCGGAAGAAGCCCGAAGGCCCCGTCTGTTGTCAGTAATATTTAATGAGGTAAACATAGCCTTCCGTGCATCAAAGGATCCCTCAGACTTCAGTAACATCATCACTTGCTTCTATACGAACATACATACGATGTTTCGTGGTGCTGCAATAAAATCTAATTCGTGAGTTAGGTGGAAATGCACGTTATGAGATTCCTGAAACCGATAAATAGGTTCGTGACATACCGCTCTCGTATCGTCTGTCTTTGAGTCTGATTGTGTGCAACTTTTCTCCTCTAAGCAAGAGCTTCTAAAAACTTAGCGAGTTCCCAGAAATCGCAGGGATACATCTCTACAAGTCTAATCCGAGTTTTACCTCTTAGGTCTGCAACTACCTCTTTATCCATCTCTGCCTTTGTGTCTACCTCTGTGTCTGTATCTCTCTCTGTCTCTATGTATATCTCTAAGTCTGTCTTTGTCTCTGTTTCTGTCTTAGTCTGTCTCTGCCCCTGTCTCTGCCTCTGTATCTGTCTGTGTCAGTCTGTATCTGCCTGTGTGTCTGTCTCTTTCTATCTCTATGCTATCTCTGTGTCTGTATCTATATCTGTGTCCGTATCTGTTTCTGTGTCTGTATGTATCTCTGTCTCTAAGTCTATCTCTGTGTCTGTATCTATATCTCTGTCCGTATCTGTCTCTTTGTGTCTGTCTCTGTCTCTTTGTGTTTGTGTCTGTGTCTGTCTCTTTGTCTGTGTATGTCTCTGTCTCTTTGTCTGTGCCTGTCTCTGTGTTTGTATCTGTCTCTGTGTTTGTATCTGTCTCTGTGTTTGTATCTGTCTCTGTGTTTGTATCTGTCTCTGTGTCTGTATCTGTCTCTGTGTCTGTATCTGTCTCTGTCTCTTTGTCTGTGCCTGTCTCTGTGTTTGTATCTGTCTCTGTCTGTATCTGTCTCTGTGTCTGTATCTGTCTCCGTGTTTGTATATGTCTCTGTGTTTGTATCTGTCTCTGTGTTTGTATCTGTATCTGTCTCTGTCTGTATCTGTCTCTGTCTGTATTTGTCTCTTTCTGTATCTGTCTCTGTGTCTGTATCTGTCTCTGTGTTTGTATCTGTCTCTGTGTCTGTATCTGTCTCTGTGTCTGTATCTGTCTCTGTATCTGTTTGTGTCTGTATCTGCGTCTGTGTCTATATCTGTCTCTGTGTCTGTATCTGTCTCTGTCTGTATCTGTCTCTGTCTGTATCTGCCTCTGTATTTGTCTCTGTGTCTGTATCTGTCTTTGTGTTTGTATCTGTCTCTGTGTCTGTATCTGTATCTGTCTCTGTGTCTGTATCTGTCTCTGTGTCTGTATCTGTCTCTGTGTCTGTATCTGTGTCTGTGTGTGCTGTGGTTGGTAGAAGAAAACTACTCGTAAATGGGGAGAACAAGAGAAAAACTGCATGAAGAAACTAACTCAAAATTCAGATACATCTGCATCATAGTAGACATTCTACATTAGCTAGATGTATAATGACCACGTGGTCATGATGTAATATTGGAATATTATTATATGTCCCTACTTGCTAATAAATTGTAGCCTCATTCACTCACAGTTTTCTTCCCAAGGGCAGGTCTTTCACTGAAAGTCCAGCATTCTCCAATCTTTCCTATTTTCTGCCTTCCTCCTAGTCTCCGCGTATGATTCATATATCTTAAGGTCGTCTGTCATTTAATATTTCCTTCTCTTCACTTCGTCATAATGTTCATGTTTCTGCCCCGTACAATGCTACACTCCACGCAAAGCACTTCACTAGTATCTTCCTTAGTTCTTTTTCCAGAGATCCGCAGAAGATTCTCCTTTGTCTATTAAAAGGTTCCTTTGCCATTGCTATCCTCCTTTTGACTTTCTGGAAGCAGCTCATGTTACTGCCTATAGTACACTCCAAGTATTTGAAGCTGTCCACTGTTCTACTGCCTCGTTTCGAATTCGTCCGTTTACCTTCTTTATTTTTTCTTCCGACAACGATGGTCTTCGTCTTGTTTACATTCATCTTCATCACCACATACTGTTTACAGCTGTCATTTAGCTACAGTAGCATATCCCTTAGTATCGTCTAGTTTTGTAGACTATATTTCAAATATATTTCATTAAAAAATAGATATTGTGGGTAAGGAAGCGAAACTTCTTCGTTATACTGATTTTTTTTCGTTAAAAATCGTTGAATTGAATTATTTTAATATTAAAATATGGGAAAAGAGCAGAGGACAGGAAATAATTTGCTATTTGGCATTCATTATAACTACGTTTTACTTTAATAGATACATGTAATGTTGTCACCCAATGTTGGACCGAAATACTGTGAATGTAAATTTCACTTAAGGAAAAAAAAAAAAAAAAAACATAGAAGCCACCGCAATGTCGTCGCTAGCACGTGGTCGATGGTTTGGTGATCAAAGATATAGACCAAGTCTCCAATAATCGTATAGCATTGTGTACAAGTTTTAAATGTAAACTCATCTTCTTTTCCAAATTTTATACAACTAAAATTGCATTTCCTCCATTCATTTCTGTTTTCTCAGTCACCATTCTGTATTCATCTCATGGGATGTGACGAATCGTTCGCTCTTGAAGCGGCGGCACAAAGCAGCTCGCCTGCTGTTCGTTTGAGGGCTTTGCGATTCACAGATTAGTCACAATTTCTCCCAACTCTACGTGATGGGCGTGTACGTATGTGGAGACACCATGGTGAGAACTACTTGCCACATACTGTGCAGAAAGCAGACCGATTCGGAGGTGGTTCTGTGATGGTAGGATAGTGATGAAAATTTTCCTGAACATTGTCGCCTTAAGATTTTTCGTAGGTTATTGGTTTCACTAAGTTTTATGATTGTACTGATAAGATTATAATTTTTTTTTTCTGAAAATATATATATATATATTTTTTTTTTGTTCATAGATTTTGCTAAGTTTTAATTATACCACTGATTTATATAGTGTAATAAAATTACAATTTTTCTTGAAACTCTTCTGTTATTAATTAATTTTTTACTTACTAATTTTGCAAGGTTTTATATTTGTACTGATATAATTATAATTTTTTTCTGAAAATTTTACCGTTATTTAGTATTTCTAGCTTATAGATTTTGCTGCTTCCCCACAATGTTGACGGAGAATATCACGTGGGAAGACACAACGTAAATGCGGATAACCTATGGCGTCGATGTGCGCTACACTCATTCTCAAATTATAAATGGATTTTTGTGTGTATGTGTGTATGTATGTATGTATGTAGGCCTATGTATGTATATGTATGGGTGTGCGTGTTTGTATTTACTGTTAATTTTTCGCCGGATTTTTGTTACTACCGATTCAAAAAAGTTACAGTTGAAGACTTGGGTGGGATTTGAAAATGTTCATTATTATTGCTTGTTACAGGTTTCTTGATCAGGATTTAGCTGTTTTAATTGTTACATGAAAGTGTACTGAGTCACTGCATGTCATTTAGGCCTAGTAACACCAGCCCCTTGTGCTGTCAGTGATTTCTTTTGAGGTCGGTGGTTTATCTTCTTTTTTGCACCCACGATCTCTCTGCGTATAACATATTGATGCGAACAGAATGGAAGATGACTTCTGGGAAAAAAGAAATCGCCTTCAGTTGTCACGGGTGCACAGTGACATCTGCCGGTGGCGTCAAGAAAATCAAACGCGTTACAGTTGTTTTCCCTTTTCTGAGTCCAGGAGCGGGGAACAGATACTGATATTAAATTTATAAAGAATGGCGTCCTTCGTGTTGCAAATATAATTCAAAAATTTTGTATTCAGTTCCAGTCTTGTTTTCAGATGAAATGTTTAACACATCACGTCCATTGGGAATCCACATATTACAATACAGCATTTAGATATCGACGATTATGTAAGAGCTAGTGTAAATCTACGGTAGTATACCTAGTAACATTGTGATCAATTCAAATCCGTTTTCTTATTGAATTTGTTTGTACCAAATTTTATACAGTTTTTATAGCATATTTGTATTTCTTTTATGCTCGACCATGCCGAAATGTAGTAATTATACACCTGGTAGCAGACCTTTAATGCATGTCATTAAAGTACACCTACTCATTAAAGGTCAGGTCTTTCAGCCAATGACGACTCAGGTTACAACTGTTCAGCCAATGACAGGTCAGCTTTCTACCGTTATAAAACCGCAAGTACCGATTATTCTCAGATATGCAATCGAAAGAGAATTAGAGAAACGTCACGGAGGCTGGAAATCCAATACTGTCGCAGAAGGTTATGTTCTGTTACTATAATAATTAGCGTTAATTGTAAATAATATTCAAATAAATTGAATTTGTCATCTCGTTTTTCAATGTCTAATTTTATTTCAATGTTATCTCTGTAGGTTCTTATGGCCTAGCAAGGTCAATGTGGACATCTGTTCCTCGGAAAAGAATCAATACTTTCGCGTCTGCGCATATCTCACAACATACGGGACATTGCTCCAGGTCAGATACAATAAAATTAATAATATCAAGTTGGAAATATGGTCGAGCATAAAAAGTCGTATGAAACTCGCCTGTAATGGTAATTAAGAAGCTCGTATGAAAATTATGAAACGAGCGCAAGCGAGTTTCATAAATATCCATACTCACTTCTTAATTACCTTTATTATAGGCTCGTTGCATAATGTACTATTAAGGTTGCCAGAATTATAATTGTGCATATATAAGACTACTGTGTGTAAGAAGAGAGAGGTATAAATTCATACCATACATGAAGGGTGATATACTACAAAGATAGCTTAGATTATATAGTTTTTCTAGTTTTCTAACGCTCACCAGGTTATAGGCCTACACACTTCCCGAGAAAAATAGCTCTTCTCGCCATTGGTATCATGATCATCCCTCATAAGTAGAGAACGAATTTCTAGGTGATAAAAAAGAGAGACTTAGGACTTTATAAAATCCAATTTAGGAATTTTAGGAGTTTATGCAAAATTAAGAGTTAATAATTTTACTCGGCACAAGTGATATTCAGTGTTAAGCAGCCTGTCAGAAGAACTAGTTTCACTCTTCTTGTTCCCAGAGCAACGTAGTGTTGTTGCAGCCTGATGTTTCATTTTGTGAACAGGCACTCTGTATTAACCTACGCAAAGATTAATAACTCTGTATAAAGTCAAAGTGATGTGTCTAAATCTCCACGGAAAAATATGTTTTGAAAATTTTATACCTAAAAGTCGTTTTCCTCATGACGTCTACCTGTCTAAAGCGATTAGTTCTGAGATTATTTAATATTAATTGAATCCGAGAATGAATAATGCTCAGGAAAACATTATATGTTTAGTCAGCATTCCGAAGACTGGTTGGAACCTCATAAGTGACACCAATAAGGCATAATCATCCTTCAGGCAATTAAGCCAGGAGATAATGTAGTAGGGTGACTATTTCCTTTTTCCTTACATTGCATACATCATCTGACTAGTGATATAATTGCACTAATCATTAGGGTACTATTCATTGACATTTCGCTAGCCCGCGCTACAGGCGTGCTAAACTAGCCCCGGCTATCGACTGGTTACTTGTACTGGAATCATATCATATCATATATCATATCATATATCATATCATATATCATATATCATATCATATCATATATCATATATATCATATCATATCATATATCATATCATATCATATCGCTAAAACTGGTTTATGAATACGAAAAACGTTAGTTCGTTGATCATCCACCAGAAACCAGCGCTAAGAATGTCTATAAATACGATATTAATGATCAGCAAAAGGAATTATTGGGAAATTAAATTGAATCAGCATTGTTTACACAGTTGGAATTTACTCAATTGAAGAAGACGATTTTCTTCCTGATTCTCTTTTTGCTATTAGAATAAACTGACAAATTGAATGGAATAGTTTCAATTGAGAAAATTTATTTATTTATTTATTTATTTATTTATTTATTTATTTATTTATTTATTTATTTATTTATTTATTTATTTATTTATTTATTTATTTGTTTATTTGTTTGTTTGTTTGTTTGTTTGTTTGTTTGTTTGTTTGTTTGTTTGTTTGTTTGTTTGTTTGTTTGTTTGTTTGTTTGTACAGATAAATTAACTATTATTTACGGAACTATTTTAATTCTTTGGGTGTGATATTCGCTTTAAGTCCTCAGTTGCTTTCTACCGGCTTCAGTACAGAAGATTCAACCAGAAATACCAGGCGAGATGCAAGGCAGACTGGACAAACAATCCGCCTACTACTTGTTCTCGTAGAACGGACATGTTAATGAGCCCCGGAAAGGAAAAATAATAGAATTGTTACTATCAGTAGGATTTCTGTCAGTGGTCGCCAGGAGGACCGCTCACTTCTGAAACTTCTCTATCAAAAGTATTCGAAGAGATATCAAATTTATGTTGCAATTTAGCAGTCATCTGTACCATCGTCTCTTTTTCTGAAGTTGACAAAGAACGTCTGTATATTTTTAAAGCAAAATAACTATAGGCCTAAGTAGACCTAGTAGTACTTTATTAACAACGCATTAAACTGCATAGATTATTAGTATTAGTATTTAGTATTTATTTATTTAACCTGGTAGAGATAAGGCCGTCAGGCCTTCTCTGTCCCTCTACCAGGAGATTCCAACTATAATATGAAGAATAAAATTACAATTAGTATTAAATTTACAATTACAATTACAAATAAAATTACAATTAGTATTAAATTTACAATTACAATTACAATATAAAATCAAAGTACGAAAAGATTACCTGACTAATGAAAGCTGGATAATTTATCATAGAAAAACAAAGCATATTTTATATTTACTGAATTACAAATTAAACCTAGAATAACAAAATAGTATAGTGATGAAATTACTGGATATTGAAATATTTTTTTATAGATTAAGGAAACTATTTACAAGAAATCAATTACTGACCAAGTGCCTAGTAAGTTTGCGTTTGAATTCAATTTTATTTCGACGGTCCCTGATGCTAGCAGGTAGCGAATTCCAGAGCTTATTCAGCATCGAAATTAAACGTGGACGAGAATTGCCGACAAATTTTGCTTTCAACCCTCTATTAGAGATAGAGTTGCTTTACGTGGCATAAGTCCAAGACAAGGGCTTCCTAGCTTTACTTCCCTCCCGGAGAAAGACTTGATAAAAACTTCACCCTTTAAAGTCTGTCGCTCTTAGTTCATATATATGGTATCTTTTTATGTCGTACACTCACTCAACAATGAAAGACGGTATTCAGTATTCATTGAAAGGAGATCAAAAAACGACAATTTATAATCTATAGCTATTTCTGTTTTATTAAAATGTCGGGAAATTTCATGGCTATGTCAAAGTTCTGAACAGATATATACACCTTAAAAATCGGTGTAATTTCGTTTGAGAATTTGTAATATTTTGACAAATTCAATTACCTTTTTTTGTAGACAGGAAAAAGTAATATGAATCCTTGAATAAAAGATATTTTTTCATACATGACATGAATCATAGAAAACATTAGATTAGTTTATATTTGCGTAAGTATTTATAATAAAATTTCTCTGAATTAAGCAGATTTGGTGAATAGCTCAATAAATTATCGAAATAACTGCGTATTGATCATTTATATAATGCAGAAGACTTCCATTTTCAGTCAACCTGTGTCAGGTTCGAATAACTTTTTCTTAGTCCAAAAAAGAATGTCTTTATACATGTAGAAAACCTTAAGTTCGTTTTCAATACATTGAAATGAAATTGTCATTTCGGCGTAGTAGTGTTAAAACTGTTCTGAACTGGCGAGGACATTGGCTTTGCGTACTTCAATTTGCACAAATTCCCATGAAAAAGCTATTTCTCCTTGAATTAAAATAGGCTTAGTATTTATTCACAATAATTTTATTCTAGAAAGACTTAGTCCATTATACAAGCTTTTATTTTTCCTTTACTCGCATTTTGTTGTGTGAATAATTGGCAAAAGAAAACTTGTATCAGAGTTCCAGAAAATCTGTTTGCCTCGTTCTGTACTCATCTAGGAGTGCAAATCGTTAAAAAAAATGTGCGCTACAATAGTTTCTTACATGATACAGGCTGCGCTTCCGCTAATTCTGTCAACGAACAAAAGATTCAGCGTGTTGAAGAACTTTAAAAACAGATATTAATCGTATTTCTCTTAGATCAAAAAGACATTGAATGAAGCATACTACAGTAGTGTTTTGAAATGCAAATTAAAAAAATATGGGTTCAGAAGAAGTGTAATTTTGTCAAGCTGCATCATCCACCTGCATGACAATGCTCGTTTCACTGCGCAAAAATCCTACAAGATATCCTTACTCCCTGTCTCACAATCACATATTTGGACTACTAAAGAAAAGCTAGGGAGGCTAAAAATTTGCAATTTAATAATGAAAGAAGTGCGCAAATACTGCATAACAAGCAAACATGTTTGTTTAAGAAGGAATAAAAAGTTTCCTAGTCTCTGGCAAAGGTGTATCGATAAGTTATGGGGGACTATTTAAAACAAATACAGTTTCAATTTGTTACGTTATGTAATGTTCACAAAAGGTTCAGATCAAATTTGACCCCCGTAAATAAATGAGAAGGATTCTGGTCTCTTGGATTTATACGTAAGAGTTGTTTTCCCCATTTCTTTTTGTTTTCTCTCCTTTAATTCGTCTTGTTCTGTGACAGTGAGCTGAATTATTTCTGTGTTTATTTTCGTCTTCCTCTCGAGTCTCAAGCAAAGCGGAAAGTAACTGTAGGTTTTGTTGTTATTTCTGCTTCCCTGTGTCTACTATTCGTTGTATTTTGGACCCAACGTGTTGCATATGTGTTTGTAATGCTGGAATTGTTGACAAGTTTCCCCTATCTCTGAATACAGTAGCATTTAACCTACTGTCCAATTTTAAATATTTTCTGGTACTTCACCGATTCTTTTTGTTCCTCATGATACATATACGATTCCATTTTGTAACCTACGATTATATTTCAGTTGAAGTTGATTGTAACGTCATCGAAGCGACTGAAGAAATGACGTCGCAATAAACGAGTGTCATTACACAAATAAATACAGTACACTAAAATTCGTAAAGAAAAACATTGATAATATTACGCACATGTTTTGTACGACATTATAATTTAATATAAATTACTTTTTTTGTACACCACTATAATTTAATCTGCAATTTTATACAGACTTACAGTACTAAAAGTTCTAAATACTTTACACTGTTCTTGCTTAATCTGCAATTTTATACAGATCTGCAGTACTAAAAGTTCTAAATACTTTACACTGCTCTTGCTTGATCTGCAGTTTTATACAAACCTACAGTACTACAAGTTCTAAATACTTTACACTGTTCTTACTTAATCTGCAATTTTATACAGACCTACAGTACTACAAGTTCTAAATACTTTACACTGCTCTTGCTTCATCTGCAGTTTATACAGACCTACAGTACTACAAGTTCTAAATACTTTACACTGCTCTTGCTTGATCTGCAGTTTTATACAGACCTACAGTACTACAAGTTCTAAATACTTTACACTGCTCTTGCTTCATCTGCAGTTTTATACAGACCTACAGTACTAAAAGTTCTAAATACTTTACACTGTTCTTGCTTAATCTGCAATTTTATACAGATCTACAGTACTACAAGTTCTAAAGACTTTACACTGCTCTTGCTTCATCTGCAGTTTTATACAGATCTACAGTACTAAAAGTTCTAAATACTTTACACTGTTCTTGCTTAATCTGCAATTTTATACAGATCTACAGTACTACAAGTTCTAAATACTTTACACTGCTCTTGCTTGATCTGCAGTTTTATACAGACCTGAAGTACTACAAGTTCTAAAGACTTTACACTGCTCTTGCTTGATCTGCAGTTTTATACAGACCTACAATACTACAAGTTCTAAATACTTTACACTGCTCTTGCTTGATCTGCAGTTTTATACAGACCTACAGTACTACAAGTTCTAAAGACTTTACACTGTTCTTGCTTAATCTGCAATTTTATACAGACCTACAGTACTACAAATTCTAAATACATTTTACACTGTTCTTGCTTAATCTGCAATTTTATACAGACCTACAGTACTACAAGTTCTAAATACTTTACACTGTTCTTGCTTAATCTGCAATTTTATACAGATCTACAGTACTACAACTTCTAAATACTTTACACTGTTCTTACTTAATCTGCAATTTTATACAGACCTACAGTACTACAACTTCTAAATACTTTACACTGTTCTTACTTAATCTGCAATTTTATACAGACCTACAGTACTACAACTTCTAAATACTTTACACTGTTCTTGCTTAATCTGCAATTTTATACAGACCTAAAGTACAACAACTTCTAAATACTTTGCACTGTTCTTGCTTAATCTGCAATTTTATACAGACCTACAGTACTACAACTTCTAAATACTTTACACTGTTCTTGTTTAATCTGCAATTTTATACAGACCTATATTACTACAACTTCTAGATACTTTACACTGTTCTTACTTAATCTGCAATTTTATACAGACCTACAGTACTACAAGTTCTAAAGACTTTACACTGTTCTTGCTTAATCTGCAATTTTATACAGACCTACAGTACTACAACTTCTAAATACTTTACACTGTTCTTACTTAATCTGCAATTTTATACAGACCTACAGTACTACAACTTCTAAATACTTTACACTGTTCTTGTTTAATCTGCAATTTTATACAGACCTATATTACTACAACTTCTAGATACTTTACACTGTTCTTGCTTAATCTGCAATTTTATACAGACCTACAGTACTACAACTTCTAAATACTTTACACTGTTCTTGCTTAATCTGCAATTTTATACAGACCTACAGTATTACAACTTCTAAATACTTTACACTGTTCTTGCTTAATCTGCAATTTTATACAGACCTACAGTATTACAACTTCTAAATACTTTACACTGTTCTTGTTTAATCTGCAATTTTATACAGACCTAAAGTACTACAAGTTCTAAATACTTTACACTGTTCTTGCTTAATCTGTAATTTTATACAGACCGACAGTACTACAACTTCTAAATACTTTACACTGTTCTTGCTTAATCTGCAATTTTATACAGACCTAAAGTACAACAACTTCTAAATACTTTGCACTGTTCTTGCTTAATCTGCAATTTTATACAGACCTACAGTACTACAACTTCTAAATACTTTACACTGTTCTTGTTTAATCTGCAATTTTATACAGACCTATATTACTACAACTTCTAGATACTTTACACTGTTCTTGCTTAATCTGCAATTTTATACAGACCTACAGTACTACAAGTTCTAAATACTTTACACTGTTTTTGTTTAATCTGCAATTTTATACAGACCTACAGTACTACAACTTCTAAATACTTTACACTGTTCTTACTTAATCTGCAATTTTATACAGACCTACAGTACTACAACTTCTAAATACTTTACACTGTTCTTACTTAATCTGCAATTTTATACAGACCTACAGTACTACAACTTCTAAATACTTTACACTGTTCTTGTTTAATCTGCAATTTTATATAGACCTACAGTACTACAACTTCTAAATACTTTACACTGTTCTTACTTTTCTTTATTATTTTTTGTAAATAAAAATACTGTACTGGATTATATAAAATAGTGAAATACACAGTAAAATACTATAATGTACAGTAATTAGAATACATACAGTAAGCCAGCCCACAATTAAAAACGTGGCTTTGTGAGCGATTCCTCCATCTTTTTGTTAAAACCGCTAACAACATTGAAGAGAACGTAAGCTTTAGCATTCTGAAGAAACGTTCGGAGCATTGTCATGTATCTCTGAAAAGTAACAAGAACGGTTTATCCAGTTCCTTCACCCTCGTAGAAATAGAACCCGATAATGCCATCAGGGGCTTGTTTCATAAAAGAGTAAGACTTAGCAAAATACTGGAGTAAATTACTATGTATTAGTAACTTCTTTTACTAACGTAAAAATTTTCATTTCATGAACAATTCTGCTGCAGTAGTTACCGCAGTAGAAACATACAATATTTACTGCAGCAATTCCTTTTTCCCCGCGGTATGCCACAGCACTTTCGCTTGTCACTCAAACCAACGCCATCTAGATCGTACGCGAAGAAGAAGGGGGTATTTTCCATTTGTCTAAAACCAAGAAAATGAAAGTTATTAGGTTTCTACAGAAGATTTTATAAAATAAAAACACGTTGTTTGGAAAATTTACTTGCAACTATGGAAGAGATGAGAAATTTTCGTAGAATAATCATTAATAGCCGGACTACCTTATGTATACACTAAGAAACAAAAGCTTTTGACACACCATGCATATTGGCAACTGCATAATATTGGATCCCATTTCCTAAACAGTTTAAACATATTTGTATGTAATGAGCTTGTAAGATCACATCCATGTGAGTTTAACGAAATAAATGAATATCAATATATTGTAATAAGAACTGAAACTGTGTAAAAGTTAATTTGAAATGTTTATTAAATTATTAATTGGTATCTTCAAAGAAACTGTAATCCGTTCTCTGCTAAAAGAGTCTAGACTTTTATATAAATCATGTCTTGTTCCGAGTCACATAAACTAAATGGCATTACTAATTATTACTTATTTCTTGCTTTGAGATAATATAACGCAACAAAATTAATATACCCATAAATTTAAAGAAAGCGCTAGTGTAAATTATTGAATTTACACATGTTCCAAGCACAGTAAAAATACAGTTGAATTTCCTTACTTATTTAAACTGAACAACAGTAAATATGTGAAACAGAATACGAATTTACCATAGTATCTACTGTAATAAATTTTGGTTAACTGCATTATAATTTACTTGACTGCAGTAGGTTCATGAAACAGAAGATGGTAACTTCTAATTAGATTTACTATTATAGCGAAAACTATTACAGTAATGCTTTATAAAACATGCCACAGAAAAAATTCCAAACCATACCGTCACTTTTTCACTTTGAAGATCGTTCATGCTGTTGTTGAGGATTCTTTCTTATTCAATATCGATAATTTTTCTTATTCAAATGTTTTAGTCATAAACACTTTCAAAAATCTGTATAAAATCTAGTCAGCACTCGAAACAAAAGAGGGATTGCGACCACTGCATTTCAATTAAGACGTTCTCTGGAACAAGAAATGGATTACAAAAAAAAAAATAATTTGAGGCACAGAGCATCAAACATTTTAGATCTGGTATAACAGTATTACGCAAAACGACGTTCATATGTTTCGAGAGGACGTTGTATTTGTCTGAGGGTAATAATATTTTCTCAGGAAAAAGATCGGTTATTAAGATTCATGATATATGCTGGAAATGGGAAAACTACATACCTAACGTACCGTACGTTAAACTATTATTCCCGGGAATGCCTCAATTGTTGCTGAGACAGAAGCGCCTAACGTTATTGAACACTGTATCATTTAGCCGGTATGATATTTATTAAAGTTAAAACCGTCGTGTGTTTTTGGTGCACCCAAGTATATTTAGTTTAATACATAATAGCTCGTGTTCGATAAATTTATTCTTATTTTTTAAACTTCTTTTTAATATTTTTATTGCTAGATTTGTGCATTTATTTCTTTATTTTAACGAACATTTTTTTTAGCTGCACTGCACTTCTTACTGATAACCTGTACCAAGAAGTCACGCCCAATTTTCACTCTCACTCTTGCCGGCACGCTAGTTCAGTAATTTCTCGCATGCATTCTCTGAGCAATTCGTTTACGACATAAGCGTTAGTCATATCTGTAACGTTTGATCTTAACTTGGCTGCACCATATCTGTTTCTTTACTTTTATTTTGTTCACATTAATATGCGCATGAAAACGTCACTAAACAACTGGAATTAATAAATTCAAACTATTTATAAACACAAATTGGAATAGAAATGATCTCTATATATTTTAATTGAATGCAAACATGCATATCATTAAATAACACACAGAATGTAACCGTATCTTTGCTACAAAATTTTAGGGTTGTAGAACTGATTAGTATCAACATTTTTTTCATATAGGCTCCCATGTCCGGAAACGTTTAGTTTCATAGGTACAAGCCATAATGAGTGTAGTCAGGTTGCTTTCTGTATCAAATTGGTAAACCACAACTTTTCATTCTAAAGTGGTAATTAATTTAGTTTTCTTTAACGTAAACCTGTATGTTGCCCTGGTGATATATGTAAACATTATAAAGTTCTTGCGAATGCTATAAGACCATTCTGCTTGTCGAACGGCAGGTGATTGTACTCATACACAGCGAGCCGCTGTTACGTCACCTGTGCAGTACGATCGCTCTCTTATTCTAGTCATGACACAGTCTAGTATATACAGTCACGAAGACCAATACGTAGTAAATATGCATCCATAGATAGTTGCTAACCACTAGGATCGCTAATATCGCCTCATTACAGACAATGCACAGTCTATTGTTCCTAGCACCCTCACAACTCAACTTTCGTGACTGTAGGCTATGTATTAGACTGTGATCATAGACTATATCTACTCTTTCCTACAGAGTAACAACAAAAGATCGCAGCCCTGGTGTTCACGTTGCACATACAAAATGGTCACCTAGTAGTACAGAACCTTGTTTCCTGCTTGCATTACGATAGTCACCTGGCTTCGAACTCAAGGACAGTGCACTGAAACTTCACCTCAATTTAAAAACAGCTCCCTTTTTGTATAACACTTCATGAAGTTAGACTTATTTGGGTCGGGCATTAGTATTCAGAGCGAACCATAAGTAAAGTTACTAATTTCAAGGGGTTATTATTTGAGATATTTCGAACAAAGTTTATACAATATTTTCCTTATTTTTCTTTTCTTTTCGAGTAGAAAATTATTTTGCATGAAACATTTCATAGCGTGTTTTGAGAAGGCCATTTATTTAATTCCCAAAATGCTCAGTCATTCTAAGACAGCAGTGTATTACGATGACTATTACACTCTTACTACGTCATACTACTTTTGACCAATAAAACGGTACGAAAGGACGTATTTCAACTAATCACGGCTGCTTATCGCACAATTTTATCGCGTCCCTAGCATTTGTTTAATTTTATCGCGTCCCTAGCATTTGTTTAATTTTATCGCGTCCCTAGCATTTGTTTAATTTTATCGCGTCCCTAGCATTTGTTTAATTTTATCGCGTCCCTAGCATTTGTTTAATTTTATCGCGTCCCTAGCATTTGTTTCTTTGTTTGCCAACATTTGAAACTGCGCTGGTCTGGACGTCAAAAATATATATAAAATTACAAACCACTCCAGTCGATGCACAGCGGTTTCAAATATGACTCGCATTGGCATTCAAGAACAAGAATTAATAAAAAATCACTGATCATACCTATGCATCTTCTGAAATCCGATGTTCTTAACTTCTATGATAAAATGTCTAGCTTTCATTAATCAGGTATTCTTGTCGTACTTTAATTTTTATTGTAATTGTAATTGTAAATTTAATATTAATTGTAATCTTATTGTTCATGTTATAGTTGTAATCCCCTGGTAGAGGGGCAGAGAAGGCCTGACGGCCTTATCTCTACCAGGTTAAATAAATAAATCTAATCTAATCTAATCTAATTTACAAATAAATGAAGAGCACCATTCGGAAATCCTGAATAAGTTGAATACACCATGTAGGACTAAATCAACGAGTTCCACTTCTATTATGCACACGTCCAATATAACATCAATTGAACCACCAACCACATTCAAATTTGAAAATTGTACATTCAATAATTATTCCTTTTAAAATTATTCATTCGGAAATTCTGAATAAGTTGAATACACCATGTACGCCTAAATCAACGAGTTCCACTTCTATTACGCACACGCCCAATATAACATCAATTGAACCACCAACCACATTCAAATTTGAAAATTGTACATTCAATAATTATTCCTTTTAAAATTATTCATGTTTATTTTTTATGTCATCGTCGTTAATTAAAACTTTTCTAACACTTGTGTATATTAGTTAGGCTATATTATAGCTTCTGCTCTGAGAGGATAAAAAGAACTTCTGCTATATGATATTATGGATAGTCACGTATCAGAGATTGTTTAATATTAAGATTTATTGAATAGTAATCATTACAGTATCTATATAAAGACACTACTGCCATCTAGCATGCACCTAGCGTAATATTTGTAATGTTGAGATGGTACAATAATACATTTGAAGACAGTTGTATTTTCGTAAGTCAATTAATATTTTATTGTATTGGAGTACTTCGTTACTTCTAATCTTTATATACTTTCTTCTAATCGTGTAATAGTCAATTAAATCCCACTCGAGTTTTGATTTTCTCTAGATAAATCAAAACGTCTAGTGAGATTACTGTTGATAAATGATTGAAAGAATTTTAGTTTTGTTCCTTAAATGTGCAGAAACTTGATCCGAACAAATGTAACTTTTCGTTCTGCAAAAGGAATTTTACAATGTTATATTCGTTGGGATCAAATTTCTGCACATTTAAAGGACAAAACTAAAAGTATTTCAATCATTTTAATACAGTACACTGTTCTCTTAAAGCGACTGAGCATTTTGTAAATTAAATCAATAGCTTTCCCAAAACACGCTATGAAATATTTCATGCAAAACAATTTTTATTTCCAAAAGGAAGCAAAAACGAACAAAATTGTATTGAACTGTTTCGTTTAAAATAGGCCTATCGCAAGGAATAACTCCCTGAAATTAATGACATTATTTAAGGCTGGTTCACAATAAACCGGGAACAGAAACGACAATGAGAACGAGAACGGAAATAATGTTAAAATAAATGTATTTCCGTTCTCGTTCTCGTTTCCGTATCCGGTGTATTGTGAACCAGCCTTTACGATTCATCCTACATAACTTACACTACTTTCTGGTTTAGTTCGCGGCACCGACAGGAACAGGAAGAGATTCTTTAAAACTGGTGCAACAGTCGATGACATGGCATTATAATGCCTCTATTGAGGCTGGTGGAAGACAGTTTTTAGCACTTGCTGTAACAAGTGCTGACAGAAATTACTTAAATTGTATTCTTTCTTAAGTGAATATGCAATAATTAAAATTTCATAACGCTATAATAAAAAGTTTGAGTTATGATTCTGAAGTTGATACACACATCAAGGCTTATAACCACCAAATAGAACACTTTCGGACATAGGCTTCTATATGAAATTTATTAATATTGGTCACCTTTCTGCCCTTAAAAGTTTGTAAAATAGTCAACGTTACATCCTGTATAATCTAATTAAAATAATACGAGTTCATAAGGAGATGCTCCTAAACATATATGAAGTAATGCATGTACTTTCATGTTATATTTGAAATAAAACATCCAGTTTTAAAGGGGGATAAATGAAAAGAATCTTCATCTTTAGCCTCGTGGCTATATTAGTTTAGCCAAGCAGCCTTAGCCTTCCTGTGGCTTGCAAGCATTCATTCTTATCTAAGACTTTTATCATCCATCTTCTGATCTTAAAGATTTGATATCACTCTCTCTAGTCATCAAACCTTTTCAGTGTCGGTCTGCCAGCTCTATATCTACCATTTGGTTTAGCATTAACAATAATTTTTTGTAAACGTATTGCACATCTTCTGTAATTAAAGATCAGTTATTATTCTCCAACCTTCCAGAGGTGTAGTCGTGCCAGACCGCCGACCCGGTACGTTTTATCTCCAACCTGGGACAGCCCTGCTTCTTTATCTTTTCTTTTTAAATAATTAAATTGTCTTACTTGCTTCTTCCTCAACATTGTATTTTATACGTATATATTAATACTATGTGTAATAGCATTGCCAATACAAATAACTAATGATGATACTAGTTATTATAATTATAGCTAATTTAATTTATTGGTCTGACCCAATATTTTGGGTTTGCCATGGGACACAGAATAGCTCACAATAAAATTTAAAATGAAAAATTATAGAAACAGGTTTCAGACAAAAGTGATTAAGACATGAGAAAAAAAATAGAACGAAGTATAATTTAAATTGAATGTACGGTACGCCATAAAGATGCTGACGAAATATCGCTACAGAAAATTTTATAATTGTGGTGACGATGGAATCTTGAAGATCTCTCGTCAGCTTGTATTTTTCCCTCCACTTTACAAAGGCTTTCGGAATGGTGCCTCTCGCTCCGAAGAAGAGACCGGTAACTGTGATTTTTTCAATGTTGTATTTCGCTGATAGGTACTAAATCGTGGGCTCGTAGATTTTCTTTTTCTCTTCGTTCACTTCAGATGGTTGAGTGGCTGAGTTTTCAAATCTGATAGTAGGATCAATTATTTCGACTGTCTGTTTATTCCTATTTATAGCTATGATATCGATCCTGCGATTGCTCCCACCATCAGCAATACAATGAACTTCCTCGTGACGTATAGATTTTTGGATCGAAGTGCATCTGCGATCATAGAACGTATGATGTTGTGACGTTTTATTCTGAGTACTTCTCCCTGTGGACAATTCCCAAGCACATTTGGTAAAGTTTCATACTCACTGCAGTGCCTATAGTGGGTTGTGCCTGTAGAGCGACCAGAGAGAGAACGTACTGGTGTCACCATCGCAATCATTTTTATCATATCTCTCCGTTCAGAACTTGATAATCCTTTATGCTTGACGATCCACGAGTTGGTTGCAGGTACTTCTTCAAACAATACAACTCATTTTACTTTCTGGGGGTATGCACGGTGCCGAAGATGTTACCTTAATTGGTCACTTGCAATTCCGACAAGCAACGAGTTCTTATAGTTTCATAATTTCGTACAGCATTAACGTGCTCCATAGATTTCCCTCAAAACCTTTCTTTCAGAGTTTATTAAAATGGCTACCATTTTCAGAGTGAGGGTCCATATTTTGCATTCATATAAAATAATTAGTATTACAATATTCTTACATAATATCAAGTTTATAGTTTTACTTGCATTTCTCTTATTCAATTTAATACGTAAAGACATCAGTTGACAGATAACAATTTTTGTCTTTTCTGTCTCAATCATTCTGAGCTGTGGTTCATAAAACCACGTATTTAAAGCAGTCGACTCTTTCAAAGTTTCGTCCATTTAGTAAATTAATCGGAGTTGGCAGCTGTAAATGTCGTTGTTTTCCATATATTTCGTTTCGGTGGCATTTATTAATATTCCAGAGAGTGTGGCAGCTGTTTGTGATTGCATAAGTACTCTATTTAACGCTCCTGCTGATCTCCCATTATTACCACAATATAACATCGATATAAGCCATAAGTTGTTTTGTTCGGTTGAAAATTGTCCTTCCTGCATTCATTTCGATGTCTCTCATTTTCTACAAAACAAAATTAAGCAACAATATAGACCCAGAATATTCTTGTCTGAATTCACATTCACTTGTAACACTTCATGACATTTATTTTTAATTCTAAATTTACGAATCCTATGTTAATCTAATAAATGAGAAATTTAAAAGCGACAAACATTTTCTTTTTGAGACAGGTAGCGAGATACAGACTATTATACAGAAAGAAGAGTGAATATAAAGACATAGCATTTCTTACCTTCGGTATCATAAACATTAAAAACATATAAGTACATAATTTTAAAAAAATGACTGAGGATACCGGACTCAAAAAAACATTATACAAAGTTTTTTTGGGGTTAAAGTAAATAAATTACTCTGCAGATCAGGAAAAGTGGAGAGAATAGGTCTCTGGCAGCAGATGATGATGATGATGATGATGATGATGATGATCGAGAATGATAGATACTTTAGGGGATCTTGGTTCTCTTTTTCTCTGTCTTTCTTCCTGATTCTGATTATGATGGATTTCACTTCCAACATATCAAAATGTATACCTATCGGTCTCTCTTCCGAATTTTACAGACATATGTTTTGTTATTTACCATTCAAAAGCATTTTATAGCAGTAGGTTATGTACTCAGTTCAGATAACTTTAAAAACTTAAGAAATATGGCTTTTAAAATTTTCAACTGTCACTAGATATTACCAAACCAACTGTTAACAGATGACACCAAAACAGATGAAATCAGTGCTACGCTTAAGTTGATTATGATTATTATTATTATTATTATGATTATTATTATCACCATCATTGTCATTGGTATTATTATTATTATTATTATTATTATTATTATTATTATTATTATTATTATTAGTACTTACTGGCTTTTAAGGAACCCGTAGGTTCATTGCCGCCCTCACATAAGCCCGCCATTGGTCCCTATCCTGAGCAAGATTAATCCAGTCTCTACCATCATATCCTACCTCCTTCAAATCCATTTTAATATTATCTTCCCATCTACGTCTCGGCCTCCCCAAAAGTCTTTTTCCCTCCGGCCTCCCAACTAACACTCTATATGCATTTCTGGATTCGCCCATACGTGCTACATGCCCTGCCCATCTCAAACGTCTGGATTTAATGTTTCTAATTATGTCAGGTGAAGAATACAATGCGTGCAGTTCTGTGTTGTGTAACTTTCTCATTCTCCTGTAACTTCATCCCTCTTAGCCCCAAATATTTTCCTAAGAACCTTATTCTCAAATACCCTTAATCTCTGTTCCTCTCTCAAAGTGAGAGTCCAAGTTTCACAACCATACAGAAGAACCGGTAATATAACTGTTTTATAAATTCTAACTTCCAGACTTTTTGACAGAAGACTAGATGATAAAAGCTTCTCAACCGAATAATAACAGGCATTTTCCATATTTATTCTGCGTTTAATTTCCTCCCGAGTGTCATTTATATTTTTTTACTGTTGCTCCAAGATATTTGAATTTTTATTTTTACTAATTATTATTATTATTATTATTATTATTATTATTATTATTATTATTATTATTATTATTGATATCATTATCATTACCATTGTCATTGTTATTTTTAATGTTATTATTGTTATCATTATTATGATTACTAATATTTTTATGTAGCCTACCCATAACTTACCTCTACACACTAAACAGCATAGCCTACAAATGTTAAGTAGTTGCAACTTTGCTGCTTCATATAAATAATCCGTAGGCCCACCCCCTAGATTTTTAATATACCCAGCCGCGGGTTGGGAATTCCCTCGGTAGCGGTATGTGAGAGGGATTCCCATAAAAATTGAAATTATTGTAAAAGATTTAGTATCGCCATCCTCCGCCACAATTAACTAAAATTGGTAAGGTTCGGTATTCTCCAGGAAATTAATTTCTTTAACAGTAGCAAGTCATGGGTCTAACTCTAATGGTTTTCGCCATAAAATTTTCGTCATAGTAATTATTTGCATTTTTTGTCTGTCGCAGAGCGTTTCGTCACACAAGGGCTATACGTGAAGACAAGATTAATCGCAAGTGTCAATTTTTCGCCGCATAAGTTTTGATGTAGTATCTGTCAACAATATTTCCAGTTCATCCAGGATAAAGAAATGTTTTGCAATGCAATAAGACTAAAAGCCATGGAAATATTTTGTGTTATTAAAAAAAATAAGAACCATTAAACGTTCTGAGATACGGTACTATGAAAATAAGAACCATGAACATATTTTGCGATGCTATAAAAATAAAAAACAAGGAAATGTTTTACAATATTATACAAATTAAACCATGGAAACATTTTAGGATACTATACAAATTAAAACCATGGAAATGTTTTACAATATAATACAAATAAAACCAAGGTAAACGTTTAAGGATACTACACAAATTAAAACCATGGAAATGTTTTACGAAACTACACAAATAAAACCATGGAAACGTTTAAGGATACTACACAAATTAAAACCATGGAAATGTTTTACGATACTACACAAGTAAAGACCATGGATATATTTTAAGAGACCTACTATATAAATAAATCCATGAATACATTTTACGATACTATACAAATAAAAAACTTGAATCTGTTTTTTACAATACTATAAAAAATAAAAACCATGGAAAAGTTTTACGATACTATACAAGTAAAAACCACGGAAATATTTTACAATACTATATAAATAAATCCATGGAAATATTTTAAGATACTGTATATATAAAAATCATGAATATGTTTTACGATACTATACAAATAAAAACCATGGAAATGTTTTACGATAATGTACAAATAAAAAGCTTGGAAATGTTTTACGATACTATACAAATAAAAACCTTGGAAATGTTTTACGATACTATACAAATAAAAACCTTCGAAATGTTTTACGATACTATACAAATAAAAACCTTGGAAATGTTTTACGATACTATACAAATAAAAACCATGGAAATGTTTTACGATAATGTACAAATAAAAAGCTTGGAAATGTTTTACGATACTATACAAATAAAAACCTTGGAAATGTTTTACGATACTATACAAATAAAAACCTTCGAAATGTTTTACGATACTATACAAATAAAAACCTTGGAAATGTTTTACGATACTATACAAATAATACCATGGAAATGCCGTCTAAACAAATCAAGACAACAAATTAGCGCATGATGCAACAAGAGATTCACAGCACCCACACATTAAAGTAGCCATATCCTCACAATTGTGGTGGAATAGACAGAGATAGCTTAAAGGGCGACTCGGCGACTTGATTTTATTACTCACCAATTGTCCCTGTTATGTAGCCAAAATTGTTGTAAATCGCCCAATGTGGCAACCCTGGAGCGAGCTGTGCGTGTCAACGTAATACGTATACTGGTAATGAATCAAACAAAATTGCCAACAATGGATCCAATTCGTGGTTCGTTGTGAATTTTTATCGAATACTCCGTTCATAATCCAAAGAAGTGTGAGTTATTTACAGTATAATTCTAAAATCTTGAGCGAAGTTCACACGAATCTGTGTTACGGAAGCAAGAACCGTGATTGTTTTCAAAACTGTTGAAAATCGGACACATTTACATACAGTGGCTGTAGTTGGACCGGAACACATTTTCAGGAAAATAATATTAGAGTTTCACAGTTCCGATACAAATACTACAGGATTCGGCTAGTGAAACAATTTCGGGGCTTCTGAAATACATGAGTTTCAGTATTTTTTTTCAACTACAGCACTGTGTTACATGAACTTCTTTCTTCACAATTATATCAGGAATCAGTTCCTAGAATATTGCTCGATCTTCGTGAGTCACCCTGTATAGGCCTATGTATAAAGTGTAAGGAGGACAGTATTCCAGCACAACTTATTTCAGTGAAATAATGACCTTCAAAACTCGCACAATTGATGGTTATGTTATTCAAGACAGTAATCGGGGATTTGCAGATTGGAGATAAGCCAGGATATGTCTATGGGGAAATTACGTGTAGTGGGACGCGTTACAATCGAGAGCAGATGCGACCTGTAGAGGAGTGCAGGGCTGCGTGCTTTTAATTTATTTCCCCCCGCAGAATTCTAATAGCTGTAATCTTTCATTGTAGCGGAAATATGAGTCTCTGTGTTCCAAGAAAAAGTTTCCGGATAGGAAAAAAAGAAAACATTAAACAGATAAGCGACAGATTGAACAGAAGACACGAAAGCGAATGAAATAGCAGAGAAAGGGGAAATCAGACTTGACGCCCGACACGCGAAAGGAACCGCAATTAAGCAGAATTCATCCATGAGTGGATAGTTGTTGTTTCCATGTTACGAAGTAAGAAAATAAAAGACAAACGATGTAATATATGCAGTGACAAGTAAAAAAACAAGACACTGCCAGAGAAATGTTAATTAGCGATGAAAAAACTAACCCAGGCAGCTGACACTGTCAGTATTGCAAGGGATGGTTGGACACAGATTACAAAAAGGAAGAAAAAGACTAAATTAAGTATACCAAAAATAAAACAAAGAGGCGGTAGTAGTTGCAGCATGAGGACATTGTAATACGAATAGGCCTATCCTTTGTTTGCAATTTTGTACGTACCTAAGTGACACAATGAAATGAGTCAGACGGGATTCGAATCCATAATCGTTCCTCCTATACTATACTTTCACACATAGCGTCGCTGCGCCTCCAAAATTCGCTATGTGTATTTAAATAATTTTTTTTCAGGAGAAATAAAAAAGGTATTGTCACTTTTAATTCCCTTGATTTTCAAAGCTACTTTCGGTATAATTTCAAACATTGTATGAAAAATGATTATGTATATACAGTGTGTCCCATAGAATCACTACCACAAATAAACCTGAATATCTCCTAAACTAATAGTGACAGAATAACCAAACTTAGATTTTATGTTAGAAAAACTCACCAAGTTTCAATAAATCTCCACACGTGCGCCTCTGGTGGCCCGAAGAATATCAAGCCGGTATTCTATCTCCCTGCATGTGTTCCTCAGCATTACATTTATCATTTCCCTGCAGCTTTTGCACAAGTTGGACTTTGTATGCTCTAAGTCGCAATCTTTTATGGACAATGTTGTGAACAGTCGACTTCGGAATACCCAGCTCTGAACTGGCCCGTCGAATTGATTTCCTTGGGCTGCGATGAAATGCTTGCCTAACAATTTCAACTTTAGCTGCGGACACTGCTTTTTTTTTTTTTTTTTTGCCGCTTCCCTTCCTCCTTAACACAGAGCCTGTTTCCAACAGCTGATTGTATCATTTCACAAGGGTCTGACGCTCTGGAGCATTTGCACCACAATCCTGCCTAAATCGTCTTTGCACTGCAATTGAGAATTTCAATTCTGCTAACCATTAATAACATTTCACTTTCTGCTGTACCGTGAATTCCACCATTTTAACTCTATATGTTGTCATACAACGCGCATGCGCACTAGAGTCATAATTTTCATTTTTACCAAACTTGGAGAGTTTCTACATAAGACAAGATGAGAAACATATTTCTAAATTCACTGAGTGACGAGATATTTATATTTCTTTATGGTAGTGATTCTAAGGGACACAGTGTATATTAAATAATTTCTATCCATAATCTCATACAGCAATAGCTATAACATAACTTAAACAATATAAACAAAGTAAATGATAGAAAAATTTTTATTAAGAATGATGAAATAAACATGAATAATTTTAAAAGGTAAATTTGAGTACCTGCGTGGAATAAGATTGGACGTAATACTTGGTTCAACATGATACATCCAACCTTTTTCCACTGAGGTACTCGATTATTGAAAGTGCAATGTTGACAAAAAAAGAAATAAATGCTAGGGAAATTATAAAATTAAACAAATGCTAGGGAGTGATAAAATTTGTAGGATAAGTAGCCATAATTGGTTGAAACACGTCGATCCGTACTCTTTTATTGGTCAAAAGTAGTATGACATAGTAAAAGTGTAATTTAGTCTTCTTAATTTCTGTTGACTGAAAACTGGCAAGTACGGTACTGAAATTGTGCCAACTCGGAAATCTGTTAAGAGGACTGGTTTCTGCGTGAAACCACTCACACATGAAAAGTCGGAAATTAATATCAAGTTGCGTTCATGAGAGAAAGTGAGAGTGGTTGCCATCTGTCGCTGCTAGTAGCTACAGTTAGAAACTTTATCGCAGATAGAAGAGGGGATTTAAAGTTTCAGTAGTTGGTCGAATATCATCTCGACATAATACTATTTCGTTTGATGCTGATTCCTGCTAGATAAGTATCCAAAGTACCACATTAAGCAAGCGTATGTGATTTACAAAGTTGGGTGCAGCCTCTGGTTTAATCTGCTGAGCGAATGGGCACGAAATCCCCGATAAATGAATCGAGCCGTAATCCGGAACATCCAGCCGAGCCACACCTGAATATCAGAGATAACAGTGTCGTATTTTATCCTGTGTCCGAGAACTTTATTTATAGCTTCATATAGATTTTAGCAGTGTTTTGACTTCTATAATAAATATAAACGTTAAAATACAGAGCGAGTCAAAAGAATGGAACATTGCATACAATGTTTTAATTTTTATTTCTGTTGAAAATGTTAGTATAAGAGTTGTTTGGACTATATCTATAAATTTTGCATACACGGGTGAACAATCCGCTCGTCCGCTTCCATTGCTTGCTGGTCTTGAGCGAGTGAAGCTGATAACTGTGGTGAACTGATGTCTCGAGGTCCACAGTAAGTCTACCTACAGTTCATCGCGGGAGTTATTATAATGAACACTGGCGAAGATGATCTTCACTGGAACATTGGAGGAAAAAAGAGATAGGGGTCGTTCCAGATTGAGATAGACTGTATTGAGGAAAATTTGAGGAAAGTGGGAATAAGGAGATAGAGGAAGAGGGCAGAGGACAGAAGTGATTGGGCTATTGTTTTAAAGGAGGCTTTAGCTAAACTATAAGAGTAAAAGTAATTTTAATTTACTCACCCATATCAAGCAAGGCTTTTAGACTTAGTAACTTCGTAGCCGTTCGAACAGAGCCGTAGAAAATTCCCATTTGCTGAGAAAGACGTCGAAATGATTTTCTAGGGCAATCTTCCAAAGCCATGTCCAATGTTATGTAGAATTTCTTCTGTGAGTACCTGTACGTGGCTGTCTGCGCTTCTCATCAAGAACACTTCCCGTTTCACGAAATTTATTTACCAATATTTAAATCGAACTTAGATTTGGAACTTGGTCAGCAGGGAATCTCTCTTGAAATAATCTCCTTACAGCACGAGCCGATTCTGTATGAATCGTACATGAATACTCTTTGGGGAATAGAATACCTGAATTGAGCCATATTCGCTTAAGTAACAAACTGCATTACGTCGTCTAAAGAACACGTACTTATCTTGCAAGAGTACAACTCACACTGACACCTGACGCGACATTAGAGCGGTGGAAGCGGAAGGCTTAGCAGCTGGTTCCGCCGACTAGCCGTAAGCCGTGAAAGCGCGGGCACGCGAAGGATTGTTCACCCAGTATTTTGTAAAATGGTAGACCTAGTTATTAATTTTCACAGGATCTGAAAAATAATGTATTTTTAAAGTAACATCATTTTTATTTTTTCATTTTTGTATTCTTCATGTCTTAAAATGCATGAAATCGTAAATATTTTTATTCATTTACATATTATTGTATGGGTCCGTTCCATAATCAAAAAGGAGAAGTGTATCTGAATATTACTCTGTCACGCTCATGAATGAAGAAGGCCTTGATCCAGTAATCATGAGTAGAAGCCAATCGATTACTGAATAACAATGATTATTTTATTCTAAGTATTTATAAAGTTGATCGGCGTGAGAAAATTTAACAAAAAAGAGAATTGAAATTACGATGTTGAAGATTGGCTATGGTTATAGGAAGAGTATCCAACAGGAGATAACTGCTAGTCGGTCTGAACGCAATAATTTCTCCTAAATTATTGAATACATTTTTTTCATAATCAGTAGCTATAAATAATTTAATCCGGGAATTGTGTACATTAGTAAATTAATGTCATAAGCAGGGTTAGAATCTGGGACACTTTAGCAAACAATGTACGCACAACTTGACTATAGAGTTCTTTGAATATAGTAGATAGACATACTGTGAATGTAAACAACGACGTCAATGTGCTGCGTTATGTTCTGCTGTTAATAGTACAATCTAGTGACGGTGGAAAATGAAGTAAGATATATACCTCACAAGTTTTCATGTCCTTCGGCGACGTTGAAGGCGTTAGCGTTACCTACAATGAATAACCATGTACTTACATACTTGCAACCAGTTCGAAAAAAACTGTTCACTATGAAATGAAAATGCACTGTAATGGCCTGAGTTCGTTTCGTAGGGAGAGACGGAAGAATACTGTATCTCAATCACGAACCGGATTTACACTAACGCACAGGTAAACTGAACTCGACGCGCCACCTCACTCCATCTGTACTCCGTTGCACTGTAACTTCACTTCCTTCCTAAGTTGTCTCGGATCCTAAGCCTGGTCATAACAAAAGACGATGGGTATTTATTTAAAAATAAAAATGCTGTTTCATTTGTAAACTCTCAACAACCTGTAAATGCCCTTGCCTGAAAGAATCTGTAGATGTGAAATACCTGGGAATTATTGTTGATCAGCACTTGAAATGGGATAGACAAGTCACCTTTTTATGTAACAGGATACGTAAAACAATTTACAAATTTGTAAACCTTCGCCATAACTTGCCTACTCATGTATTACGTTTGGTTTATTTGGCTATAGTTGAATCTGTTATCCAATATGGTATAACTGGATGGGGAGGCATTACAAAAACTGCTCTTTTTTTTCCCTCTAATTATGTTGCAAAAACGTATAATCAAAATTTGTTTGAAAAGGCGACTGGATTATCCAACAAATTTGATCCATTCCGAATTGAATGTTTTTAGAATTGACCAAATTTATAAATACTCTTTAATGAAATTCTATCATAAAAATAGAATGAAATTTGTAGCTCAGCCACATGCTCATAATACAAGACGAAATGAAATTCTTAAATTAGTTGAACATAAATATTTCACATCTGCTGCTATACTACACAGTACAAATTATGGTCCACGTCTATATAATTCGATAATAAAATTTCATCCAGAATTGACTACTTTAAGCAATTAAATTTTCAGATCCAGAATTAAAAAATTTATATGACAGATTTCCCTGTATATATATTATGTACCATGTATTGTAAAACAAGTTTATTTCTATCCTAAGTGTATTTTTCTATTTTATCTTGGTTACTATATCAACATGACCTGCACTAATTATACTACTAATAATAATTTAATATTAATCCATCAATCTAAACATCGTCTCTTTTTTCACTCAGTTATTACTAGTATTATTATTTAATAATTTTATTATCATCTTTATGTGAGCTTTTTTCTTAAGTATTTTGTCTACAAAGTATGTATATCTATGTAACGGAACTGTCCCCGAACACGAGCTTTGCTCTTTCGGGGTGTTTTAATGTAACGTTTTTATGTATATGTTATTATTAAATAAATAAATAAAATAAATTCGAATTTCACTTCCAGTAGCCTATTCCTTTCGTGATATTCTTTGTTGCGGTAGATACAGGATAAATAAAGTTGTAGGTAGTAGATATTCAGTAAATTTTATATCTGAGAACTTGATTATTATTATTATTATTATTATTATTATTATTATTATTATCTTTTTACTAATATACTATACGACTCCAATTAAGAACATGATAGGTTAACTTTGTTCTTGATGATACATTTAAGAACTTGTTTTAAATATTAATTTATTTACATTCGCAAAACGAATAGAGACATGACACTTAATTAGAATGGAGTACGTAAGAATGGCGAAGATGATCTTCACTGGAACACTGGAGGGAAAGAGAGATAGGGGTCGTCCCAGATTGAGATGGTTAGACTGCATTGAGGAAGATTTGAGGAAAGTGGGAATAAGGAGATGGAGAAAGAGGGCAGAGGACAGAAGTGATTGGGCTATTGTTTTAAAGGAGGCTTTAGCTAAACTATAAGAGTTGTATGCCAAAAGAATGAGAAGAAGAAGAAGAAGAAGAAGAATGCAATTTGAGTATCAATTACCTAATAGTCTTAATAATATATAATTATCTTCTGCGGACCTCTGAAAAAAAAACCTAAGGAAGAGACTGGTGAAGTGCTTTGTGTGGAGTATGGCAGTGTATGGGGCAGAAACATGGACATTACGAAGAAGTGAAGAGAAGCAACTAGAAGCATTTGAAATGTCGATATGGAAAGGAATGGAGCGTGTGAAATGGACAGACAGAATAAGTTGTATTGGAAAGAGTGGGTGAAGAAAGAATGATATTGAAATTGATCAGAAAGAGAAAAAGAAATTGGTTGGGTCACTGGCTGAGAAGAAACAGCACAGGAAGGAATGGTGAATGGGAGAAGAGTTCGGTGCAGAAGAAGATATCAGATGATAGACGACATTAAGATATGTAGATCATATGCGGAGACAAAGAGGAAGGCAGAAAATATAAAAAATTGGAGACGGTTTGCAGTGAAAGATCTGCCCATGGGCAGAACACTTATGTATGTAATAGGCCTATATAATTTAAAGATGGTCCTGTAATACATAATAGGCCTAATGTTAATAATAAATTTCCCGCAATTATTATTGGCTGTATACGAAAATCACAAAAGTGACCTGGCTCCGCCCGGCCTCGTAAAATAGTACCCTGTAATCTCCAGGACCCACCACACCTGAAATACGAGTACACCCATGGTTGAACACTAGGGGTTCTATTCATAGACATTTCCCTAGCCCTCACTATGAGCGTGCTAAACTAGTCCCGGCTATCGACTGATTACTTGTACAGGATTCATATCATATCGCTAATACTGGTTTATTAATACGTAAAACGTTAGTTCGCTGATCATCCACCGGAAGCCCGCGCTAAGAATGTCTATGAATATGGCCCATGACTACTCGTACTTATAATAAATGTATTCACTCTTCCTTTAAGAATACAGTAGACCATGCTCGCCAATGAAATATTATACCATAATAGGCTAGTTATTCATCCTTATGTTTAATTTTTTTTTTAATTATTAACTGTTCTCTTCGCGAAATAGAATTATTAATTAATGCTACTCGCGATTTTGATTTCCTTCATACAAATTTAATCGCAATTAAGGTTGCTCACAAATTTATCGGCAAACAAAAACGAGTCGTGGCATTTCCTATGAAAATTTCGTTTTTATAACCACTTAATTTATTTGCGTTACACTATGCACGTGGATGAGGTTTGCCGAGCACCATGGCAACTGGCTTCATCATAAATAACGCTGTGTGCTCGGTCCAGACTAGACGGCGTCCCTACATCAATAACAAAAACTTCCACCTGAGCGAGTTTTATTAATAGCCGCGATTTACAGATGCTATGCTCAATATACACGATTTATTTTTAAGTTCTCGGTGTCACAGTTACAGAAGTAAAAGCAGAGAAAACAATTATGGATGTTTCTTTTTCTGTTCCTATGTCTTGACTTTGAGCATTATCATCATCAACCACAAATTAGCCTGTAGGCCTATTGATTTGATTGATCCATTAAATAAATTAACTTCATTGCATTTGATATTCATTTTGACAGTTTTTAATTTGATTGATTGGTTGATTTGATTAGATTTTATTCTACTTTATTTATTTATTTATTTATTTATTTATTTATTTATTTATTTATTTATTTATTTATTTATTTATTTATTTATTTATTTATTTATTTATTGAATTGGAATGATCGTTTGGTTGAATATGATTGATGGTTTCTTTAATTCAATTGGATTGTTTGATTCAATTGGATTCTTGTTTCATTGAATTGGTTGATTTTAAATTTTTTTGATGGATTGGATTGATTTTGAATTTGTTGATTGAATTCGATTGATTTTTAATTTATTCGTTGAATTGGATTGATTTTAAATTATTTATTGAAATGGATTGATTTTTAATTTATTGATCGAATTGGAATGATTTTTAATTTATTGATTGGATTGAATTGGATTGATTTTTAATTTACTGATTGGATTGGGTTGATTTTACTTGATTGATTGAATTGGATGGGTTTTTAATTGATTTACTGAATTGAATTGATTCTTTGATTGAATTATATTGATTGTTTAATTGATAAAATTGGATTGATTGATTGACTGACTGACTGGTTGACTGGTTGATTGATTGATTGATTGATTGATTGATTGATTGATTGATTGATTGATTGATTGATTGATTGATTGATTGATTGATTGTAAGTGAAATTTTTACATGGTTTATAAAGCAATGAAGACCTAAGTAGAAGGCAAAGTTAGTGCATTTTTACATTAAATTCATCTGATATCATAATACCAATATTTAGTTTCAATTAGGCCTATTAATTTTTAATGTCTCTTCTAAAATAGTCTATTGTTAATAATAATCTGGTATAATAATTGATGTTAACTTCCATTCTTGTCCACATTTTCTCTTCTTAAATCATAACCATCATAGGCTCTATTGACAACTTTTCACGACAAAAACATTTCTCAGCTTAAAATGGTTTTATCTGAAAAAAAACTATCGTTTTAGCAATGGGGATGTAGAAGACTTTGATTATGGAAATCCTATTACATGCTGTCCTCCCTTAATGAAAGCACACGACAAAATTTCAGAAGAATTTAATTAAAAATGACAATTATTGAAGCCCCTCTCCCGAAAAATTTCAAAAAAATGCAGATAGAATCTTTTTATTCCCACATTACGAAAATAATGGTAACTTAAAACCTCCCCATATTGTAGGAATGCACACATTGCATTGTTATCATATCTACATATACATTGGTATAAAAGGATTGCAGACACGTTGCCTCAGACGGTTTGAGTTTAAGAAAACAGAATCGTCCACTAGAAGACTGGACGGACAATTCTAAGCAGAACATGGTAGTGATACTTATTTGCGACAGACGAACTAAAACTGTTGATGTCGTCTAGGATAATGGACGAAATTGAAAAATAGCTTTCTAGATATAAAGTAACTTAGTTGGCAACACTGACACGATTTCGCCCTGTTTAACACGACTTGACCTCGATTGTGAGAATCACGTGACAGGCAGACAAGATGTGACCTGACATTTGACTGACTTGAATGCCAGGAGGTCGTCAGTGTCCGGCGATCATAAAATCACTGGAATCGGCGGCACTTGAGGCGGAGTATCCGAGACGAGTGCGTTACTTCTGTATTCGCCACTTCAGGAGCATCTGCTAGGCTGGCTCGATGAATTAAGCAAGTTCCGGGGACAGGTTAATAAAACATTCTGAGCCAGCGGTTTGAATAGTCGAATCTAGAAGTCGTTTACATTAAAAGCAAAGCGGATAATTTTCTTTTTCATTACACGAAGCAAAAAGGGAAAAGCTGATGTGATGGTGTAAAAGAATTTGTATCGAGATTTTCACAAATATACAATTTCCACCATGCCTCACCGAAACGTGGAATTGGACATGCCGTCTCTGTCTCCCCCTTGTCTTGTCTCATCTTGTCTTCTTTTATTTGCTTCTTGTTTCGTCTATTTTTATTTTGTCATGTTTTGCCTATTCTTTCCCTGTCTTTTTCCGCTATTCTTATCTTCTTTCCTCTATTCTTCTCTTGTTTTATCTATTCTTGTCTTTGTTCTATTCTTGTCTTGTCTTATTTCATCTGTTTTTGTGTTGTCATGTTTTGCATATTCTTGTTTTCTTTTCTTTTCTTTCGCATACTTTTATCTTGTCTCATCTTATTTAGTCTACTCTTACCTTGTCTAGTTTCGTCTATTCTTGTCTTAACTTGTTTGGCTATTATTATCTTGTCTCGTTTGGCTACTATTATCTTATCTCATTTGGTCTATTCTTGCCTTGTTTCGTCTACTCTTGTCTTGTCTTGTTTTGTCTATTCTTGTCATGTTTTGTTCACTCTTGTCTTGCCTTGTTTCTTCTATTCTTGTCTTGTCTTGTTTCGTCTGTTCTGTCTTGTTTCGTTTATTATGTCTTGTTTCGTCTATTCTGTCTTGTTTCGTTTATTCTTATCTTGTTTTGTCCCATATTGTCTTGTGTCTTCTAGTTTTGTCTACGCTTGTTTTGTCTATTCTTACGTCTTAGTTTGTCTACTCTTATCTTCTTTCGTACACTCTTCTCTAGTCTTATTTTGTATATTATTGTCTTGTCTTGCTTTGTCTAGTCTTGTTCGCTTTGTTTTATCTATCGTTGTCTTATATTGTTTATTCTTGTGTTGTCTTCTTTGTGTACAGCAATTTATTCTAAGATATCGATCACGATTTTATTCATAAACAATATCTGCAAGTCAAATTATCCAGGAATAATGCACATGAAATGAAATAATGTTCAGCAATAAGTGAATAGATCTGTTTCAAATTAATACAGAATAATAATTTATTATAAATCAAACCAGATATTTTATTCGTAATTAATTTTAGCTATCACATTACTAATAAATGCAACGGTATGTTTTTAATGAATGGAGAACGTATATACCTACTTATATATATATATATATATAAATCTCTATTAATTCATTGATTAAAGTTCTCGTTAACACTTTGTTAAAAACATAAAATTTACTCTGTCACACGTTAAAAGTGTTAAAATTGTTAAAAAGGTATTTACCTTCGATAGACGGCCCGTTTCGACGCTATTTGTCGTCGTCTTCAGTGTCTCTTGATTGTTCAAGAGACACTGAAGGCGACGACAAATAGCGTCGAAACGGGCCGTCTGTCGAAGGTAAATACCTTTTTAACAATTTTAACACTTTTAACGTGTGACAGAGTAAATTTTATGTCTCTATTAATTGTCTTCAGCACAAAACAATTCTGAGGTGCGCTGCAAAAAGAGCGTTGTGAATAAGTAATTATTTGTATCATGAATTGAGATCTGGAGAATGCGCAGGCCAGCCATAGCATATCTAGTAAACAGGTCGAGGGAGAGTGCGTACCTACTGTAGGTACAGTTCAGTAGGCTTTAACTCAGAAATAAGGACACATGGGTCAAATATGTATATGAAGCTTTTTCATAGATTTTGTAACTTCTATCCACTGATGAATTGTGTTCCGTATGTTACGGAACACTTTGTATTATTCATTTATTGTTACACTCTGAAGAAAAATCTCCTTTTCTGTTCCAAACTTTCAAGAACTTAATTCAGTGATTCACAGAGGTTCAACAAATAATATATTTACCAGCGAGAATTTATAATCGTCTTACTGACAAAGAACTGTTCGCGTCTTACTTGAACCACAGTCTAGTTCTAGTACATACAGTCACGAAGCTCAATACGTAGGGAGTATCCATCCATAGATAGTTGCTAACCACTAGGATCGCTACTATCACCTCATCACAGACAATGCAAAATAGTACCGGCACAGTCTATTGTTCCTACTACCCTCAACAACTCAAGCTCCGTGGCTGTATATAATAGACTGTGCTTGAACTTAAAACAGATTCGCAACGTCAAATAGAAATAATTTTGTATACATTCATTAATTTCTCTTAACAATAGTAATTTATGCTACAAGAATACGAGTTTACTCCCGAGGCGCAAGTCGAGTGTGATAATGTGCACGAATGCATGAAATCGGTTTACCTTCGTGTGGCGTACAATATTTATCCAATACGACTTTTAATAAGTTTTTATAATAAATAAATATATTAACGTAATATTAATTAATTATTTATTACATATAAGTTTATCTTTTATATTCATATTACTGTTGCTAAAAGCAACGACTGGATAAAATAAATTTTTAATAGTCATGTTTGTAGGGAGCCGATAAGCTGAATAATGAAATTTATATGTTAAGTTTATTGCAGTTTTTTTAGTTTACAATAGCCGTTCATTGCGACTGCAACGAGTAACTAGAACAAAAAGAATATCCACGCCTTGCTCTAGCAACGGCAATAATAATGGAAAAAGATCTTTCATGTATTAATAATATCAACATAGCTATGAGCTATTTTATTCTACAAAAAACAATAAACTTGTTTATTTTGTGTTTGACGAGATGCTCATTGTGTGTTTTGATTTCAATTAGATTTATTAATACCAGATATTATTATATTTCACTTGCATCATTCTGTAATTCATAAAGTTGTTTTTTCTCTCTCCAATGGCGGTCAATTTATTTGATGATGTTAACTAAATGAAATGTTTATAAAATGAGAGCAAAGGAAGGATAAATTAAAATTATTGAATTAACTCCACACAGTTTTAAAGCTATACATACGCCTTAGAGTTTACACTGTTTCCGGAGTTAATGCAATCTATTTCATAGACATAAAATAATTATGTGAATCAAAGCCTTTCATTTTTGACCTCACACTACGAGATAGTCGATCACTTTTTCTCGTTATCCACACTTCAGGCCGTGAGTCACTGAAATTTGTTTCCTGACGACCGTGTAGTGGAATTAAATTATTTCCCCAAATTATTGTATCAAATTCGATTTCCTAATAATAACTTTGAACTTCAGCTTTGAAAATATATAGCCTGCAGAAGCATGCAGCATCTGTCTGTTGTTTGCAATGTAGGCTAATTTAAATAGCTCTCCATCAGTTTCATTTATTATAAACGAAGTAATTACAAATTTACAGACAACGCAAACAACAGGAAGCTTCTAAATGAATGGCAAGCAACGCTAGTGGTTAAGCATCAAATCACTGTTTAAATGTTTATTTTATACGAGTCGTTAATAATTATCCTGTAATCGAAATCTTTATAAACAAAATATTCAGTTAATAACTTTGGAATTTTGATTACAAACATAGCTCATCATATTTATGGGTGCATTTTCAACCTCGACATGGAGCAGAGTTGAATGCAAAATTAAGAGTTAAATTGCAGTTTATATGAAACAAATAATTGACAAGATTATGCGGGAATAATTTCCTTTCATTGAAATATGGGTGCAATTTATTTTAAGTGAAACGTTTCATATCTAATAATAATTTAATCTTCAACTAAGATCTTGAAGCAGTTATAGAGCCACTCACTATCTCTCATGTAGTTCGGATTTGTGCGAGACGGGCTTCGAACCTGGCAACTCGCATGCATCGTTTCAGAAAAACCAAGGCTTAAAACGCTCATACGGGAAGCCAAATGCCAACCCTGTGTTAGAGACTGAGTAAACCCTAGGGCCACAGCTGGAAGTATTACGTCAATGGATAAAATCCATGAAAACCAACGACGCCCACCTGGAATCGAACCCACGACCTTCTGGTTTGCAGCACAATGCCTTAATGGCGATATTACCTCACACATCAAAAGAAAGTTTAACTCGTGATATATTAGCATTATAATAGAGTTATAAGTCCAGGATAACAGAGAGGGTTTGGAATTGAACGGGTTACATCAGCTGCTTGTCTATGCGGATGACGTGAATATATTAGGAGAAAATCCACAAACGATTAGGGAAAACACGGGAATTTTACTTGAAGCAAGTAAAGAGATAGGTTTGGAAGTAAATCCCGAAAAGACAAAGTAGGTGATTATGTCTCGTGACGAGAATATTGTACGAAATGGAAATATAAAAATTGGCAATTTATCTTTTGAAGAGGTGGAAAAATTCAAAAACCTGGGAGCAACAGTAACAAATATAAATGACACTCGGGAGTAAATTAAACATAGAATAAATATGGGAAATGCCTGTTATTATTCGGTTGAGGAACTTTTATCATCCAGTTTGCTGTCAAAATAGCTGAAAGTTAGAATATATAAAACAGTTATATTACCGGTTGTTCTTTATGGTTGTGAAACTTGGACTCTTACTTTGAGAGAGGAACATAGGTTAAGGGTGTTTGAGAATAAGTTGCTTAGGAAAATATTTGGGGCTAAGAGGGATGAAGTTACAGGAGAGTGGAGAAAGTTACACAACACAGAACTGCACGCATTGTATTCTTCGCCTGACATAAT
This sequence comes from Periplaneta americana, assembly GCF_040183065.1. Lineage (NCBI taxonomy): Eukaryota > Metazoa > Arthropoda > Insecta > Blattodea > Blattidae > Periplaneta > Periplaneta americana. Next base: position 86,488,316 of record NC_091128.1, read on the forward strand.
TAGGAACATTAAATCCAGACGTTTAAGATGGGCAGGACATGTAGCACGTAAGGACGAAACCAGAAATGCATATAGACTGTTAGTTGGGAGGCCGGAGGAAAAAAGACCTTTGGGGGGGGGGGCGAGACGTAGTGGGAAGATAATATTAAAATGGGTTTGAGGGAGGTTGGATATGATGATAGAGACTGGATTAATCTTGCTCAGGATAGGAACCAATGGCGGGCTTATGTGAGGGCGGCAATGAACCTCCGGGTTCCTTAAAAGCCAGTAGGTAAGTAAGTAAGTAATAGAGTTATAATAGTTTACCACCGTCAGCGAATTCAATACAGTACTGGTGCGTCTCTCTCTCTCTCTCTCTCTCTCTCTCTCTCTCTCTCTCTCTCTCTCTCTCGTCGAGCTCTTTGCAACTCCTACTGCTCTATTTTTATGGAGTTCATCGCATTATTCTTTCATACCCCTTCCCTTCTTCCAAGCGTTGGAGGTGCCGTACTACGCTAGACTTTTCCTTCCTGTCAAGTTGAGTGTATATTATTTTACTCCTATTTAGAGGCTCGTTCTTATCTCTTTAATGCACTTAAATTATCAGCATCATCAGCAGCAGCAGCACCAACAAAATTCGTCACAAATTTTAAACTAGCGGCCAGTTTCGTAACAATATAGACTTCACAAAGGTCACTGGCGTAGCTTAGAGGTAAGAAGCTGATCTCGTGATTCGAGGCTGTGCTCGGACATGAATTCGAATCCCTCTTAGCATCATTTCCTAGTTTTGACATAGATCTAGGTCTCTCTCCTTACTCGGTATGGGTGGGATAACTTAAGAATTGACTGTCACATAAAAATGCAACCCTCTTCCTAGTTCTCCTTGTATTCTCCTTCTCCTCCTTGTCTTCTTTATGTTCTCCTTCTCTTCCTCTTTTCTCTTGTATACTCCTTGTTCACCTTGTATTCCTCTGGTTCTCCTTGTACTCCCCTGGTTCTCCGTGTATTTCCCTTGTTCTGTTTCTTCTCCCTTTCTCCTTGTATCCCCTTATTCTCTTTGTGTTCCAACAATTTCCCTTGTGTTCCTGTAGTTCTCTTTGTATCACCCTTATTCTCTTTTTATTGTCCTAGTTCTCCTTGTTTTCCCCTTGCTTTCTTGTCTTCCCATTATCCTTATATTCTCTTTATTTTTCCTGTATTCTGCTTGCTTCATTCCCAAACGTAGCTTCACTTCAAAAATGGAGTAAGTTCTGATAGTAAATATATGCAAGTGTCGCCACGTAGTTCTACGCAAATATATAGACAGCATAACTTGCACCTGTTGATTTTTTAACGTCTAACGTTTAAATGAAACCATATTAGGGTAAAATTGCCCCATTTTCTTGTAATGATGTCTTTCATAATACCATGGAAACAGAAGTGCAAGTGACTTTTCAAGCGGTTTTTCTCGCTCTATTCTCTATTTAATGTGCCTCAATGATTCCCACATAGTAGAACAGGCCTGGAAATATGAGGTGTGGGTTTATATTTATATGCTACAGTCAGAACGCGAAATCCGTCGAAACCCGAATTTTCTAGAAAATTCTAGTTCTGACAAAGCTCTTTAGGAAATTCTAGATTTCACTTACGTAATTCAGTTACATCTAGAAATAACCATGGCCCTTTAGGAAATTCTAGTTTGAACTAATATCATTAAGTTAGATCTAGTAAAAGCCTGTTGTAACGATTTCAGAACGCGAAATCTGTCAAAACCTAGGAAATTCTAGTTTCTACTTACGTAATTCAGTTACATCTAGAAAGAACTATGGCCCTTTAGGAAATTCTAGTTTGAACTAATATCATTAAGTTAGATCTAGTAAAAGCCTGTTTTAACGATTTCAGAACGCGAAATCCGTCAAAACCTAGGAAATTCTATTTACATCTAGAAAGAACTATGGCCCTTTAGGAAATTCTAGTTTGAACTAATATCATTAAGTTAGATCTAGTAAAAGCCTGTTTTAACGATTTCAGAACGCGAAATCCGTCAAAACCTAGGAAATTCTAGTTTCTACTTACGTAATTCAGTTACATCTAGAAAGAACTATGGCCCTTTAGGAAATTCTAGTTTGAACTAATATCATTAAGTTAGATCTAGTAAAAGCCTGTTTTAACGATTTCAGAACGCGAAATCCGTCAAAACCTAGGAAATTCTAGTTTCTACTTACGTAATTCAGTTACATCTAGAAATAACCATGGCCCTTTAGGAAATTCTAGTTTGAACTAATATCATTAAGTTATATCTAGTAAAAGCCCGTTGTAACGATTTCAGAACTCGAAATCCGTTAAAACTTAGGAAATTCTAGTTTTCACTTACGTAATTCAGTCGCATTTATAAATAACTTATTACTAAAAAGACTTTAGGAAATTGGCACTTGCACATGAACATCATTACTACTATTGTCATTGTTGTTGTTGAAACACAAAATAGTTTTATTACACAAATAATTACTGTATGTTATGGGAGGTTAAACTTTATTTTTGTTGAATTACGAATAATTGTTACAGAGCTAAATATTATTACTTTTGTCTCGGAAGTCACTTGTTGCAACAAGACATGATATTGTGACATTTACAGCTGCAGAGAATATTCTTTTTCACACACAAGTATCACTTTGAAACAATTTTTTTTTCAAGCACAACGGACGAACCCTTGTCCGCTTCCGATGGCCTCTTTCTTTGCTGCAGTCCTTAGCGAAATTTCTGCACCTGGCACCTGTTCTCGTGTCAGGAAAATTTCAGGACATACATAAAATTCGAATCTGGAAGAAAGAAAGTGTTATGTACCGGGTGTTGTACCCTACTTTTGAGATAACCCCGTAGGAAGTTATCAGAGTACACTACTCATGGTTCAATGAACTGTCTGCGAAACATGTTCCCAGGACGAATAATTTCACGATTTGGAGACATTGTCTGGCCGCCAATATCTCCTGACCTGACTGCAGCTGATTACTTCGTATGGGGTATATCGCAGTTATGTCAATTGATGCCCATAGGCGTAAGTGCGCGCTTTAGAGCTCAGGAGAGCCTGAGAACTTTATAGCGGAAAGCAAAGAGACAGACGAAAGAGGTATTATATACCGCTTGGTCGAGCTATATACAGGGATGGCCAGCACTGATTCAATAGATAAAGGGAAGAGAACTTATTAAAACTGTACCCATGTTAATTTTTAGATTTGTCTGAAAAGTATAAGTCCATTATAAGAATGTAAGTTTTAATTTTAATGTTCATTTTTCACAAGTTTGTTTTTTATTCAAAAGGAATATTTTCTCAACTTATTTTATAAAAAGTGAAATTTTCAGATATGTTTATTTAGTAACCTTACAGGTACTGAAGTGATGTTTTCGTAAATCTAATTTAAGTACCGTAAATACGTATTACTGAAGATAGCGTATTGAAACTTTTAAAAATATTCTCATGGAAAATGTGTATAAGGAAATGAATAAAGCAAAGCAACTACTGGTACATCATAAACAACATATATCTGCCTATGTGTTGTAAAAACATCAGCTCTATAGCTTCAGAAGATTTCGAGAAAATAATTTAATATTCTGATGATGGGAAGTTGCGCACCAATATCACCTTAAAAGCATACTGCGATAAGAGTTTTGTTATGTAATATTAGTTACAGTTAAAACATATACCTAGGTAACTTTTCTTTGTACTATAGAATTATTTTGATTAGTTTATTGATTACTTTTATAAGGCTAAAGATATCATCAATATAATTTCCAGCTTATCATGTCATACTCAATCTCTTTTTTTTTGGGATATAACTTTCTTTATGAATGATGTGTGTCATTCACTTAGTACAGTATAGTTGTACTAGTATGGAATGTATGTGAATATTCCTTCTTGACCCTTTTTTATGTTATTAACTTTTAAAACATAACTGCAATATTAAGAAATTGGTGTTAGTACTTTTTTTCAGAAAATATACGTAATATCAAACAGAAAGAAGCCATATAAAAATAACGACATAAAATTTCACGTTCTGTTTGAAGTTTGTCCACCACTGTTTCTTAAATCCAACATGCTGCTTATTCATATACGTAACCCTTCCTCCTTCCATACCTAGTGCTTGATGCCCGCGCACGACGTCAAGGACAGAAAAATGCGCTTGCTTTGACATCACTGGTGTATCGCAACAAGCCTCGCACCATCATCCAGCTGAAACAAAACATAAAGAACGAAATTAGTGTCATAAAACCTGTTTTGTTGGGCGAGATATGCAGAACTTTCATAGCAGATTGCAGAAATGTATTCGTTGCCGTGGAGGCTACTTACGAAATGTAGTTTTTAAAAAGTAATCAAACATTAATAAATTGCTTTGTACTAGATTACTTTCAGTATATGTTTTCTTTCAATTCGTCCTGAGTGTCCCACAACAGGGCTATAAAAACCGTCATATCTCACTGCCGCACTCTGTACTATCTCAGAGATTTTTATGAAGTAAATTAAGAAATGAAAAGGGGTAGCTATGAAATAAAAAATAAATAAGAGTACACTTTGGTGACAGAATAATATTCTTCAGATTTCATATTGTATTTGGATATGATTGTAGGCTATGACTTCTAACAATGGTGTTCAATTGCCTGTTTAAAATCCATGCTTTATAAAGCCACTGTTACCCACAATGACTAACAAGCAAATGAAACTCTGTCTACTGCGACGAAATGAAACAAAGAAAAATAAACTTTTGGAGCATTCAGTGGCACATTGAACAAAGACAATAAAGAGAAAATGTGAAAGACATCGTAGTCAGTACAGATCCATCAGAAAATTGACTTTCTGCTGTGAGAAACTCGCGTCTGTTCGTAGTTTGTTCATCACGAAAAATATCTTTCACTACTGTTGCGCTCAACTTAATCTTTTACATTTTTCATCAGACTGAAATCCAGACGCAGGATTAAAATCTATGCTTTCATTTAAGACACGTATATATTACGTCTTCACTACTGTATCACCTAACCGCACACTGTTCTGAACATAGAATATTTAAAATCCTATATGCCTCTATCTCATGTTTAATTTAGTATGTCAATTTCTATTTTTATACATTCCTCAATATCCGACTACTGGCCCAAAAAATGTATCTCAAATAACTTTATTTTTTTAAATTATCCTTTAGTTAAGTTTACCACTCATGTCATTCCTTCTGTACGGTAGTAAGTATTGAAATTAAGTGAATAATAATTTCTAAAAATCAACTCATTTTAGATGAGATTTCAAGGCCGATATTCAAGGATGTATAAAAACATATTGATACCTACTCGCATGCTGTGTTAAAACAGGACTTTTAGACTTACAGGATTTCTGATGAAGTGTATCCAAGATAAAAATAAATCTGGATTAATAATACTAATTCTCTGAGTGGGAGAGTTATTTGTAAAAATATTCCTACAATTTTATTAATATTATTATTATTATTATTATTATTATTATTATTATTATTATTATTATTAAGCCACCGCCGTGACCCAGTCGGTTAAGGCGCTTGCCTGCCGGTCTGAAGTTGCGTTCGGGCGCGGGTTCGATCCCCGCTTGGGCTGATTACCTGGTTGGGTTTTTTCCGAGATTTTCCCCAACCTTAATGTGAATGCAAGGTAATCTATGGCGAATCCTCGGCCTCATCTCGCCAAATATCATCTCGCTATCACCAATCTCATCGACACTAAGTAACCTAGTAGGCTAGTTGATACAGTGTCGTTAAATAATCAACTAAAATAAATATTATTATTATTATTATTATTATTATTATTATTATTACAAACTATATGATTATGTTTCGTGACCAGAACATAGTACGAAATGGAAATATAAAAATTGGAAATTTATCATTTAAAGAGGTTGAAACATTCATATACCTTCGAGCAATAGTAACAAATATAAATGACACTCGGTAGGAAATTAAACGCAGAATAAATATGGGAAATGCCTGATATTATTCTGTTGAGAAGCTTTTGTCATCCAGTCTGCTTTCAAAAAAACTGAAAGTTAGAATTAATAAAACAGTTATACATATTACCGGTTGTTCAGTATGGTTGTGAAACTTTGACTCTCACTTTGAGAGAGGAACAGAGGTTAAGGGTGTTTGAGAATAAGGTACTTAAGAAAATATTTGGGGCTAAGAGAGATAGAGAAGGCAGAAAATAGGAAGGATTGGAGAAAGCTGGGTTTGCAGTGAAAGATCTGTCGTTGAATGAATGAATGAGTGAATGAATGAACACCTTATTTGACTCCACATTATCAAACACAAAAACACCCCAAACAAAACAAATTGAGAAACCGCAAGAAGCAAGAACCTCACTAGTTCTGAGGATGGCTAACACGGGGTGGAAACTAGCCAATTATGCATAATTTACCAGTTAGTTTTCGTTTTAACATTAGATAGTTGTTATCATAACCAAACTTTAACTGTATAACATTATAAAGGTGCTCCATACCTTTTTTTTTTTTTGTAGGACAGCGTTATAAAACAATTAATAAAGAAATAACATTAAATTTCTAAAGATAGCCTAGGTTGTTTGATATCATAGTCTATGAAGAAAGGAGAGTCTACCGCTGTGGAGTAACGATTAGTGTGTCTAACCGTGAAACGAGTGGGCCCGGGTTCAAAACTCGGTTGGGCCAAGTTAGCCGGTTGAGGTTTTTCCCGGAGTTTTCCCCTCAACCCATTAAAAACAAATGCTAGATAAATTTCGGCGCTGGAACTTGGACTCATTTCGCTGTTATTTTCACCTTTATTTCACTCAGACGCTAGAATCATAGCATTTGATAAAGCGACGTAAAGTAAACCAATAAAAAAGAAAGGGGTTGCTACGACAACAATGATGTATTAAATCGTTTCATAATGTTAACTTTATGGCACAAGTTATGACGTTATAATAGAAGTCATGACGTTTTAGTTGGCATGGTAATAGCACAGTCTATGGGTGTTCATTTCAAAGTGTGTCATGACGTCACTGTTCTTGGGTCACCGATTTGAAGCGAGTTTCAGCGTATATGTCAGAGAAGTTGCCTATTATTTAAGGCGTTCTTCAATCTGAACTTGAGAACGTGTACGGTATAACTTGAACGTCGTAGCAACAGGTGGCGGTCTGTACGGTCTGTGTGCTACCATAACCTCTTTCGGACTGTGTTTTGCGCCGGTGAGTCGTACGCAGGGTATTTGCTATCATCGGTTGCGTACGGTAACATTCCACAACACAAATCAAATGCTCCGTGTCCATGTTCACCGTCGAAGTTAATGTCAACAAATGCTGTACGTAAGTAATCGTCTTAACCCTCTCCCCATATCCCGACAGTACGTATTTCCAAACAGTTCACATTCCTGCCACTACCGGCATTACCGTACGTATCGGTACGTACTCTTCAGAATGAACGCCGTACTTGCTAGGCAACTTCTCTGCCTCATAGGTTATACACCTCTGCGGAAGTGTAGGAAGATTGAATTTTCTAGGCTCATCGGCTAGCCACATGACGGCATACAACGAGCCATGACACACTTTGAACTGAACACCCAATAGTGTATATACAGTCACGAAGCTTGAGTTTATGAGGGTACTAGGAACAATAGACTGTACAGGTACTATTTCGCACTGTCTGTAATGAGGCGATATTAGCGATCCTAGTGGTTAGCAACTATCTATGGATGCATATTTACTACGTATTGAGCTTCGTCACTGTATATACTAGACTGTGGTAATAGCCATTTTACGGCACTGGTACAGTAATGTGGAATATTATGCATGATTTTCACTAACGATAAAGGCTGTTTATAATACTGGAGTACAAAAAATTTAAATTAAATCGTTAGATAAAACTGAAATTCTCTGGAAAATAATTTAGGTTCCGAAGGAAAGTTTTTCCGAGACACGCTTTCAATATATCAGTTCAGGTAGTACTTAAATCAGGAAAACTGATACGAGTAAATGTGAGAAATTTTGGACGTTCAGTTATAAATCAAGCAAAACATGATCAAACTAGAGTTTCCATAAATTTTATGAAATTTAAAATCACTCTTTTTATTTTTCTCACCTTAAAATTGTACGTTTCCTTCTTACGACGAAAAAAATTTTGTCTGCCGTCCAACAATAATATCGACTCGACATTTCACCTAGGGTTTTAGCACAGTGGGTTAACATCATCATATATTTAATTTTTTGGCTTTAAAATAAACAGGGTAATATTTTAGGCTTAGGGCAGGAAATTGGAATAGTCAGATGTGACAGTTTTCTTCTTCTCGCCGTACGTGTTTTGGAACATATTATGAAAGCAGCGGAAACAGTGCGGAGCAAACTCCCTCCAGTGATCAGACTGCAGTACGGTTGAAGCAGGCTTCCGTCTGATGTGGAATGCATGTCATATGTAATCTAATTTTAGGCGACATTCTTAGGATCGTTACCATAGGTCTATGTTAAAATCAATAGTTCTGTCGTTCTTCTACATGTACAAGCCAGAGCGCTGCCTTCCTTTCTTGCTGCCCATACTCAGGTATATAAGCCTAGTAGAAATGAAATTTTTGTGATGTTGCATAAAAATTCTGTTTGAAAATGCTAACAGAAAAACATGTTTTAATATTTTGTACAATAAATAATTCTTGACATATTATCTATCTCTGTATCCTTGTCTGTATACAAATTTTTCTCTTAAACTATAGGAATAGTTCGCTTGTACAGGCCTAGGTATTTATACGAGAATTATTTTGTTCAGAAATGTTACTAGACAAAGTGAATTTTTGTAGCCTATTGTGACCTATTAGTTTTATAGTGCTCTTAGGAATTTTTGCATGTTATTTTATTGCAGACTTATGAAGAAATATGCAATATTTGTTTGAGCACAAAAATAAATTTACTTACTTCTCCATAAGTTAGTAATAAAATATTATACAGCCTACAACAATTTCTTTGAGCATTGTATCTACAACAAGCGGATTTTATTCCGGTCGTTGGTGATGAACTTTAGACAAAAAAAATAATGTTACGAAGACAACACATACATTCTCTTAAAACATTTTATAATAGTCTCGTTTTTATTATGGACAAGCGGAATGTAAAATATTTTAGTTATCGCGTTACTACTGTTGTTCAAGTCTTTGAAATCTGAACCATGCATTTCGTAACAATTCAGTTATTTTTCAAGTTGCAAATTATATTATACTTTAATAACTTAAATTAACATAGAGTCTATGTAATTAACTTTACACAAATTTGTTTAAAGCAACTAGACATATATGTAGGGTTGCCAACTTTTTTTTTTTAAGAAAATACGGGATACTACGGAATCGACAAAATTTCACATAGAAAATTGATAAATTATTCCGTTCAGTCACTAAAAAACAAGTTTATTCTATTCTTCGGCAGCTAATCTTAAATTAAGAGTATTTTGAGACAGATATTGTCTCGCGTAATAGTTGAAATCTACTGTAGTTTGCAGCTCTGATTTGATGAGATGTGCCGTACCCTTGTTTTGAACATGTGTTCAATTATTGTTCATGAGATCTGGTAATAAAACATCCTCTTTGTATGAGCATTATAACTGGGTATGCTTAGAACAAAACTCACCAGTTTTTCAAAATTTGTAACATTAATATTTCATTTTAAACATATGAGCATTAAAACCCATTTCTGGCAAGCATTACCTTCTACAAAGAATGCACATTATAATGCATTTCTTGAACAACAATCATCATTCACGGCAAAATCAAATGTTTAGAATAACGATTTTTATATTATGCAAAAATGAGAGAGAAAAATGTTCGAAGAAGAGACTGTTAAAAATAGGCAAATAAGGGAGATCTCGGGAAATACGGGAGGGTTGGCAACCCTACATATATTACACAATCGCTTGTTATATTATAGTCTTTCTATTTACGAAAATTGGCATTTGAAATTGATGTACTAAAGCATGCTAGTACTTTATAATGAAGCTCACTAAAGAGAATTATACTTTTTCATCAACATGATCATCATCTTCATCTGTGACGCTACAGTCCAGTGTGGACCTGCCTTCACCCAGTCTTGTCCAATCTATATACTCCAGACCCTCACTACTTCTACGATCCTTCTATTGATCTTAATTTGGGTTGATCATATTATCTATCACTTCCAGGGTTACCAAATATGTTTCGTGTGAGTTTGTTTCACCCACACCTGCTACATACAATGTCCATCTTCATCTGGCACGTTTTATTCTATTGATAACATCTGGTTCATTATATAATTCTATTATTATCTCTTCTTGTGCTTTCACCACTCTTCATTTTCATTCTATATGTTGGACGAAATCTTCCTAACTTCTTCTTTTCTAATGAAGCCAGTTTCCTTTCCCATCTCCTTTATACTTTGTTTTAAGAGTTCACTCACATGTGATAAATATTTTCACTAATGCCAACTGTAAGTGCCTTAATAAAAAGGGGACAGGAGGCCGTCCTCTCTTGATTCATTCATTTTTTTAATTCTATCTATCTATATGTCTGTCTGTCTTAATTGGTTATTTTAAGGTGCTTTGTCAACTGCTATGGTTATCTAGCGTATGAGTGAGATGAAGGTGATAATGCTAGCGAGTTCAAGCATTTAGCGCCAATAGTTACACAGCATTTGCTCTAAATGGTCTGAGGGAAAACCCTGGAAAAACCCAACAAGATAAATTGTCCCAACCAGAATTTGAACTCGAGACTGTTCGTTTCACTCAGCGTATTCCGAATCTCACCGGTCCGGTGGGATCAATGACGTCACGTTGCAACGAAAATAAGGAACAAAACTGCTGGAAGAATCGATGCTGTCATGGCGACCGTGTAAGTGGTAATCTGTGCTACGCTAGCAAAATTTTGCGAAATTTTCGTACTGCCATCTCGTTCAAAGAAAAGAGATCATAAACAACTTATTTCTTGAACCGGTAGTAATAACTGGTCCGTTGACATGTTTTTACGTTGTGCTCATTACAAATAATGCAGCAGAACTAAAGCAGAACACACCGCCATGACACAACAGTGCACGATGTCATTCGTCTGCTAATTCCCGCCCTATACAAGAACCAATCAGATTCACTGATGGCGGCTGATGGAGACTGCCACCACCTCTGCAAGTTGATGGCACCTGTGCGACACCGGTGGAGCATCAATGACGTCATCGGTGGAATTCGGAACACCGTGATGCCATCGGATTGCTCACCGGTGAGATTCGGAATACGCTCACTGTCAGACTGCTAACCGTTACTTCACAGCAGTGGACATCTATTTACTTATCTGTCTCTTCCACTCAACCAGAACTAACTACTACAAACCCTATTACGTCTACCTGCGCAATACGATAGATTTCGGTCGAACTGAGTAACGTAGTCGGTATAGCGCTGCCTTCTGTGATCGAGGTTGCGGGTTCGATCCCGGCGCAGGTCGATGGCATTTAAGTGTGTTTAAATGCGACAGGCTCATGTCAGTAGATTTACTGGCATGTAAAAGAACTCCTGCGGGACAAAATTCCGGCACACCGGCGACGCTGATATAACTCTGCAGTTGCGAGCATCGTTAAATAAACCATGATAAACAACTATGGATTTCGATAAATTTCCAAAAAAATGATTTTACAATTATATGTAAACCTTTTTCTCATAGAAGGATGTTTCTCTTTTTTTTTTTTTTTTCCTGTTATTCATTTGCTTTAACATCTCTGGTCATATCGCGAGTTAATCTTTTGGGTGAAATCCGAAGGCATGTGTACTATTGTTTAGACTGGTTCTATTGTTGTGAACTAGATGGAGTGTGTAGATATATTACTGATTTGTTATGAATATGATTTTGATGATGAATGAGGCCGGTGATATTCAGGTATTTTGTGGCCTTGTGGCCTAAATTTTCTGGCATTTTGCCTTACGGTTGAGGGAAAACCCTGAAAAACCTGAACCAGGAAATTCAACCCGATCGGGAATCCAACCCGGGCTCTCTGCATAACAGACCAGCATGCCGACCCCTACACCACAGAGGTGGTCTCATCTCTCTTGTTTGTTACTCGTAGTTTATTACACACAATAGAAAGCATTACACGGAAAATCGTCTGACAATTCTTTTTGGTTCTTGAAGTTGAGCGTAATTATTATTTTATGTTTCTAATTTTAAATAAAGTCTCATTATTTTTTACTAAAATTATTAATATTACTATTATTATTATTATTATTATTATTATTATTATTATTATTATTGTTGTTGTTGTTGTTGTTATTAAAGTTCCTCGCAAAATGTACTTCCCAAATTGTTCATTTTAATTTGTCCCATTTCTTTCCTTGCAATAGTTCACTATTGATCATAATATGTTTATTTTTTTCCGCGAAGTTCCCTGTTTGCACATGGTTTAACTTTAACTTTCCACAAACACAAATTTTCTGTATGAACTTCAATAAATGTAGTCAGAATTTTAGCACTGTTCATTCGCACCATTTTTGACTAAAGGCGAATATCTGATGTCAGTCTATATCGCAGTTCAGTTAATTGCCGGGAGGCCTGTCACCACACACATAAAGTTTCAACGGTAAATCGATTTACTGTAGGAATTTGCCTTCGGGCGAACTGCGTGTCAGTAGCGACAATTGGTCTTGAGGCGATGATCCTTCATTCCACACCCTCTCCGAAAACTGTATGTGAGTGGCTATCGTGCATTCTGAGTTTAGAAAATACTATTGAATATATGAAGGGTTCAGAGCCATAGTGGGCCAAGCGCCATTTATTAAAACGGAGAAAGCAAGTGTTAAAGTTAAGTGCATACCATAGTTTAATCACAGTCTAGTATATACGATCACGAAGCTCAATACATAGTAAATATGCATCCACAGATAGTTGCTAACCACTAGGATAGCTAATATCGCCTCATTACAGACAATGCGAAATAGTACCGGCACAATCAATTGTTCCTAGCACCCTCACAACTCAAGCTTCGTGACTGTATATACTAGACTGCGGTTAAATGAAGATTGGCATATCTTTCAGTTTTAATGTGTATACTTTATATTATTTGCTATATGTTTCCATTGAATTATGATAATAACTCCATTTTAACCCTTGTTTTCTATGGTTTTAGTAAATGGCGCTTGGCCCACTATGGTTTTGAACCCTTCATATAATGCCTTCTTAGCGGACATCCACCTTCTTTGTAATATATAACTAAAATACTCCGTTTACATATTTTCTAACGTATATAAAATAACAAACGTAAATCTGTTCCACTTATTCGGTTATTGGGAATACAAATTAACTAATTCATATCTACTTATAAGCAATATAAAGCATCTATATTTGAAACAGTGCTTTGTTACGGTATTTAGATTTACTTCTACCATTTTATACATGTTAAACAATATGTGAATAACTTACTTTAGTTAGTATATATTACAAAGAAAATGCCTCTAAGGGGTGAACCATAAGTAATATCATTAATTTCAGGGGGTTAGCTTTGGGATGAAGATAAATGCAAACAAGACGAAGAAAATTGTTGTCGAAAGAAAAATAAAGAAGATAAACTTGCGAATTCTAAATGAGGCGGTAGAGCAAGTGGACTGCTTCAGATACTTGGGGTGTACTATAAGCAGTAACATGAGCTGCAACTAGAAGCCAAAAGGAGGATGACAATAGCCAAGGAAGCTTTTAATAGAAAAAGATGCATCTTCTGCGGACGTCTGGAAAAAGAACTAAGAAGAGACTAGTGAAGTGCTTTGTGTGGAGTGTGGCATTGTATGGAGTATAAATATGGACCTTACGACGAAATGAAGAGAAGCGAATAGAAGCATTTCAAATGTGAATATGGAGAAGAATGGAGTTTGTGAAATGCTGTGTTGGAAAGATTGGATGAAGAAAGAATGATGCTGAAACTGATCAGAAAGAGAAACAGGAATTAGTTAGGTCACTGGCTGAGAAGAAACTGCCTACTGAAGGATGCACAGGAAGGAATGGTGAACGGGAGAAGAGTTCGTGGCAGAAGAAAATATAAAATGATAGACGACATTAAGATATATGGATAAATGCGGAGAGAAAGAGGAAGGCAGAAAATAGGAAAGATTGGAGAAAACTGGGTTTGCAGTGAAAGACCTGTCCTTGGGCAGAACACTTATGTATGTATTCTTTAAGATATTTCAAAAATCAAAGTTTAATATAATTTTTGTTTCATTTTCGAGATGGAAATTGTTTTTTATATGAAACATTTCATAGAGTGTTTCGGGAAAGCCAATTATTGAATTCCCAATATGCTCAGGCAATTCAAGAGAGCGGTGTATTATGATAATATATGATTGAAATAATTTTAGTTTTGTCCTTTAAATGTGTAGAAATTTTATCCGAATAAATGTAACTTTTCGTTCTGCAAAGGAACCCGCATAATACCCAATTCTAAATTACTGAACAATGACGCAATCCTATCTCCACTTTACGAACTGTTACGAGTTTGGTTTCATTACAAATAAGAAATAGCAAGCTAGCGCGCACTCGAAATAGAATGTTGCTTGAGCTGCCTCAACTTGAGATTAATGTTGATATGATCGTCGCTTGTTGAAGCCGTGCATGGCCTCGTGAGCGGAGGTTGAAGTGCGCCACTTCGATGTCATGTCAATGAATTAGGTTGAGGCTCCACTCACCCCAGTGTCTTCCCTTTCCCCGTTTTCAGAATGACAAATACTTCAGGGTTCTTTTTGAACTTATTTTAGTGAATTCTTCTAAAGGACTTTGTCTTCCGTTCCGGCTTTACGATTGGCTGCGTTTTGAACTTTGTGCTCTGTGAGGAAAGAAACGTGTTCGGCAGAAAACTTTTGCTTGAGTGTGAGGATGGCGCTGGGCTGGGCTGGCTCCTGTCCGACTCGGTCCTTAATAGAAAGAATATTTCAGCCGCTTTAGAAAGGAAAAATGTTATCTCTATTCAAGAAACAACCATAACGATACATAATGAATAATAATTTCTAGATTTAATTGTAGATTGTAAGCGTTTTGAGAAATTTATTTTAAAAATATATCGACTATTTTACTAAATATTGTGAAAGTAATTAATAATGTCAACTAATGCAATATACATCAATAATTTTGCTCGTTTCATCTTGTCGCTTCAGCCATGATAATAGTAAAATAATAATAATAATAATAATAATAATAATAATAATAATAATAATAATAATAATAATAATAATAATAATAATAATAAAAGTAAAGGTATTCCCGTAACATGCCATGAAGGCACTTGGGGGGCATGGAGGTAGAGCCCCATGCTTTCCATGACCTCCGCACTAGAATGAGGTGGTGTGGTCGGCACCACGCTCTGACCGCCTTTTACCCCCGGGAAAGACCCGGTACTCAATTTTATAGGAGGCTGAGTGAACCTCGGGGCCGTTCTGAAAGTTTGGCAACGAGATCGAACCCCGGACCTTCCAGTCCGTAGCCAGCTGCTCTACCAACTGAGCTACCCGGCCGCCAATAATAATAATAATAATAATAATAATAATAATAATAATAATAATAATATGTCAGAGAACTCTTATTATTAGTCGACCAAAGCCAGTGGAGTCCTGCAGCCAGGAGCCGTGGCGCTAATGCTTCTACGTTCGTAATACCGCATCGCGATAGTTCACATTACGCCCGCGGCTCTACTCGCCTTGGTCGAGTAATACAAGAAATATATGCTAGTCATGAAAACAAAATTAAATGTTTACATTTACAACACTCTCCATAAGTTCTTTCAAACTATAAAACAGTATGATGAGTAGGGGGCGGATTTCAGCATATTTGCGTGTTTTATTCTTCAGTTGCAAATATTTCATAATATTATTATATAAAATAATACATTTCAAGTTATTTGCAACCAAAGATTAAGATTTTATAGTGCATATGTAGGCCTAGGCCGATGCATATTTAAGAGGTAAATACATATTTCAGCTCTTGGTGCACGTAAATAGTATATTTTGTTATTCTTCAGTCAATCTGGTGCCTAAACCAAAGTAAAGAAACCGGAAAATTGGAAAAATGGAATAAAGAGGAAACATAGACATTGAAACATATCGACGGCCTAGATCTAATAATGTGTTTTTTTTTTCAAAATATTCAGGACAGATATAAAAAATTGTTTATTATTTCTATTTGCATACAAATGGCTTTTAAGGAACCCGGAGGTTCATTGCCGCCCTCACATAAGCCCGCCATTGGTCCCTATCCTGTGCAAGATTAATCCAGTCTCTATCATCATATCCCTCAAATCCATTTTAATATTATCCTCCCATCTACGTCTCGGCTTCCCCAAAGGTCATACTCCCTCCGGTCTCCCAACTAACACTATATTTCTGGATTCGCCCATACGTGCTACATGCCCTGCCCATCTCAAACGTCTGGATTTAATGTTCCTAATTATGTCAGGTGAAGAATACAATGCGTGCAGTTCTGTGTTGTGTAACTTTCTCCATTCTCTTGTAACTTCATCCCTCTTAGCCCCAAATATTTTTCTAAGCATCTTATTCACAAACACTCTTAATCTCTGTTCCTCTCTCAAAGTGAGAGTCCAAGTTTCACAACCATATAGAACAACCGGTAGTATAACTGTTTTATAAATTCTAACTTTCAGATTTTTTATAGCAGACTAGGTGACAAAAGCTTCTCAACCGAATAATAACACGCATTTCCCATATTTATTGTGCATTTAGTTTCCTCCCGAGTGTCATTTATATTTGTTACTGTTGCTCCAAGATATTTGAATTTTTCCGCCTCTTCGAAGGATAAATCTCCAACTTTAATATTTCCATTTCGTACAAAATTCTCGTCACGAGACATAATCATATACTTTGACTTTTCGGGATTGACTTCTAAACCTATCGCTTTACTTGCTTCAAGTAATATTTCCGTGTTTTCCGTAATCGTTTGTGGATTTTCTCCTAACATATTCACGTCATCCTCATAGACAAGAAGCTGTTGTAACCCATTCAATTCCAAACCCTCTGTGTTTTCCTGAACTTTCCTAATGGCATATTCTAGAGCGAAGTTAAAAAGTAAAGGTGATAGTGCATCTCCTTGCTTTAGCCCGCAGTGAATTGGAAAAGCATCAGACAGAAGCTGGCCTATACGAACTCTGCTGTAAGTTTCACTGAGACGCATTTTTATTATTTCTACATTAGAAAAATAATCAGTAAAATATAGTATTCTTACTGATTATAGTGCTTTCAGTAGTTCAAATAGAATGTATAAATAATAAACAATTTTATGTATCTCTTGAAATTTTTGGGAAAATCACATACGTGTTATTAGATCTAGGCCGTCGATATTACATTGAGTTACATGTTATTTATCGCACTGACAGCATGCTGACAATGCACTGTTGTCGACGAATCATTGTGGATAATTCTGTGGAAATCAGCAAAGCGTTTCACAAATAAATGCATTGCTCGTCTCTGTGCAAATGTATACCACTGGGAGTTTATGATAGATGAAAGTTGAGATTAAAAGAACAGAGCACCAAAGTAAGAAGCTGCCTTATCATCTAATTCACATATGCATTAGATTTTGACAGTTTTCACGAGAAGCTGCAATAGGCTATATTAGGTGGGGAAGTTAGCCTGTAGGAAGTGTTTATAGACTTCTTTTCGCTCGCTAAACTCGAATTTCGCCGCCTGTCAACAATAGGCCTAATATAGACATGATAATAAAATGTTCTACTTGTCGACATGGAAAATCAAGTCAGAGAAACTTAGACAGTGTGTTAAGTGCACTACATTTTAGACTCCTAATTTTGGATTAATTTTGTCAACGATGCCTAATGAAAAATGTGCCAGAAGTTACTGCTTAAGCCAGCCATCGGCAAATTTGTGCTCACGATATCACTGGACGCAAGCCGCAATACATATGAGGTAATATCAGTCCAGGAGTATAGAGCACTTCATTTCGGACCCCAGTGGCGGACTCTCAACCTAATAATCGTCTGACGTAGACTACACATTAATGATTTATAGATGGACAGATTATTTTTATTTCACCTTAATTTCTACTGTGTAACCTAGGGAAATACGTCACAATTTGCCACTCTTAATACAACTCGAAATTGTTGTCTGCTAGTCACGATCTTTGTTTAGATTTTACAAGTTTTCATTCAGAAAACAATTATTCAGAAATATCCTGAATGTAAACATAGCATTTAGGGTAGCGGCAGGCGTCCTAAGATAGGCTTATGAATATTTTTCTATGGAGAGCATTTTAAATAAATCTAAACTAGTCTTGTGTGTTTTACAATAGCAACATTTTATGTTCTCACATATTTCCAGCTCTCTTAATAATACGTTAGTCCACCTAGTAGATCTTTTAAAGTCATATTTCGAGTCCCGTCTGTTACTACAGATACAAGTTACTTTATGTTCAGATTCATTTCTTCTATATATTTTCCTCATGCTTGGAATAACTCCTCTCCTGTTGTGTTTCTTTTAAGTGAAATGATATCGAGCAAATATTCTTATACAGAGAGAGCCCGCGTAACTCCGCGGGTGAACATTACCAGTTCTACTGTATCAATATCTGTGTTTCGACCTAAAGAGAGAGATTATACCACAGTTTGATACAGATTTGATTTTATTTCTCGTTCAGCTAGTATCCCTTCTCCTCTTTTGTACTGTCCATGTGGATAATTTCATACTATTATAAACATCAGATTATTCGGGACAAATAATGTTAGCAACTTTATTCAGACATGTTTTAATGAACTGTCCTTCATTATAGCACTTCAATGATTTTGCGATTTCCAAAGCAAAAACATAATGTGCATGGAGTTCCCTTTGAGTCATATCTTGTTCCATCATATTTTAGTACCGGAACTGTTATTTGAATATAATTTTTGTATGTTTTGATTGCTTTGCCCCGTCCAGCCCTACGAAAAGAAAATTATTTTTATCCTTACTTTCTACTGTATATATTTCCGTTTACAATTATATTGGATAATGCAGTATGTTCATTCTTACTTATGATCATAATGTCATTCAATGTTTGATTTATAGGTGTCTATTAGAATTTTAGAAAATACAAGAGACTTCTATATTGTTACAATATGCACAAAAATACTGTTCCTCCCATTCTTCCTTAAACGCACGTTTCTGACTTTGAGTACGTCCTCAGCATTTGGGTGGTTGAAAGCCACTCTTTTGATTTCGAAACACAACTATCTGCTAAAGAAAAATTTAAAGACATAATTTTATTTTTATTTTAAAGACATTTTATTTTCTGTCTGTAGGAAATACACCTATACCATTGACAAGTATCAGCCTTTTTATTTCACTATGTTAAAATGATGGTGTATTAAGTTTTTGTTTTACATCATTTTTCATTTCATATATTGTTGTAGTGAATAACAAACCACATTTTCAAATTTTCAAAGGAGAATGATTGCCTGTTGCTAGAAAACACAGCCTTATATCTAGAAAACTTCGTTCCATTTCTTCAGAAACAATGGGGACATATTTGAAATATTTTACATAAGCATTATCTATCCCAAAATCTGCACCATTATTAATAAATTTCCTCATTTTAAATTAAGTCACAAATTTTACATAGAGCTAAATATCCATAATGTTTATCCAGTATTTTTTTCATCTTGTTTGCTGCATTTTTTCCTATCTCGTTTTCCAACTATTCAATTTCGTCACAATATCATTGACCACATGTTATTTTCTGTCTGTAGAAAATATACCTAATATAATATTGACAAATATCCGCCTTATTAATTCACTATGTTAATATGATAGCGTATTACGTTTTTTTTTTACATAATTTTTCATTTCATATATTGTTGCAGTGAATAACAAACCACATTTTCAAATTTTGAAAGGAGAATGATTACCTGTTGCTAGAAAACGCAGCCTTATATCTAGAAAACTTCGTTCCACTTCTACAGAATCAATGGGGGAATATTTGAAATATTTTACACAAGCATTATTTATCTCAAAATATGTACAGTATCATTATTACAAATTTCTTCATTTGAAATTGTCCTCGGCATCTTGTTATTATTCTTCTTTACAGGACGTTGAATGTTGCCTGTTACGAATAGCAGTATTCGGTTGTAATGTAACCGATCAACTAAAGTTCACTGCTGAATGAAACACACTGAAATCCCCCACCCCAACGCAATTACGTACTGGTACCTAAAGTCAGAGGCGCATGAAGCGCAATGTAACTGCATACAATTCTTAACCCTATTTATTAGTATAGCTTCAGAATGTCAGGAGTTGACTGTACTTCACGAACACGCAGCGACGACCTGTTTGTTTATATCCTTATCCGTTGCATTACCTGTGTTTGGCATACTATAAACCCATGTGTCTTTAGCTTCAGTCTTTAGGTAGCTGGAATACGGAGCCTAACCATTACCATTCAATTCTTGCTGAGTTCTGCCTGTTATATCAAGAAGTGACTGTTACTTTGAGGTGTTGTCTGTGTTCAGCTACCCACGTCATTTTTGCTGTAGCCTACTGCGTCCGTATTACCGTGTCGCACCTTGTAGTTTGGGCTGCTCTTTCTCCTCCCTCCCCGTTCAGGGGACGCCAGGCGCCCGCCAGCCTGGGAGCGTCAGTGTCGAGGACACAATAGAGGGAATTCATATTTTTGTTTTGACGTAAACAGCAGTAAACAAAGCAGAAGTTGGCTGTAAGCGCCTCCTCCTCCTCTGTGGGGACCTGAACGGAGCAGTTCCAAAGAAATCCCTCTTCATCCTACCTTTGAATGTTTTATGTTTTTATTTTCTCGTTGTATTAAGTTAAGGGAAAGTACCATAATGTTGAATATTATTTACTGTATATTCTTCAAACGGCTATGTTTGCAAATGTATCATCGTTACCATAATCATGACAATAATCACATGATGTCCCAGATCCTAAAATTGTATACTCTGTTAAATCCTTCCAATAACGTATAATAGTTAATGGTGAGACTGCTCAAACAACTACCTCTATACAAGATGTAAGGGGTATAAGTGCCGTCCTTTTCACAGTCGTCGGGGACGGTCTACAGGATCAAAAAATGTCCATGCAACATAGGATTAAAACTTGATAGTTTTCCCAGAGAAAAATATTTCTTCTCTTATTTTATTTGCGTTATACTGCTTATATAGTTAGTAAAATTACGAAAACAATTACATCAGTAGGTATATCTAGCAAAGAGTTAATATCAGCCTAGTTTAAATAAATATTTGTGTGTTCTATTACGTTTTCGTGAAATTAAATAAAAGTCCATGCTTAAATTTGATAATATTCTGGCGTGAGAGACGTGGTAACGTGTTCAGCAGGTAGTACTCTGCACAGACGTAAATACGAGTCAGCTGAGTTCAAGCTCCCTGTCCATAGGTATACTGCCGAGCGGTTGACAGTTCAGTACAGGGTATTCAATAAGCAACTTACAATGTCATTTACAGTTTCGGAATATAATATCATATTAATTTATGGAGAAAGTCGTCGTAATTCAAGTGAGACAAAAAGGATGTACCGTGAACGTTTTCCTCAAAGAAAGTTACCTAATCGGCGAACTTTATTAGCAGTTTCTCAACGATTTTTAGAAACTAGGAGTCTCTTACCCCGTTTCGAAAATCACATAACCAGAAATTTGTTTAAAAATTATACTGCTTTACGAAAGCGGGAGAGATTAAAGTTTTGCACTAGAAAAAAGTTCGTGTGATTTTATGCAGAAAACCATTACTGTTTACTTTTAGACATACAATAAAAATGGAGCAATATTGTTACATAAAATGTAAATTAACCATAATGTTCTATTAATGAGACTGAAAGTTTGTATTTGTTGCTCGTTTTATGTAAAGAACAGTATTATCATTGTCCGCTCCTGCATTAAAACATAGCATCTGTACCGGAATGTCTGTACCTGCTTGAGCTGTACTGTGTACTTAAAAATCCACTCCTTCCTATCCAGCAACGTTGCAAAAGTCTAATATTGTAAACTTTAATAATTAGTTAAATATTTCAATTAGAAAAAAAATTGTAAGGACATTTTTTCTTCCTTATGACATATTTAATCATCGGTTAAAGTAATGGCACTTATACTCCTTACACTCTGTATATTCAAGCCTCTTACACAAAAGGGTTTCCATTCACTCTTGAATTGTTATTTTTTTGTTAGATAACTTATATAACAATAACCGACTAACTTATGTGTGCATCGTTAAATTTTACCTGATTAGGTTTCAAATTTCTGCACATTAAAAAAAACTAAAATTACTTCAATCATTTATTTACAAATTACTCCGCTTTCTTAAATTGATTGAGAATATTGGAAATTAAATCAATGTCTTTCCCAAAACCCCCTATGAAATCTTTATACAAAACAATTTTTTTCTTGAAAATGTAGCAATAATGAGCAAACTTCTATTAAACCTCTTTGTTTGAAATATTTCAAAGAATAACCCCCTGAAATTAATGACATTACTACGCGCCCAAGTTAAATCTGCGTCCGGAAAGAATGTGAATCACTGTTCCCTCTCCCTCCGGCCTCTGTGACCTATGAGTAAATATTAACCTGATGAAGAGGTGTTTACTGCTCCTGCCAGCGAGTTGCATGAGATAGTGGTGAATACACGCGTATGGGAGATGCTGAAAGTCTTTTACCCATATAATATACTGTGAAAGTGTTAATATTATGCACTATGTGTATATATATAAAACTTCACTTATTGCATTATCTCTTGTAACATGACCTCACTCACAGACGAAACAGTAGTATACTAACAACTAGAGCAATTAGAGCAACTACCGCTCGTCTCTTGCATTCACGGGACGCAAATTTAACTTGGGAGCGTAATACTTACAGTTTACTCTGTCTACTTTATTTATTATCTTCTTCTTCTGCCTGACAAGTGTTAGGCCACAAGGTCTGTTACGGTCTCACATAAAATTTTCACGCCATCTCTTAGCAGGACCACCCACAGATCTTTGGCCATGTGGTACATAATCATAAATTGCCTTTGGGAGTCTACTATTACTCATTCTTTCCAAATGATGTCTGCAATCAGACTGATATTGAACAATGTAATCTAAAACTGGTTGAGTTTTTAGTTCCTTTAAAATTTCACAATTTCTTTTCAAATCCCACTTAGTATAGCCCGCTATTCTTCGCATGAATCTCATTTCACAAGCCGTTATTCTGCTTTTATCTGCTTTCCTCAGTGTCCATGTTTCCAGGTATATTTATTTATTGTTATTACTATTATTACCATCATTATTATTATTGCCATTATTATTACCATTATTATTATTATTATTATTATTATTATTATTATTATTATTATTATTGTTATTTAGTCAGGTCTGAATCCCACAAATGATACCAAGAAAGCAACTATCCAGGAGATAATGGGGTAGGATGGTCAGTTCCTTTCCCCCTCCATTGCATACATCCCCCATTAGCTACATATTAGTATTACACTAGTCAGACTTCAGATGCATACAAACAATTGTCCTTTCTCTGACACATATCAAGTGAGGTGTACGGCCTGATAATAGATCTGCATATGTCAGAACCTCAATCAGAGGACCACTATTATTATTACCATTATTATTATTATTATTATTATTATTATTATTATTATTATTATTATTATTATTATTATTATTATTGTTGTTTTTGTTACCATTGTTATTATTATTATTATTATTATTATTATTATTATTATTATTATTATTATTATTATCGTCAGCTTTTATTTTCATATATGATGCTTTCTATTGAATTTTTGTTTATACATTTTATTATTTTTATGTTTGTGAACTTTCGTTTTCATGTACAGGTATGATGCTTTTCATTGTATTTTAATTTGTCTATATAATTTTGACAACTTCCATTATTCTATATATTACCATTTTCATTGCCTTTCTGCTTATGGCATTTTAGCCAGTCTTCATTCCTTCGTTTACGACTTTCGTACTGGCTATTGATTTTTTTCTGCTAGAGTTCAGCAGTGTGGAAGGGAAATAAAATAATATTTATGGCAGGGTGGCAGTGTTTTCTCTATGCTACGACGGGACTGCTACCAACATGAGACACTAATTATTAATTCCCGAGTGGTGTTAATTGAATTACTCGCATGCTATAATATATAATTTGAAAAGCAGGCCTGCATTATTCGTGCGCTGGAGTCACGAACAATCACGTCGCAGGTGTTCCCAACGGCTTGAGAGGAGTGTTGCGTCACGAGCAGCTGAAGGGGCAGAGCCCACTCCGCTGTAAACATTCAGCGCCATGAATTAACATGGGAAGAAAACTACAAAACAAAATAAACTCATTCATAACTTAACTGCGGAGTTCGTACGCGCCAGCCACCACAAAAACAAGCAAGCCATTCACAGCAGGAACAAGGTCCCTTGTCTGTTTTGTGGTTGGCTGGTTCATTAATTTTATTCTCCTCATCTTGAAGTTTGCAAGCTCTTGAATTCGTATTTAATTTTAAGTTTACGTGATAAACTCGTAAATGCCTCCAATGAAGGACATGGCCGTTTTATTTCATATTTGTGTTTATATTTGCGACAGATCTTCAATGTAAATGAATCCCACAGGTAGGTTACAATCTATGACTGATGACTAGAGACCGGCACAATATGAACATTATTTTTTTACTTTGTTCGCGTAGAAACGGATGTAGCCTACATTGAAACGTTTTGACTTTTTTATACGTAATCCACAATAGAAAATCTCTAAGTTACAACAGTTAAAAATAATACGTCAGTAATTTCTCTCTCATTTAGAACGAGACTCTTCCAAGTTTTCTGCCGATTCCAGATTCAGTTGCCACTGAAACATCTGCACATCTCATTAATCAGTTGTCAATTATTTTTAAGGTCATACTTTAACATAATTAGCACCTCAGTTCCGGTTCCATCAGATACAAAGAGAAAGGATACAGAAAAGATTTTTATGTTACCTATATTTAAAAAAAAAAAATCACTTATCTTCTCATGAAAAGCAAATGTCATATAATTAGTTACTTATTGAATTTAATTATAAAACTTTAAAATTTAGACCATTAATAAGTAGCCAAATTTTACTCTATAAGATTTTTAATGAGATACTGAATAAATGATTTTCTTAAATTCCTTCCTTACGTCATAAGCAGGCTTCGGTCCTGGGCACAGAAACGCATTAAGTTCAGAACGCACGGACGATAGTATTTTGTTGGTCGAGTGGAGTGGGAGATGAAGAGCGCCGTTACTTCATGTCTCAACATGTAAACAGTCCGTCACAGTACGGCACAAAATATATTTCACTCTGTACAGATGCAGTATATACAGTGCATTCCTAGTGTAGACAATAAATGTCTACCATTAAAGTATTAACGTGACTTGTAACCTTCAATCAGATGTCCTTACGCCGAAGCCTGTTACACATACCGCAACCAAGCAGCAATACACACAACGGTAATGCACATTACGGACCCACCTGTGCTGTTGCAGTCGTGTGACTGCACACGGGTCATGACGTCATTTATACTCCGTGTACTCTAAACCTCATACTGGTTACTCTGTGTCCCTAGGCCAGTGGTCGTCAGCACTCTCTGAAATGTGCAAAGGGTACGCGGTGCCATCCCATGTGTACCGTCGTGCAACAGGGAGAGATAGAGAGCATACCCGCTAGCAGTTACCGAGTGCACCCTAGTGCACTGCATTTTCCGCGGGTAAGAGAATCTAGCCCCAGCGTGCTCTGTGCTGACGGCCCCTGCCCTAGGCCGAAGCCTGGTCATAAGCAACCTTTTGTTATTTCAATTCCTAGAACTATTTTCTTCAAGAACTCTCCATTATTTGTTATGTGTAATACTTACACCTCTGTGTCTTTAAACTGTGATTCTCAATTAGATTTCAGTTTATCAGTTAAAAAATTTCATACAATTTTAAAAAGAACTATATTTCCTTAGGTATTTAAATTATGAATATGAGTATTATAAAGTTTTTCCTCTAAATTTGAAATAATTCTGCATTATTGTATCGACATTTGACACTAATATTAACTGTAATGTTATATTCTAGCATCTATTATCTATCCTCCTTTCTTTCGTTTTATTGTTTGTTTTGTTTTTCCACTATTATGTAGAAGCTTGCTTCTGTTGGTGTTGTTGTTTAGTCAACTGTCCGAAGACAGGCCTAAACTAGACACCGGCAAATCAGACAAGACTCACGCCTGTAACTGCTTGCAGTCAGGTTGGGGTTCCGGTGCAGCTACAGAGCAAGTTAAAAATTACGGCTGGCCCATTCAGCCTGTGTTTTATAAGCCCAGTCCAGGCGGCACCCTAGAAAGTCTGCCTGGGAGCTTGTATTGTAGGGTGACTTGCATTCATGGAAGCCAGTCTACGCTGGTTAAGATGAAACAGTACTAGTTTGAAATCTAAGTTCGTTGGCTATTTAGTCACTTCAAAAAATCTTTATTTTCTGGTCCAACACGGCAAAAAATTCTTGATTAAAGAAACATACTTTTATAATTTATTGCGGTACAGAATTTCATAAAATCATAAGATAAATATTATACATTTCATTTTTCTGCCAGGTATATCTGACTCGAGAAATAACGGCAGATAATTCTTGATTAAAGAAACAGTTTTACAATTTATTGCGCTACAGAATTTCATAAAATGATACGACAAAAGATATTGATAACAATTATTATTATCAACAACTATTATAGGAAAATATTCCATTTTAACTTTTTCCTTATCAACAATTAAAAGTCTCATGAAGACCTGTAAAATGTAAAAAAGTTTTTCGTTCTTCAGAATATTGATTTGCTATTTAACTTCTGAGGGACAGATTTCTTTTTATTTATGAAGCTAAAAGTTTAAAGGGTTTGCATTAAATTTATATTACTATGACGAAAAGGAAAGTGTAAGTAATTTATAATAACTGTTGGCATTTAATAGATATTATGTTGACGAGAAATAGTTTTCTTTGTATTTATTAACGGTACCTTTCAGAAGACGACAAATTAAGTTTTCAGTAGTTTGTCTATATATGTATGCTTCCTGTCAGGTTTGAATGACTTGGTTGATAATTATCTTGCATCTGAAAGCAGCACAGTCTGGCGCAGGTCGGCGAAACACAACAGTCCTTTTGGATCACTATTAGGACGTTTGACGTCACGTGCAACGACATTGCCTGTCGGCTTGTGAGGGAAGGTTGAAAGCAGATGAACGTTACCTTGCTTAAGCCACTCACGAAGTTAAAGAGTTATGGGCAGACCTGAATGAGATTTCGCTGGTCTCTGATCTGAACGTCACAAGTGATACCAACATAGCACTACTTATGAGGCAACTAGGCCAGGAGCTAATGGGGTAGGGTGGCTATGGGTGGTGAAGTTTAAATAAATAAATAAATTACTGTTGTTGTTTAGTCAACTGTCCGAAGATAGGTCTGAACCTCACAAGTGATACAAATAAGGCACTACTTATAGACAACTAAGCCAGGTGGCCAGTTACTTTCCCCCTTTATTGCATACATCGCCAATTAACTATATGTTACACTAATCAGACTTCACATACGTATAAACAATTGTTTTTCCTCTGACACATATCGTCAAGTGAGATGTAATGCCTGATAATATTTGTACAGTAGTGGAAAAAAAACCGGACCGACGGAATAATCAAAGTCCCCGAAATGAGTCACTGCGCATGCCACGCCAGCATTCACAAGATAGCGAATAATCTATTTAAATTGTTGTAGTTTCGACTGCTGACGTAGCCCATTTCGAAAGCCATTAGAAAATAAGCTGGTAAAATTCATGTTCTGGGAGTAATAAGTTAATTAAGTAGTAAAATATCGCTGCAATCGAAAAGTATTGGGAATAAATTTGAATAAGGAACAAAAGAAGTTTCCTTCCCAGACAGGATTCGAACCACGAAAGTCTTAGTTACCAGTCTATCGTGGCTCTGGAGTGAACAAGGCTCTGAAATCAGCTACAAGAGTCGGTCCAGTTTTTTTTTTGCCACTACTGTACATATCAGCCAGAACCTCAATCAGATGTGATGTGATTATTCCATTTGTCTCTAATATTATTTGACTTTCGTTTCTTTCTCTTTCCAGTGATGGTTCCATCAGCACGAGAGTCGACATGCTGACACCACATGCGGAGGTTACACGGCCGCTTTGACAGAGGGAGGAAACAGTTGAAAGCCAACTGATGACAACCTCTCAGTCCAGCGATCTTTAACAATCGGAAACAGCCCCCATGAACATCGCCGAATCAACTTGTAAAGTGACTTACTTCCCTGCAATGAGATGCATGTGTCTTAACAGTCGCGTGGTAACTACAATTGTAAACATTCCATTTTTATGAACGTTGCTTTGCTTTTGTCACTAATGGGCAATTTTCAATCTTCCACTTTTTAGAATTATTGGGCCCGATTTTGAAATGTTTTCATGGATACATAAAAAGGTATTGAATTGCGCACAAAGTTTTAATATTTCTGATACAAAGGAAGACTAGCGTGCCTAATGTATTACAGTTTATTTTATAGCACAGATAATGTGAGGGAGCTGCCTTCATCGTTACAGAGAACAATGTTTATTGTGATAAAGAATAATCATTCTTACAAAATTGTATAACCAAATCTAAAACTGTTGGTTAATATGGATTGTGTAAAGCATGTTCATGAAATTAATATCATTCCAATTAAATTTTTACCATGTAATGTTTTCAAACACGTTTCTGCAGCTGTGGATCTCTGTTTATATCAGTTATCGTCTGTATAGCATTTGATGTTTACCGCCAGTAGATTAAAGTTATATCTTCCAGACTAAATAAAAAAAAGTCCTTCGCCGCATATTTATCTTTTGAGTACGTTGTTTTATCACATTTTTCACTACATAATAACAGAAAGTATACCATTCATTTAGTATTATTTGTAGTAGAACAAGGGAAAACATAACACGTTTGGCATTTGGACTGTCAGCAGGGCTTGTCCTTTGTTTGACAGTTTGGTCAGTGTTACGCGGATTGTTTAAAAATAAGACGTATTGAACAAAAAATGTGACATTTTAATAAAATTCCTACATAGTCACGGAGTTTTAAGAGTAGATGCCAACATACGGAACTTGTGGACGGCCAGTATTTTGAAGAGAGTGTCGACGTTAGATTCTTTGTCTATAAATCAGATACAACACGGACGCCAAGGGGTTTCTAGGAACAAACTCTTTCTCTCTTTTTCTCTCTCATGATCTCGATCCCAGAAACCGGTTCCAGGTAGCTAGCTGGATAAGGGACGATAGCGACATTTAGCTAAAGGAAAAATACGAAAAATTTTAGAGAGAAAAAAATCCATGCGCACCATCTCAGAGCAAGCTTAACATATTAAACGGAGGCGCTACTGATAATAAATATGCTACTGTACGTAACAGATAGCGCCACTAGTTTCATAAAAACAGCCGTGTCCCATTTCACAACCCCGTCCCATATTACCACCTTCTTCTCTACCGTTTCACTTTCGCGACATTCCTCTTTGTAAGCATATCACATCTGTGCTCAATTTTATATTAGGTTAAAGAAGAGTATTGTTCTCTAGGTTCCGCGATACTTGGCGCTTATACGAGTAAGACACGTGCACGCTTTTGAATGCGTGTTTCAGTTACGTGAAAGTTACGGATCTGTAAAAGAGGCGAAGACAATTTACACTAAATAATCCACTAAGCAAACATCAAAGGACTGCTATTATAATGCATTATAGTACCATTACCATTTTAGTAACTAATGGTTTTGGGCAAACAGAATGAAACATATCAAAAATTCATCGCGATTTTTCTCCATAAAAAATAAAGTTTGCTGTAATTGTTTTACCGATTCTGCCGAACTGAATACACACTGAGATAAAGTCTGAAAACCAAATTCTTTTCTAATTACAGAATACCATCATAAGGAAAAATAAACATTTATCATAATAATTTTGTCACTTCTCATTCTTGATCAAAAGCGTCATTTTGTTGGCTATATATTACAGATCTGCTCCAGATTTCGACTATATTTCTCAAAAGTAGATCCAGAAAGTGTGATCTTCTCGGTACATAATTTCGAAGAATATGAGCAGTTTCGAATAATATACACAGGTCTAATGTTTTATCCCCTTCCTGCTCTGATAATTTTGTCAAGATTCTTGCCAAGCTTCCCGGTATATAAACAAGAGATCCAATTACAGTTGACACAGCTGTAGTCTTAAACTTATTAATATTATTATTGGATGTACAGTCCATATTTTCTTGCTGTCTGCAATTCAGAAGCTTTACTCGAGCTTTTAACAAAACCCGTTGTTATTAAACATTCGACACAATGCTCTGCTATTTTTTGCCTTATTTTTTTGCCAATGTTCTATTTTGTAAGAAATTTGTTTTTAATGTATTTTCGTGTCTATAAATTTGTCTCAGGATCGCAAATTTTTTAATCAGATAAGGAATAGCCAAAGAAGAGTATACCTACTCCTAACAAAGAAGGTTGATTTGTGAGTACGAAACTCTTATTTCAGGTTGTGTTACAAAATAAACAACAGCGCAAGTCTTCCTTTTGATAGTTCATATTGTATTGCTCGGTGTTGGATTGGACACTGAGTTGACAGCCGCTTTTAGGCAGAATTTATCTTTAAATGTGGTGCAGAGGGCCACAGATTTACCAGTTTCAGAACCACACATTTTTGTACCAACGGAAACTGAAATCGTGGTGGAGGTATTTTAAATTTTAAATAGGCTCTACATTCTGCACTGTATTACTCATTTGAGATATCTGTGCCGATGGATGTTTCTGGAACTAACGCTCCGCTCTACATGACATTTGATTACCATGCAAACACGTTAGCGCCCTCCTCAAATAAATGCTCTGGTACCTATAACATATTGTGATAAATAAGTCCAACGGTTTGTAATGAAGTTCCCGAAGAGATGTTTATTATCTTTCTGCTCTTTATATCACTCTTGATATCTCTCTCTCAATTCATGTGCAATAATATGCAAATCTTACTGTTTCTTCAACTTTTCTGTTTATTTGAACTTCGAACAAGAATTAAGTATGTTCTCACGTGTTTGAAAATATTTTATGTCCTCTTTTTATTATTATTATTATTATTATTATTATTATTATTATTATTATTATTATTATTATTATTATTATTATTATATAACGTTACAAAGTGTGCAATCTCTTAACTACTGAAGTTCACTGAAGTTCACAATCTACATATTCAGAAGTCACTTTTGTTCACAAACTGTTTTCGTATTAGTCATTTAGAAAATGTTCAGTTTATATCCTAAATTGTGACTATATTTTACAAAGGAATCTTACAAAATCCTGAGATGGAAATCTTTCTTGAAAGATCACATATTACGGTTATGTACTGTGAAAGAAAAAGATCGACACAAAAATTAGCTGTGAATACGAACTTTAAGGCACAAAAACAGCTTCCAAGTAATTTCTTGAATCTATAATATTAAAGTAGTCCTTTCGCCAGGCTGCTGGAACACCTGTGCTTTGACGTAGTTCTCCTTGATTCATTACTTTCCTCAACTGGCAGGCCTATAGATAGCGTATAAACATTCTGCATTCCTCCTTATGTATCATACTCATTTAGGATTAACATAGAGAATGGACAATTCCTCACAATTATTGGACTGATAGTATTGAGATCAGTTTATAATGCACATTGATTTCGTTTAAATTATGGCTTATACATCAAGCTGACACTGTTGTAGTATAAGGTTGTGACGCATCTGCCTTTTCTTCGTCTACAATAAGCTGAAAGATTATTCAATTAGGCCTACTAGCTGAACAATGATATTATGCTAAATTTTAAATAATTCAACACTTCATACAATTTAAACGCCGCAATCTCTGTCGATTCTTGTTTTCTAAATTTAGACTGCCCTAAAACTAATAGGGACTTATATTGTTGAATTTTTAAATAATGATCTAACCTAGTGCACATAACTTTCTCAAACACTTTTTAAAATACTGTTAATAATGATATGGGGCAAAATTAACAATGGTAGATTTTTCCCTCCTTGTTATACTATTAAGTATTTGAGTCTTTCTGGGAAAATACCAATATTTAATTGTAAATTGCATAAACAGCCTAAAGGAGGAGAAATTATTTCATAACAGGTTTTTAAAGGAATTTGCAGTAGAATTTGGATTCTGTGTTTTATGAACATTGATTTTAATACAACAAATATTTTCATTCTTTGGATATCTACTCGTTTCATTTTTAATAATAGCCCAAATTGTTTTAATTATAATATCTGAATTTTGTATTTTTCTTTATATTCTTTTTCCCGTTTTATAACGTTTTGAAGTCGTTCTTATAGCAGTTAATATGAGAATGATTACTGGTCTTACTCGTTAAATACGTATTCCTTTTTTGTATTAAATGAGCTTCAATTCTTGAGTCTTGCTGTTTGTATCGGCAGGTAGCCTACATTTATATAGGTCACTTGTTCATTTACAGTTTTTACTGTTGTAGAACTATTCAAAGGTGATATCTGTTAGTTGGTCATCTATATTTTGGAGTTCTTGAAGTATTCGTTTAATGTTTCTTCTTTCTAAATCTCTGGTAACGTATATGAATCGTTTTGCTTTATTTTTGAAAATTATGCAGGTATTGTGTTGAAAATTGTAAATTTCCTTATTGTTTAATTTTCACAGTGCCTATATAATTGGATTCTGGACAGATACAATTTTCTCAAATGCAGTGTCTTAATTACTACTGGAAAAATATCGGTGTTCTTAAACAAAAAAAATCACATTCTGAGATAACGCGGCACAAGCCGAACACTAACAACCCATGAACAGCAGCCGCGGAAGCCTACGCTAAGACTGTTACCATGGTATTGGCCTAAGAATTTAAAGTAATTTTACAGAAAATATTAATATTAACTAGAGTGATTTTTGATAATCAAATGAAACATTTTTTTTTCATAACTAATCACAGAAATATTGTTATAATATTTTATTTTAAAGATTGGTTTGTTGCTGGTAGTTTTCAATCTAATCTAATAACATTAGATAACAAATTTAAACTTTGTTTCTGTTGTTCTTAAGATTAAACTAGGTAATTTTAACTAAATAAGAAGTGCTGAGTTCATTTCTGAAATCCAAAATTTTCTAACACATACCATTTTATAGTACACGCACTTCACTTACTTACACAAATTTGTTACACTAACACACAAAGTTACCTTTGTTTGGCCAAAATTCACAAATTAAAATGCTTCTGCAATCTCTCTGAAGAGTGACCAGCAATATTCAGCCAGCATACTTCCATTCCACCTTCCACTGAAGCGCTTTTCGAAGGTAGATATTTCTTGATGAAACCTCTCCCCGTGTTCATCGCTTACAGCATCAAGGTTTTTTGAAAAGAAGTCTAGGTGGCTGTTAAGAAAGTGTACTTTCAGTCCCATAAGGTGAAAGTAGTGCAACATTTCACTAACATTAAATAACGTTTTATTTTGAAGAAACAGTATGTGCTGGACAAAAACTAACTGCAGATTCGTTTTTGCGACCACAAAATACATCGAATACACATATTTTTATAAAAAGGACAAATTTCATGTTGTACGCTACAGTGTAATCTATTTACATATTTGTTTTGAGATGTGTGCACTCTAATTCATATATGAAGGATTTCAAACCAAAGATATTGGAACTTTATATTTTATTTTCGGTGTTTGGTCAGGTACAGTAGGTACATCACGACATAACTAACCCAAATGAAGACGTATTGGAGATATTAAAGGTTTCAGTTCAACTGCGAACGATTACATCCATATGCTGCCAAACTTAATGCAGCCTTCAGCAGTTAAAATAAGGTGTAATTAATATTGAAAAAACTTAAATTTTGTCACATTGTGGCACAGTCACGTCTGACTTGAAACCTTTAATATCGATGGTGTTTCGTAATAAGGGCGTTATCAACAATTTTGTGGCTTTACGTTAATAAACGATTATAAGTTATTTTTCCATCTACTCATTTACTTGATGTATGAAAAATAAAAAAATTTGTGAAAATGCTGAGATAAAGTAAGTAACATATTTTATGAAATGATGTATCATAAACAGTTTTTTTAGACCTCCTGATTTTGTTGATAGCGCCCTTTTTACAAAACACCATCGATATGCAAATTTTATTTTTTAATAGTATGTAACAGTGATCAAATAAAAAAATTATACACCTGAAAGTTACGTCTCATTTCTTAAAATATTCTTAAATGATCCATTTTAACGCTGTAAAATTATATGAAATCATATTTTGTGCATCCGTAGTTCAAATATTAGTAGATTTATAATGCGTGTCCTTAACTGCTTTCGACTCTTTCTGGGGACTGTTTCATGCAAATATTCTATGGGTTACTTGTTAAATGGCTTATAATACACAAGTGAAGAGCTAACTGTGATAACTTAAGCCACTCTTGATTAATGGTTGAGAGTATTGTAAATTGGCTTGTTTGTAGCGTGAGTTTGAAAAATAAAAGTCACAATGGGAAGTTATTGTTCAACTCATGATCCGCCTTTCACTCCGCATTAAGTAACCTCACCCCAGGCGGGCGCAGCACTGGAGTCTGAATTATAATTGTGACGCTGCCAGGTCGGTGCGCCGTTGCCCCCGGCACCCGAACATTCCAGCAACTTTCAAGGTTCAAACTAAAACACAAATTATCTAAAACCACCCCATTCTTCGAATGGTAATCATGTACGAAGGATAAAATGGATCGAGACGAAAACAGTTTAAAAGTTACTTATTAACGACTTCATTCAATTCCTTGTTATTTGTGTCGTCGTCGTCGTCATCATCATCATCACCATCACCATCATCATCATCATCATCATCATCAGAGCTAGGATTGCTAGGTTTTCTGAGTGCAAATAAGGGAAATTGCAACATTTAATTCAAAGAAAATACGAGGAACTTCTAAGAGAGAGAGAGAGAGAGAGAGAGAAATCTGTGACCGCCATCTCAGAGCATTTAATAGCATCTTAAAGCACAGTATAAGTTAAGGAGAATAAATTTTACACCACGAAATTAGTTTATCTGTATTATTAAAATTTAG
Source organism: Periplaneta americana (assembly GCF_040183065.1). Lineage (NCBI taxonomy): Eukaryota > Metazoa > Arthropoda > Insecta > Blattodea > Blattidae > Periplaneta > Periplaneta americana. The sequence goes on from NC_091128.1 coordinate 86,523,378, forward strand.
AAGCAACATTACTTATACTCATTAGAAAGAAGTAATTGCATAGATTGTGTTTATACAAACTAGTAATTGATCTATTTTTTTAATCCAACACATCCTCTTTGTTTCATGCAGAGGAGAAACACTGAATAATTCAAAATAATAAATATAATTCCATATACCAGCATTTAATATTAAAACAATAGCCACCGGATTTTAAAGGGAAAACGTTTCATCAAAAAGGGACAAAAGAGAGAAAGTTATAGCCAAAAAAAGGACTTGAAAAAGGACTGTATTACTCAGCAAAACACACTTCAGCACATTCACGGAAATACATGGTACACACAATCTTACATTTATCTCTTCACAACATAAGGAAAGTGTTGTAATTGATATAGTCAAAAAAGGACTTCAAAAAGAATTATATTACTCACTCAAAAGGGTGCTCTTCTTTTAACTGAAAACACACTTCAGCACATTCATGGATACACTTAGCACACACAAGCTTATATTTATCTCTTCACAACATAATAAAGTGTTGTATTTGATCACATTCAATATGTTTCAATATGATTCTGCCTCTTTGAATGCAGAATGTATTTATAAACAGAAAATGACAGCTCAACCTCAACTGAAACCAGAGGCGAAAATTTTATTTTTATCCTCAACTCTAAATCAGCACACTTTATTACTTTTTCAATGTCTGGAATCAGAAGAAGAACGATATTTATTTTCGCTTGCTCAGGAAGTTAGAGATCTATCGCAAAAATATAGGAAAATTATCTGAATATTTGCGATATTCTGTCAAAAAAGGACCAAAATAAGAGATATTTTTAAAAAAGGGGAAAAAAGGGAATATGATCTAAAAAAGGGGAAAAAAGGGAAGTCAAAATCACATAATTTGGTTGGTGAAAGATACTCTTGAACATCGTAATTAATTATTTCATGTTTTGTGTTGAAATGAAAAAAAGGATTCCCTTAAAATCGGGTCTCTAGTCATCAATAAACAAACATTCCCAACTCGATTAGATAATGCAGTAAGTATACCCACATTATAAGATTTAATATTCTGATAATAAACAATTACATCACCAACGAATCTAATAGAAATTGAAATATCATTAAAAACACAAAAAGGGTATTACAAATAGAACCAGCAAAGCCAAAAATAACCTAAAAATAGGAACAAAATAATAACAAATAATTAGATAAAAAAGTAAATGCAGCTCTCATAGATATTACACACAATCCAACATACTGTGCCAGCAACCATGTACAGCCATTACTTGGGAATATAATTAGGATTTACTTTAAACTGAAACAGAAGCAGAGGTAAAGCTTTTAATTTATCTGCTGCGTTGTCACGTATATAAATACATTTATGTTGATAAAAAGAAAAGTAACTATTTCTTATTATAATTCTGCAACACTATATCTGCACAAAAAGTAGTTAAAAAAATAAAAGACAATATAGTAAAAAAAAAATTGGCCATATCTGAGATAATGTCCGTGAATACGGGATTTTTATGTTCAATACGGAATTCATACGGGACAGACCTTTCCGGCCTCAAATATGAACATCCCGTACAATACGGGACACCTGGCAACCCTACCCTGAAGGTAATTCAGTCACCGATTATGTATATAGGTTAGCGAGCATTACTCAAAGTATAAGATGCGCTCGGGAATGGGTTCGATTCCGGATGAGGCTATAAAATCTTTTGTTTTAAACTAGGATTAGATACCTTATTATTTTAGATATAAATTATTTTTAACTTAAGTAGTACTAGTTAAGGTCTTGAAACTTAAAGAATTTGGCGATATTTTAGTCTTTTTAGAGGAATCTGTCCCTTAATCGATAGTTCGCGTTGAAGTTGTTTATCTGGGTTAATTTTCTACCTTTTTCCCCAATTGTGAGGCAGTCACATAACTAATCTTCGGCCTCAGCTCGCCAAATACCAATTCCACAGGCGCTATAGCGGCGCAACAAACGTTTCAGAGTGTGCAGAAACCAAGTGCTCCTATCGGTCAGACTGGAGTGGGGGATGTTGTTTGGTTTGAGTCTTTTGAAGAGTACGAATCTACCCTTGTAAAGTACGGCTTACTCTAGATAGTGTAATATAACATTGTTCTATCCCTACCAAATTAGCTTATTTAAGGTAATTTTAAACTATAAAATGACCTATCTCTCTGTTATTGTTCTCGTTATCAGTTTGCGGGTGTGAAAGAATGACATCATGCACGACGCAAGAACTGAAGCGCCATCTTTAGTCTGTTGCCACAATATAGATAATTTTGTAATTGATACATCCTCGTTAAATACTCAACTTTTAAAAATGTTCCGTTACTTGCATATTTTTCTACAAAGTTTAACGTAAACTTGATTTTTGTTGCATATAATTGCATATTTGTTTACTGTTATAACCGCGTCATATTTTTCATATGTTAACTTCTACACTGAATACGTTATTAAAAAGTAAACCACAGTCGTAGCTCAGGGGTAAAGGACTGGTCTTCTGATCTGAGGCTCCTTTAGAACGTGGCTTCGATTACCTAGTTGGGTTTTTTTCCCCAACGTTTTCTCCAACTGCATGGCGAAGATCACGTAATTCGTGGGGAATGCTATCTCGCTGTCACCAATCCTTCAGACTCTAGGTAGGCCTACCTTCGCAGCTGATACAAAATTGTTAAATAAACAATTAAGGGCCGATTGTATAAACCATTTAATCTTAGATCAGAGGTTAAATTGATCCTTGTTTCAGCTGAACTTGGAATTTTGTGCTGTATAAAGTCTAATCTGAGATTAATTTGTCTAAAACTAAAGTCAACTTTGACTGAAGAAGTTTCTCCGATTAAGTTAGATGATCCAAGTTCAGTTATTTCTTTTCTGTTTGAAATATACGAGTGACAGATTGTGCAAATAAAATATCCATTATTATTAATATTAATAGATATGTTAGGTACATTTATATATATTTCTTTCAATTTCTTGCATTAATACACAAACATTCTTATATTTTATAAGGCTCTATCGTGTTCAGCAGTATCAAATAACATAACCTATAATTATATTATGTTTATAACAACCATTAATTAATAATGGATATGATAGGTACATTCATAAATGTTCAATTAACTGTATTACTAAACGAAAATTTTCGTTTTATAAAGCTTTATTATGTTTAGCAGTATCAAACACCATAATATGATAACAACTTGGAGAACAGTCAACCTTCTTCTTATTGTCTGCCATTATTTACATTGCACAAAAAAACCAGTGTCTCCAACAGAGTGTAATACGGAAAATCGCCAAAAAGTAGTTGTAAAGTCGCTAGATTTCTCATTATCAACAAAGAAAAATTAAATTTTGTCACTATGGGGTGCTAAAAAGGTCACTAAATTCCTATTTAAGCAATATAAAAGTTAAAAGAAATTGTTGTTGAAAAAGAGTTGAAGTCGCTAGATTGGCAACACTAAACAAACCTGTATAACATGGTTCGCGCATCACGTATTTCACCTGTTTATGCGATGTTGCCAAATCCTTTTCACGTGAACTTAGATTGCATTTGAACCAAGGTAATTTGATCGCAGAAAAGTTTTATACAATAGAAGAAGTGTCTGAACTCGGTTCACTTTTCGATCTTCGATCAAAGTTGATCTTTAGTCAGGGAGTTTTATACAATCGGGCCTAAAATATTAAGAACTAATCTTTTAACTATATTAAAATTTCTACTAAGGCAAGTGCGCCAAATAACGTCATGTAGACCAATAAGACCAATTACTGTTTCACGAAGAAATTGTTAATAAAGGGCAGCATCTTCCTCAACCGCATGCTCTGCTGAATGTTAAGGCATATCAACCACTCGCTTGTTATCAGTTGTAGTGGATGCATAGAGGAAGAAATCTGTGCTGCCTAACCTGATTGTGTTGATACTACCACGCGGGAAGTGCGTTTTTGTTTAAAACTTCTTATATATTTCATGAAAATGTGGTGTGTTAAGTATATCATTACGGTATATTTTATCTATTTCCAAGATTTCAAAATAGTTGTATAATATAATTTAAAATAGGATTGTTTTACGTAACAAAATAAAATAAAATATATGTAGCTCTTTAAGGCCAAGCGATGGCCTTATTAGGGCCACCCAATTCATTGAATTCTTTGCATTAATTATTTGTATTCATTTGTTTTTGTTTATTTATTTACCTTATTTCTTTAATTATGAATTAATTCATTCAATTTAAGTTGGTACTGTTTCATTTGTAAGGAGAACATAATCAGAGATATGATTTTACGTGAAACTTGTCGCAGATATGTGCATGGACATTATGTTGAGATCGCAAAACAATACAAAAGTGTACATTTTGAGTGCCCAGAATGTGAAAATGATTGAATTCTGACATAATTTGAAACGTTTTATGTTATTCATAGTGTAAAAGTCATTTTCTCTGTGACTTATATTTTTCTTCATTATATTAAATAAAATATATTTTTATTCAATCTTTTATTCAACCAATTATTGAAAAGTTTATCAGCTCTGTTTACTTCTAAAATATGGAAATTCAGAGCTGACCTTATTTTGAACCCCTGTTCCTAAGAAGAAGATTCATTGAGAAAGAACCAAATGCTAACGAAGCAAACCTTAGTAAGGCCTTATATGGCGCACTTACCTCATCAAGAGAGCACAAAGAAGGTGGAATACGTAAATTCGCGTGCTAATTACAACAGTTCTCTAACGTCATGTGTAAAGCTCAGTTAGAGCTAAACACCAGCCTATCATACAGGAGGTCCGGATTCGAGTTCCGGGCAAGCAAGAGATTTTTAATTGTAAAATGAAGTGACGCTTGTGATAATAGTTTTTTTTTAGTTCTGTTATATCCTTAATATAGGCGTCAACATTACTCAGTCAACATGTCTCCATTCCATTATCATTTCATCATTTCACCGATGGTGATGATGGTGATGATTATTACAACCATGAGGCAAATTAAGAGAATCGTTGAGATCCACTTCTGTCATAGGATCCGTCTTTCCCATTAATATAATAAAATTTGTTCCATACACAAAGAATTCTGAGAAATTAACTCAGCGAAAAGCAATATAAACTATACTTCATATTTATTTCATTTCACAGTACATATACTATACGCCGCTAAAATTTTGAGCAGGAAAACAGTATTAGTATTTGTTGCACAATGCGATATATTTCAGGAGAACTGCAACATAGAATCTTTCTATTGCTGATGAAAAAATAGAACTCGTGTTTCGAAGGTTGGATTTGCCTTCGTCTTCAGGTGGACAAAAGCCTGAGAAGGATATCGTACTGAGGGTCGTTACAAATGGCAAAATCTAAGCGAATGATCGACAACTGAAAATAGGGAGTGGGGTACTACAATTTTTCCGCTCACTCACTCTCTACCTCCTCTTAAGAGGGGTTATGGGTGAAATTTCTCTTTCCTATAATTTTTAAGCTATAGACTTGGTTTCAAGTAGATATCATTCTCCTGCTGTAATTAATAATGCATATAAGTTTCATCATTTTCAGTTCAATAGTTTCTGAGTTATTCAAATTTTAAAAAAAATCTATATTTTCAAAATCTGTCTCATCCTACGAAATGTAAGTATCATGCCTGAATTTTTAATACAACTTCTATGATATATGTATAAAAAGATAAGATCAAACATTTTAAATTTAAATCTAGGAATAGGGAAAAATACTTTTGGGTCAACTTCGTGTGTTTTATTTGTTAATTAAAGAAGTATTTACTCTAACAAAAAATTGAACTGGACTTTGATAACCACAGTTTATAGAACATGCAATAAAACTATCATACTCCTAGCATCAAAATTGTGAGAGCCTGAGCCTTTACATTTTGGACATGAGAAAAGTTCATCATTGTAGAGAAACGGTTAGCATGCCTAACTTTAAACGAGCGGGCCCGGATTCAAATCCTGATTGGGACAAGTTATCTGGTTGAAGTTTTTTCCGGGGTTTTCCCTCACCCATTGACAGCAAATGCACGGCACTGAACTTTGTAGTCATTTCGCTGTCATTAGAAGGCCGAATGGCCTTAACTCTGCCAGTTAAAATAAACCATTGTTATTATTATTATTATTATTATTATTATTATTATTATTATTATTATTATTATTATTATTAGCACCTTTATCTTACTCAGACGTTAGATAACCATAGCAGTTGTTAAAGCGTTGTAAAATAACCAATTAAAAACATGAGAAATTATGCTGAAAAAAACAAGCATTTTAAAGTTCAAATTCAAGAGGGCAGCGATTTAAATATTACGTAATTATCTGTTTTCATAAACACCGAAGAGCCCTGGAACATATAAATAAGAAATTGCCGATTCATTTTTCAGTAAAAACGAAAATGCGATTTTTTAAATTGAAAATTACCAAAATTTCACCCGTCTCATCCCTTAATATTTCTCGGTTTTTCACGTGGAATTATCTATTTGTAACGGCCCAAACGTGCAGGATACCCCCTCACTCTTATGTTCAACTAGAGACGAAGGTAGATACAACCTTCGAAACGTCGTTTTTGTATAATTCACTAACAATAGGAAAAGTTTAATTTGAATTATCCACAGTAACTTTCTTCTCATAGTATCTTATTCATTCGGAATCCTATGCCTTTATGATAACCGTCATTTGCATATTATGACGAAGGAATGTAAGGAGTTGAAACACTCTTAACATTGCGAATGGCACTAACTAATTAGTTCAACAGAGCATGTGTACAGATCATGCATTTTGTCAAGACACTCCCCCATTCTTCCTACAGAGCTGCGCACGAGATCGGATGACTCTACTTACGAATTATAAGGAAATGGGTTAGCCTTTGCCTCGAACTCGAGAGACACACCCGACCTTCCCTTCTACTTCTACTCCCTCCACAGAAACGTTGTTCCCGTACTGCACATCGCGAGTGTCTTGACAAAATGCATAAGCTGTACAAAACAAATGTCTTTCAATTCTGGAAACTTTAAGTCTGAGGCCTAAGAAACAATCAAATAAGTAACAGACAAGATTATTTGTATAAGAGCTCTCTTTCACATAAAAAAGTGACTGTTCTCTGCACAATCACCGCTAGCAAAATATGGACTTAAATGGAGGCATTCACACGTAACCTAGCCACTGTGGCCGTCAGTGGTTGACTACCCAACAGCGCTGCAAGCTTCAGCTAACAGAACATTGACGCTGTTTACGCAAATTGGTCACTCAAGTGAACCGAGGTAATGGGTGGCGCGTGTGAGCTACGAAACAGAGCCACTCGGAAGCGCTGCAAAAAAAATTGTGTGTGAAACGGCACTAAACTGAGAGTGAACTTCAGTGTCCAATCCGATAGTCTTGATTTGTATGAATGTTGTTTATAAGAATGGGAATCGGGGCCTACGTTTAACACGGGAACGACATTTCATCAACTGAACAAGCTACATCGCAATAAAATGAATTTCTGTGCAACGCAGGAATGTGCGGTACGTCCTTTGCGACGCTCATCAATTCTGTATTTTCAGACGGACGCTATAAAGTCCGAGGTCTGGAACTTTCACAGTGCCCCTTGGCAACTCCAGCGTTCAGACGTGATAAATTATGTCCTTGGTGGGCGGGAAAAATGGCACAAATCACAACGTTATGTGAGAAAAAATTGTGTTATAAATCAAATCGGATTGCTTTCCTGTATACCAGCCTATACTTTGAAAGCAAATACTGTAAATATTTAATAAGAAGTGTACGTCGTGTTACCACATTGCAATTGCTAAAATAAGGACAAATCTGAATCTAACAATGTTGACTCTTATATTGTTTCTCCCGCTCAGCAATGATGTGTACTTTTTGTAAAAATATAAAGATGATTGTAATAAAATTAGCAGTTTGAAGGAATTTATTATGTTTAATATTATGATAAAATGTAATATAACTAATTTCATATAAGCATTGCAGAAATTATATACTATATTAAGAAAAGTGTACTTTAAAGAATTAGCCAAGAGTTATAGCTGTGTTTATAAAAAAAACTGCTGGACATAAGTCTAACATTTTTCATTTTCGAAATTGTCATAGTTTAATGTAATTCATATAGTCAGCTTGTAACATTTTAATACCAAGGCCCTATTCCATAAAATTATGGTGTAATACATTACAAATTACAAATGAAAGTTATTGTGAAGTATGGAGTTCTATCTTTCTGATCCACAAAATTATATAAAACACCATGCATTATTAATAAATGTGTACGGGTGACATCATAATATAATGATGACGTAATTATGCAAGCTTCTTGCTTTAGTACTTTACGCCTATAATAAGGTTGTTCATCTACTTTATTATTTTGTAATAGCATATTAAAGGAACTATGGCAGATATTAATGTTACCAAATATTTGTCTAAACTGTTATATTACTTTGCAGTTCCGATAGTTTATAGTGTATTTTTTTATATAATCTGAGAAAATATTTTTTAAGGCAGTCATAGTTTTTGGCTCCGTATGAATAGCTGTAGTACTAAAGACGGCACTTGCAACAGTCTTCCGTTCCTCCACCTCTATAGTATTTAACGTAAAACGTTCATTATACTCCACTTCTGTTTTAAGTTGGATATTTTTTCTTCCTTTATAAACTCTGAGATTATCATTATAATCTCCATCTCTTTCACTGTTACTGGACAACATAATATTATGTTGATATAATACTAATCAAATTGTTTAAAGATACTCTTGTATTAATAATATTAGTTTCCTTTCATTCATAGAAAAAACTATACAATTGTACATACCTGAACTTTACTAATACTAATACTTTTGTGGAATAGAACAGTGGCAATTTCACTTGTAATTTGTAAGTATGGAGTAATAACGTACAATATTTTAACCATAGCTCATAAAATAATCCCCATAAATTTGTACAAATTTCACGTGAATTTACTTGTATTGTACGGTTACCATACTTCTATGGAATAGGAGCCAGGTTTCAATACCAATTTAATTTTTATGCATGAGATACTTCCCACCATATAGCAGAAAGTACTGGCTACAAAATTAATAATATTAAACCTAATTTCTCATTATTTACGTACAGATTACGGTCTCTCATCTCTATTCCGATAAAACGTTTAGTCAATATTATTGTTACATTAACGTTCTTATATCAATTTCATTGGGATGAGACGTTAAAGCAACAGATAAGAAGCGTCGCTCAATATTCCATTCTCTATTATACGAAGAATCTGTTGTATTTTTCTTGCGTAAAATTTTCGTGCTTCGCGTAAATTCCTTAACCACCATGCGGACTGCTAATCTTCCTAAAAGCGACACTGCTGTACAGTCCTGAACAAACAGAATAGCGCTAAGTTCCGAGCATCTCCATGGTGTCCCATTGCTCCTTTTTTAACATTGCAAATATGGAATAGATTAAGCTTACCGCTTTGGAGTAGTGGTCAGCATGTCTGACTACGAAATTAGGATCCGTATTTATTAGACTTTTTTTCTTGTTTTGATGACTACTACAGCCTCTCAAAATAGTAAATGATTTTTCGAACACCATATATATACAAGGTGAACCGTAAGTAATGTCATTTATTTTAAGGGGGTATTCTTTGAGATATTTCAAACAAAGAGTTTAATACAGTTTTGCTCGCTTTTACTTCCTTTTCGAGAAAAAAATTATTTTATATGAAACATTTCATAGCGTATTTTGGAAAAGCTATTGAATTAATTCCCAATATGCTCAGTCAGTTTAAGAGAGCATGTATTATGATAATAAACCTTTAAATGTGCATAAATTTTTCCCGAACAGATGTAACTTTTCGTTCCGCGAAGAAATTTTAAAACGTGATGCACTGTAACACCGCTGTGAAGGTTATTGCCTTGAGAGATGCAGCTTGCGTGTGCAAGTAATGGGTGAAACAACGAGAAATGTAAACGTAACACAATATTGCTTTTAATGATAGATCGGGAAATTTGATTTTTTTTTGTATATAAGTTTACCGATTACTACTTAAAAAATTAAAGTGGGAGGGAATTATTTCTAATTAGCAGAAGAAAATGCTCTTAGTACGGCAGACGGAGATTTTTCAAATCATTAATTAGATTTGTATATTGTAAAATAAGCTTTTTTTATTAGCTGTGTTCAGTGATTATTTAATTAAAATTAAATCGAATAATTTAAAGACAATATGTTTAATTTTGTTCGTTATTTTAATGTAAAAATAAGCATATCGTATTTCAGTTCTTTTTCCTATAGAGTTCTAAATGTTTTACAATTCTGTTTCTATAATGTGAAATGTGCATCATTATTGTTTACGATCTCTAGGATATTCAACTGAAATATAAGTGTAGAAATATTTCATAATCTTTTCAATTTAGTTTGAAATAAGCATGTCTTATTGTCCGTGTTCTCTGAACATTTAATTAAAATTGGGTTGTAAAGTTTATTTTAAAATTTCCAAGATTTTGTTTGACGTGAAATGAGCACTGTTCATTCCCCGTTCTCTAATATAGTTTACGAGTTTAAAAACAATTATATAGCAATGACCTTCAACAAGTCAGGTGAAGAGGTTGTTCAGAGCAACACAACTTCTGTGTATTCCCTCTGGTTGCATCTTTGCACGATCTTATTATTAATATATTTTAAAATGACGTTTTTTCTGAAAACTATTCAAAACACAGCAAAATGGTAGGGGCCTATTTATTTTTGTTGCTCTTTACTGAAAGAATCATCCACCAGAATTAATGACATTATTTACGATTCACTCTGTATATATATATTGTGTGCTAAAATGTTTGAACTATACTTCAGAATAGTATCCAAGGGATCCCGTAGAAAACGTTTTAATTGGAACCAATATCTACAATCAGAAAACAAAAACAATGAGATTTTCTAAGGATCTGCTTTGAGTATCTATGCCTGTACGCTGAGCTGCTAATTTTACTTTAGAGTTATTTTAGCAGTGTTTCAATATTTAATATTTAAGTAGGAAGCTTCAACTTTTATAACTATGTCAGACAGTAATCATGAAGTTCTCGTATTCATAGTTTTTGTAGCTCAGTTGGCTGAGAAACTGGCTACAGACTGGAAGGTCCCACGTTTAATCTCAGTTGGTTGTGTGATATTTCACGTTGCAAAAACTTCCAGAACGGCCCCGGAGTCCACGCAGTCTTTTGACAGTTGAGTACCTTGTCTTTCACGGGAGCAAAATGCGGTCGGAGATAACACCTTTACCTAATCAAAGTTCGAAAATTTATTACATGAAATGCATTACATAAATATATTATAGTTGTGTATTCATACATGTAGGCCTTTAGTTGTATTGAGACGCTAATACAACCTCATAATTTGCTCTAATTGCTTCCAATTCTCTTGCAAAATGTGCAATGTATATTTATATTTCTCCCACAAAAAGATGTGTGGTAGAGTAAAACCAGGAGAGGGTCGAGGCTAAAGATTTTTAACATGATGTTATCCCTATAATTGTTCCATAGGATGTTTTTATAGAAGTGTGGCATGTTTCTCTATCCTACTGAAACCAACAATAATGGCCTCTGGTTTTAACAGTGCCACAAACAGCTTCACAATTTCCCTACAAACAATACCATCCACCGCAGAGTCATCATTGTCATCAAACAGAGGTACCGCTATTCTCCAACACGATACAACACATCAAACGTCGATAATCTCACAATAAAGCAGTAACTCGTTTAAGAGTGACGAATTTTCGTGGCCCAATTTCTTGAGTTACACGATTTTATGTATTAATTTAAACTGTATCTCATGTAATAAAAATGTATTTTCGAGGATGATCACACTGTTGAATAAAAGTACGAAACCATCTGCAGTAATTAAAGCATTTAGCGATTCCTAACGACTTTAATTCCTGTACCGTCTTCAGTAACAAATCGTCGTTGTTCCTGCAATAACTTCTATGTGACATATTTATCGATTTTCAGATTTTTGCTCTATTAAATAACTTAAATAGTGATACAGCAAATAATAAAATCTCCTATATGTAATTATAATTCTTTGTTTCGAAAATGTAAGAATTCACAGTCTCCTATGTACGGCTGCCTGGGATGAATAAATGTGTTTTTCTTCCTACTGAAAAATGGTATATTTTGCACATAGGAGTTATTGCAGGAACAACGACGAAATATTATTCAAAGCAGAAGCTTAGGACACATGTAAACACACGTTTCTTAGTTTCATGCGCTGATGCAAATAACGCTCCTACTTCCTGTGATGAACTGCGCAAAGTTTTCTGTGAATATGTTAATAATAGTATATGGACTTCTCCAAGAAAATTTGAAATCAATAATTTGGGTCTCCCAGTATTTCGGCCCATCACAGACCCTATGTCACGAAATCAGCGCATCAAATGATACAGCGTATCCTTGTTTGGTGTCACATTATCAGAATCTGTATGGAGAACCATCACATTCTTAAAAAGAGTTATTGCAGAATTGAACCGATAGCAAAGAAACCCTCTGATTGCATTGGACTCTGTTTCATACGGCAATTATTACTATTGTGTCACTCAATGTAGGCATTTTTATGTAATTTTCTTTGTTTCAGTGTAGTGCACAGATCCATAACATACAGTAATAAATTTTATTATTATTATTATTATTATTATTATTATTATTATTATTATTATTATTATTATTATTTCGAACTTTAAAAGTACGGGAACGGTATGAACGCTCTGCATACTTTAAATTTTACAAGACGAAATGTTCTAAGATTCTATTTTGAGTATCTAATGTAAACTCCCCTATCAATTTTATTTTCAAGTTATGAGTAGGCCTCAGAAATATGTGCCGTTATACTTCGTGCGCCTCTAACTTTGAGTACGTCTCAGAGTTGGGGTGAGTTAACGCAGTGTCTTTCGATCGTTCTATATTTGTTTTGAAATTACCATATTGTATATACTAATAATATTACTGAAATTGTGTATTAACATTTGCAGACTATCTCAAAAAACAAAAATTACAGCAAGGTTATCAGCAAGCAATAATGTGTTCAGTGTCGTATTGTCATTACCAAAGGACGGATCAGAGTCACTGTTCTTACAAGTTTACTCACCATTTACTATAGTCTGTTTATGTTGAAGCAGAGACGGTGACTGCAGAAGTACACAACGGGCGCGTACCTGCAATGTCCGTACAGTTGTTTCAAAAGAATGCGTATACTATGCTGTACATGACGGCTGTGAATTTGTATTCCGTTATAAAACACTACATTGTACTTGCGTGTAAAGTGAATACTACGTATTCTGTGCATTGCAGTGGACAATAATGTACATGTGGAGATTGTCCAAAGTGAACGTTCTGCGTCTCTCACTTAAACAAAAATTATATCGTGAGAAACTCCTTTCGACATCGCAAGACGTAATAGGTGCATACGAATAATATACTAACTTATATCTATATCTGATATATTTCTTTCACTTTTTGATCTGGAGGGCTCTGTTTGTTTTTGCAGCATCACATCTCGCACACCACACATGACTGAAAAATCATTATTTTTTACTAACACATTCTGAAGTTTCTCGTTCACTTTTTTCGTAACGTCTCCGGCTTTGGTTTCCTTAAGTTTTACAGATAACCTACTTCTTCCACTATGTTTATAGTCTTTGGCATTTGTAATTCAGATGTTTGTAACAATGTTATGGCTTTCGGTAAGTAACAAAAGCTCTTCTGTATGAAATCTAAACTGCTCAAAAAATCAACTGAAATTAAGGATTTTGATATTTCAATTGCATGTGCCTCTGTAGAATCTAAATTATTGATCACTTTCACAATTTGAACATATGTGGCATAATAGAAGGCAGCGTCCAGCCAACTACTTCATCTTGTTATTATGGGGTTTGGTGCAAGGGGAACCCCGGGAGCGATTTTCTTGAATTTTTGTATTCGGGAAGGTGCTTTCAGAAACATTTTCTTAACATTACCTATAAAGCTATCGACGTCACTATAAGAAGAGTTAATTACTTCCGCCACCCTATGGAGTCCATGTGCTAATCAAGCTAGGTGAACCAACTTAGGATACATTATTTTTGTGTCCTTGGCCGTCTTTATCATATAGGGCTCAGCATCTATGGCTAAAGGAAATACATTATTATACCTGATACCATTAGGCCACAAAATATCCATGGCATTAGAAAATACAATTGCCATTGTTGTGTGGGTCACCATTTCTTTCGTCTCACACGTTAGTAAATATGTCTTTCCAGTAGGCCACTACTATGAGTAGTTCATTGGATAGTCGTATTCCCACATAATAACTTCGCATTTACTTTTACTAGTAGTAGCATACGCCACCTGTTTGCGAAGCGGAACATGATGTTCCAACTACATACTGTATAATTCTTTACCCACTGTCTGTACCTAGGGAACACGTGCCGAGACATTCTGCTCTCTGCATCAGTAACATGAAGCCATGGAACCTGGTCACTTTGATCCGCCCCCTGGTCATTACAAGACTGTGGGTATAGTTCAATCCGTCACTTTATGATTCCATCGTCAATATATGTGTTACATGATGTGAGAGGTAAAGGGCATCCTTGTCTTACACCGTGATTAATTTCTTTACAGTTTTCGGTTTGTTTCCCCTTAATGTTCACTACAATTTTTGATCTAGCATATAGGCTTGCATTTTCTTGTGAAGTGTTGTGAAATTCCTATTTGCAGCAATATTTCCTACAGTTCGGTGCGATTAATTCTATCAAACTTCTGTTCACCAATTAATGGATGTTATGTGTCGTTAAATTATATTCTCTACGCTTGTTTCTTTGTAAGTTGAGGAAGAGAAAATGCAATCTATGCATGATCTGTTTCTTTAAGTCATTCTATTTTTCTATCAAGCCTGTGTTCGCAATTATTGTACTTAAATGTTGTGCAATAATTATTGAATACATTTTATATGAGGCATTCGGTATACTTATACAGATGTTTTGGTTCGTAAACACTTGTATTATAATAATTCTAGCCACAATACTACAATGTAAAAGACAGAAGATTTGTTATCGAGTAGTCTACAGTGTAATTTGCAATCCCTTCTTAAAATTATATTGGATCAATGTCAATAAAATTGATATAAAAATAGGGTGGAAGGAAACCTATTACACTAATTCATAGAGATAATAATATATGAAGTCAATGCGAACAAGTTTTGTCAAATAAGTTTTTTTTATACGTCCACTAGTTTTGAGGACACGAAATGTAACGTGTTGCAACGCTGCAAAGAGTAGCGGTGCTCCTTGAGGTCACTGCTTGGTAGTGGCGGTGAATGTAAATTCAATCTTCCACTTCGCAAAACTTGAGAGAGGAGAATGTAAACAAAAACGTCTCATCAGATACGTTTTTATCAAATTGCTCTACATCAAAACGTAAAGTATTCCATGAATTAATTACTCAAATTGTTTGGTTTTTTTAATATTCTTTATTACGCTATAACTTCTTTAACTCTAAATTTAATACCATGAAACATATCTGTTGATTTGTTTGCTTTTTATGTAATTACAAAATAGTAAAGAATGTACATTCTTGTAAAACAAAACTATTTCCATTAAATATTTCCTTACATTTGATGTAAACTCAAAATAACATTACTACGAATACACATTCTGTAACTCAATTTCTATTTAATTTATTATCTTTGAAGAAATTAAAAATAAATTAATTTAGAAAATAAATTAAGTTGAAAGTAATGTTAAGTAATGTTTTGAGTATTACATATGTATGTACAGTAATTTGTTCGAAACGTATCTGATGAGACGTTTTCGTTTACATTCTCCTCTCGCAAGTCTTGCGGATTGGATGATCGGAGTTACACTCACCCCCACTGCCAAGCAATGACCTGAAGGAGCACTGCTACTCTTTGCAGCGTTATAACACGTTACCAAGCGGCAAAAGAAAACAAATATGTTATTCATTCTATGTAATGGAACTGTAGAGGAAGATGAAGTAGGGTGGACATAAAAATTACATATCGTCCATTATTCTTTGTGCTAGAATCAGATGTCGGAAGGTCTTAAATTCTCTCCATTTGACTCTTGTCGTCTTGCTTCCCACGGAAATTGGTGTTTAAGGAACGTCTCTAAAAATATGAAGAATTGCAGTTTTTGAACCGTTTCATTGCGAGTTATGTAACTGCGCTTAAATTATGCAACACTTCATCTGTCCGCTCGTTTGTTTGTCCTGACGACCTCTATCCCGACTTCAGAAGAGGCTCACGACATCGCCGCTAAATAATGTATAAATAGATCGATAGGGCATAGTCCAGATCGTTCGCTTTACTTCGGGTGCTGATTGTAATTGGAAGTTCTAACCCACATCCAGCATGTAGTCTTTGAATTCCATGCCTGTTTTCATATTATTCTGCTTTACCATATTTGTAGGTACTGTATCGCGTTCCATTAGAAACACAGGAAAGAATATAATCCACTTTGCCCCGGGATGTCCAAACGTCCCATTTTAAGGATCCACTGAGGTGAAGTTTCAGTGTTCTAAACTATTCAAATTAGAGACCTCAAAGTTTGTACAGCTCTTACGCTGCATATAAATAGTCTGTATACAAAGTTTCATCTAATTTGAATAAGAAGTGTATGTATTACTAACATTAACATAATTTAAATGGCATTTTTAAAAATCGCTACTTTTTCCCACAAATTTCAAAATGTTTGTCTGACATGTTTTCCCTACATTTGTCAGATTCCCAGAAACAAAACTTGCTGTGAAGGGTTTCCACTTCATTTACTGAAAAATAAGAAAAAATATTTAATGACAGGCAGGTATAAAAATTGCAAAAGAAATTATTGGAAGTGTGTATATGTGTTTGTGTTTGTGTGTGTGTGTGTGTGTGTGTGTGTTTTTTAATAATAATAATTTTTAATCTTCCTCAACTTGATGAGGTTGCCAAAGACAAAGAATATTAAACAATAACATTTAAGGTGTGATATTAAAAATGTTTACAATAAACTGAAATTTACAGTAGGTAATTATTTACAATAAAGAAAATTTGCAGTAAAATAAAAAACAGATGAAAAATAGAATGAGAAAATTCAACTGTAGTTTCAATTGAAGTAAAAATGTCGCCGTAAAATCTGCAGAGAACCCTTTAAAGCTATCACAGAAATTTCCATTGTTGTTTTTGGGACTCCAAATTTATGAGAATGAAATATGTGATCCGAAAAAAGTCTTGAAAGGAAATATTATTAAGCGCAAATTCAAGGACATAAAAATCATGAAAACACCTAAGCCGAGAAAAATAAGTTTAAAAATTTGGAACTATGTATATAGATTAAAGTAAACGCATGCAGTTTCTTGTAACTCTAACAAGTGATTGGACAGTTTATGGGCATGAAAATTCGTGGACGGCTATTTTAACCATAAGCAATTTATGATAAGAACGGAAAATCGCACATTTTTCCCAAAAATGGCAAAATGTCACCGTGGTGTACCTTTAACAGAACTTTGTCCTTCTTAGACTCATGTCTCGTTGTCCTAAGATTGGCAAGTAGAGTACCATTTTCTCTTTTAGCTAATACAATTTCCAATTCATTTCCTGTCAGAAGTGTTATGGCTTGATCCAACTGTCTATATCTGTCAATGTATAATATGGACTTGACGTGCAAGTAGCCCACAGTGAGATAATTTACTTTATTTATGTCAAAATATACTCTTTGATGAAATAGGTCGCCTAAATAATTTTGTAAATACTTAGGCTGCAAAATAAATTAATATAAACATTGACTGATAGCTATGGATTACTGGTCAACATGTCTGACTACGGAATTAGTGGTTAAGAATTTTTTCTGAAGTTTTTCGTCGACTAATTCGAAAAAAAATGTCGCACAATTTTCGGCGTTGGACCCCGGGGATTATTTCACCAACATCAATTTGAACTTTATTTGTCACCGTTCAATAGTTTCAGGTCAACAAAGGATGCAGCAGGATTAATTGTGGTTTATTTCAAATAAGGCAGGAACAGTTATCAGAAAAGGCAAGCTGTAATGTAGTCTCTGTTCCTTTCAGTTTTGTATTCATACATTCTTTGTTTTCTGCTCAAGGACACATACATCACTACAAAAGTAGCATTTTATAATCTTTCCCCCTTCCTCTTAGACTCCGCATACGATCCACATATCTTAATGTTGTCTATCGTCTGACATTTCCAATGTTTTCCCACCTCATCATTCCTTCTAGTACATTCCTTCAATAGGAACTTCCTTCATAGCCAGTAATCAATCCAGTTTCTTATGTTTGCAGTTTTTATTAATAAAAATAAATGCGGTAGCTTTCCGTTGCTTTCCACGTACCACTCCCTCTTTCGCATCTTAAAAGATCCCAGAATGCCACAGCGTGAAGGTGAGGAGGTTGGTTTTGACTAATTAGACTCTCCGGGCTTAACCGAAATTCACTGTAAGAATTTGATATAAATCTTACTAACAAAAATATTGAGGGAATGCTTCAGTTTTGTTGCGGTAAATAGATAAAAAATTAGTCTTACTTCGAAATAGCGGGTTACTTAAATCAAAAGTCAGGAAAGATTATTTTATTTTCACAGATATTTCTGTTTTAATTGTTTCACTATTGTTTCTATGCCAAATTAAATGAATAAACAGCAATTCATCCTATTCTTGAGTGAGTTAGCTTATGTTTTCTGTAAATTCATACCAGAAAATAAGGATTTTATACCTACAAATGCGAATTTAACTCATTTATTGTTACCATGAATGTATTAGAGGTAGTTCAGCGCATTGAGAACATTCAGAATTATTCTAAATGGATTGTAGTAAGTTATAAAACTTGCGAATTGTAAAAAATTTGAAGATATGCCACAAAATTTCTTCTGTTTGCTGTTTATTTCTAAGAGAGAGGCTACTAATGATAGATGAGAAAAAATGGAGACCATAATTGAATATTTTAAAATTGGTTTATACCGAATAAACCCTATTCTTTTATAAAAAAAAAACTATTTTTTCATCTAAATTTACATCTTAACAAATGTAGAGCACTCAAATCTTCCTTGATTTTTTTAATAACCCTAAATATTCAAGGTATTTCGTTCCTCATGAAGATTAGATGAAACATTTGTGTAAATAAATTCAGCAGTTTAATTTAACTGGATTGAATGATATTAATTAAAATTCACATTTATTCCTTGGAATATATATTATTGAATCCTTAATTTTATTGATGCTTTTAAACTGCTTTTCTATTAATTAATATTAGATATTTGCTATAACCAAATACATATACTGATAAAACTAATTCATTCATATAAATAATATATTTTCCATTATCCTTTGAACTCCCTGAAAAAAAAATGAATTGTGTGTTTGCCAAAGATAGTGTACTGTGAAAAGTTGTAGAATCTGTGTGTTGTTACGCTGGATTACAAGTACTCACATTTTCGCAGCTTGCATTGTAATCCGGCCTGACAAACGAATTAACTTGTAGACTTGTAGAGGCAGGTACACTCTTACAGGTTAGAACAAGTCGAAACTTTTGTAGGAAAGATAATCAAGTTGCCCCACAACTTATGTGTGTTGCTGGACCAACATGTATTGTGGATATTTTTATCAAGTACAGCCTATTATCAAATTCCTCTGCATTGTATAAGGATAGCAGAATACTGGTATATCAGAAGTGAAATGTGAAGTAAAGAGTTCTGATTACGTTTACCTAGTATCAAAGATATAGTGGCAGGCATTTTAAAACACTATATTAGGGCAGTGTAGCCCCTCTTTATTCTGTGTGGAATTTCCAGGTTTTTACAAAAGCGAAAGTTGAGAGATTGAGAAATAATACGCAATATTTTTCAACTGTGACACGCTGTAACTATAATGCTTTTCTATATTATTATTTTTTATTATTGTTTTTATTATATTCTCCTCTTACTTCAAAACAGTTACGATAACATACAGTAGTTCACATTTACATATTAAGATAAAAGTAAGAGCCATTTTAGACCTTTCTTTGACGTGAATATGACTATTTCGAGGTACAATTGATGAGAAAATGTAACAGTTTAGTGTAACACGAAGTTCAACAAGCCTCCGCTAGATGCTGCACTTACCAAAGCGTACGCGTGTTGCCATCTATCGAGGGTTGTGTAATCTACTTGCAAGTGAATATGTGACGAGCGTTATCTGCATTCAAAGGGAAATTAAACAATAAAATACCTTATCTCTAATTATAAAGATAACAATAAGATATTAAATAATAAAACAAAGACGTAATAATCGGGATTGTGTGAATTTCCTGTAACTTGTTCTGTGAGAGAGAACGATCCTAATATGCGTGCTTACGCTATAACAACAACTAATATCATAAAATGTAATTCTGAATTGATATCTTAGTTTTTTTTTTTTTTCCAGAGATTTTGACATTCTTTTCCAGAGCAGCTATTACAGCAGGGACTTCCCCTTTGTGCATTCTCCTTCACTTTTCGCACCTGGAAGAGAATCTATAATATAATAACAGCTAAAAATATCCATATATGTTGAAAGTTATTCATATCCAGATAATATTTATTCATGTTATTAAGAAAGTTATAAAATATATAAGTTGTTAAATAACAACTTTGTATTTTATCTTTGATGGAATAATTTGGATTTTCACAAAACTAATCAGAACTCTACCAGCCTAAGAGGAAATTGTCTAGTTAGTCTGTATTAAGTGGACAACTTGTAGAGCTTTATTTTATACTATGTATGAAGAGATTCAGTGCGTATTATTTTAGGTACTAGTGGACAAGTGAAAACTTGTCTTGACATACAGAGACAAAAATTTAGTGCACATGACAATATTGTATAGTCGATATAATATATACTCACCGCAGATTAAACATTTTCTATAAGCGTCTGGAACGTGTAAAGCTGCATTAGATGCACGGTTATATAAGAAATAAAGCTCTAGCTTCCGCAGCATAAAACTAGTGGTACATGTTAACCCATTGTGAGACAAAACAGGTAAAACATAACAAAGCTCCAGTATATAAATGATGTTTATTTTAGAGTTAAGAAATGTAAATAAAATATGAGTACTGAAGAGGACTTTTTGTAAGTTCATTAGATCAGGATAATGGAAAAAAAGATGTGATGATACAGCTGTATTGATGTTTGTGTGTATTGAAGTATAGTTGAGTCAGAAATGTCAATTGAAGCAAATTTGATACACTTTTATTACTTGACCGAGGCGAGTGTAGCCGCAGGCGTAATGTGAACTATTGCAATGCGGTATTAAAAACACAGGAGCAGTAGCGTCACGGCTCCGTGCTGCAGGACTCCACTGGCCTCAGTCGAGTAATACGTAAGTTTCCACACTGATGATTAAGCCTTGTTTTTAAAGTTGCGTGAATTGTCGAATTAAGTAAATTTATTCTATTGTAATTTATTTGTTTTTGTGAAGAAACAAAGCTCAAATTAGATAATAATAACGTATCTATATAATAATTCTTAATTTGATAATTTATTCATTGTACCGAGTTGCTTAATCCATCTGGAGGCCCTAATGCTATTACTTGAAAAGGAATTAAATTTGTTTCTGGATTGAGTATAACAGTTATAAGGAGATAAGTTACGCACGATGTTAAGTATATAGTGTGTTTCAGTGACTGGGTTACAAATTTTTAGGTAATACAGGGACTTAGATTAAGCAATTTGAGAAAAGGAATCCATGTCTGAAAACACCTCAGTTATGAGATGTAATGAGTAATAATTATCGTTAATGTAACGGAATGTCAAGCAAACGTTCTTGTATAGAGCAGGCTACTGTATATCCATACAAGACGTCCACACAAGGAGATTTTATCATCAGATCGGTAATAAAACTTTTCCAATATCCGAAAAATTACAACGGCGACAGATTTGCGTCTCTCTCTGCAATACTATATTGGAATTAAAACAACAACCGACTTGTAACATTTGAAGGCGTCCAGGAGTTTCCATGGCAATATTCCTTCCCCCATGCTTGTGGCCAATGAGACGCTACCGCCCCCCTTTTCCCTTCCATAAATTTTAGATGAAGAGAAGAGGAAGCATTAGCGTCTTATTGGTCACAAAGAGACAGGAAAGGTTGTTACTATGGAAACCCTACGCTCTTTCAAATGTCACAAGTCGGTGATTGTTTTAATTCCAGTGTTTACGCATTCGTGTGCAGTAGACAGTTCAATCTTGCTGAATTTTAGAATGATTTCGATAATAGTAATGTTTCCAGTTTCGATAAATATCTCGATGTGCATACATGCAAGTTTTGTAAGGTTTGCCTGGCTTTCTTATTTTGAAGTGACAAATACTACACTTTATAACCTAAAACTCTCGGACTTGAGTTCCTGTTCTCAAATTGCCCTAGAAATTTGTTAAATTCAAACTCACTTTCCAGTGGATTGTAATGAAATGTCAATTTACTGTGGCAGCCAAGTTGTAACAACACTTCCTGTGATGGAACTATGATAGTTTTAATTTGTAAGGATTGTGATTATAATAGTATTTCCTTTATCCTCTTCTAATCTAATTGATGTATGTATAATTAATAGGTGACTCCACAGCTACTATACAAATCAGGTTTTCTGTGTCACTCCTGGTGCCTCGTTCATACTTGGGCTTGTCTAATGCTTCCAGTGAGGTTGTTTCTGTGCTCGCAGTATGGCAATTCAAAAGCTTTTGTTACTCAGATTTAGATGACTGTGGGCCTCTATTCACTGCAAAGGTAGAAATTGTTGAATATTTGTTAAACTATAAAGTACTGGACCTGACTAGCGCAAACTTGATAACAAGTACGAGTGTCCAAATTGTACAATGAACTGGACATAGATGCGGATTAAAATATCGGAATCAATCCAAAGAAAGGAAAGAAAGTTAATTCTGAGACAACAAATTAATACAAGTTGAGTTTTTTTCTATTTTTAATACAGATCCCCTCTACATTTATTTTCACTATGAAATATTAAACATTATACTCCTTGTCCCGCTTAGAAGGGTCGAGAAATAAATGCTCACTACTTAAAACCAGATGAAGATATTGTTGAGATTTACATCTGACAAGATAGAGAAACTGTCCAAGTTTACGCAACAAAGTTTGAAAACAGCTGCATGCATAACTTTCGTTTGTTTGTTGCTAAAACAAGCCTGGCGCTATTTTGTAGGAGAACATGCCATGGTAAACATGTGGACACCACAACAGAAAGTTCAGTATGTGCTATGGCTAGCAGAAGAAAAATCTGTTACGCGAGTACAAGCCGTGTTCTTCGTACATGCATAGGTGGATCGGAAGACGAGGATCCATTGCCTGGCCAACCAGGTCACCCGATCTGACCCCCTTGGATTTCTTTTTCTGGGGCTTTGTGAAGGATGCTGTGTACCAAAGAGAAAGAGCTAACACTTTAGAGGAACTGAGGCAACGCATCACAAATGCAGCTGCGCTAGTGACTCCACAAATGCCACAGAACACTTAGCGGGAGGTTGAACACCGTTTAGATGTTTGCAGAGCAACTCAAGGAGCACACATCGAGTTGCATTGAGCATTCTCCAAAACTCGGAGAGTTTTTACATCAAGTTATGTAAAATGGCACTTAATAAACAATTGTTTACACTTGAAATTATCACTTATTTCTCGATCCCTCTAAGCGGGACACGGTGTATATTTTCCGCCAATATAGAGCCAAAGTAAGAAAACAGTTCTTTTATCACAGATTTCAGACATAAAAGAACTACATGTTATTAACTTCATCATAATAAAGTTGAAATAAATATTCAACATTAGAATCAACTACAACAAACTCAGATATTTACAGAATTGTTATTTGAATACACATCACATTTTTGTAGCTCAGAATTTCATTTACGTTTAAAAATCTTCTGTGTTATTCGGTATTTTTTTAAAGCGAAATACTATGGAAATTATTTTTAATAAGATTTTAAGATTCTTAGGGTAACGATTGTGTCTAGAAATATCTGAGCTACAGAATTGGGATCGATTTTATGCCCGGTGACCTCCATTATTTGCGCATAGAAATGAGTCGATACTGTAACCAAAAAAAAAGTTGAATACAGGTAATTCGATTATTGAAAACTACCGAACTGTCCCATAACTTATAAACGCCGTAATGAATTCATTCTGCTTATAAATCAAATAAAATTGAAACCGATCTATTCGATAGTTACATTCTATTATAGAATGAACAGAATATAGTTGAAATTGTCAGTGATTAAGGAAGAAGTAGGATGAAAGTTTGATCATTTTCGGTCAAAAATTGCATTTTCGTTTCTCTTTTCTTTTTGTGAAAAATTAATCTGCAATCCCTTATTTATATGTTGACCGAGTTTCAGTGCTTCGCTGCTCTTGGAAGTTTAAGAAATTACGTCATATTTGAATAGCTGTTCTTTTTATATGCCATTATTTGATCTGCAAGCAAACTTTGAAGCCATTAGGAAAGTCCAGGATAACAGAGAGGGTTTGGAATTGAATGGGTTACATCAACTGCTTGTCTATGCGGATGACGTGAATATGTTAGGAGAAAATCCACAAACGATTAGGGAAAACACGGGGATTTTACTGGAAGTAAGTAAAGAGATAGGTTTGGAAGTAAATCTTGAAAAGACAAAGTATATGATTATATGAACATAACAGGAATATTATTATAAAACATCTGGTTAACAACATAATAATGCATGAATTATAACATTGCGATGAAGACTAGAAAATCTGGTATGTTTTTTTGAGCAAGTCAGAATGCATATGTAATTTATGAAGCATTTGCACATTATTGTTCAATATGGAAGAACCAGAAATATACAGTATTATGCACAGTAGATATGTCTTAAATGTTAGATAAAATAATTAAATTACAGCTGTTTTCCCAACTGTTTTTAATTATTTTATCTAACATTTAAGACATATCTATTGTGCATAATATTGTATATTTCTTATTCTTCCATATTAACAGTAATGTGCAAATGCATCATAAATTACATATGCATTCTGACATGCTCATAAAAATACACCAGAGTTTCTAGTCTTCATCGCAATGTTACAATTCATGCATATTATATGTTGTTAACCAAAAGCTTTATAATGTGTTCCTGTTATGTTCACGAGACCTGGTGATGTCGTAAGCCGAAAGCGCTCGTCATATTATAAAATATATTTACACTCAATTATTTAATTCATTGTGTAAAAGTGATAAGTTTAGACTGGACGGTAAACCAATATAATTAAACATACTTAGTCCTGAAATTAATGAATTTAATGTAAAAATTGTTCCTCTATTTCTAAATTTAAACTCAAAATTCTTGACCCTATGTTTTACATACATACGGTATTATAGATGATATAATAAAAAATTGAGACATGATATTTAAATTTTGTAGGATGTACTATATTTTGAAATTATGCAGTATTTTATTTCAATAACTCAGTAGTTATTCAACTGAGAATGAAGAAATATATGTATTATTACCTATAGAAGTGGGATGGTGTACAAAAAGTCAAGTCTGTAGTTTAAATTTGTACAAAATAGAAACCTCACCCATAACTCCCTGTAAGAAATGTCACTTTAGGAGATCTGAATATGCGCAGAAACCTTAGACTCGTCCTCCAAAAATGCTATTGGACAACTTTTTACATCACCCAAAATTGTCCATCCCATACTGTAAGTGCGTATTAAAACGTAATGTTAAACTTTCTATTTCTATATAAAACTTTCTGAGTAACTATAATACTCCAAAGGCCACGGATTGCCAAATACTGACAAAGTATCACAAATATTTATCGGATATCATCTAAACAATGCAAGTCTTCAAGTATAGACATGCTAACACTAGAAAGCATGCAGTACGGGCACGTACAAGACAATACTTAAAATGTCATGAGTGGAGTCACCTGCTGGAATGAGTATTTTTGTAGAGGAATAAAATATGCTACATAAACTTCAAGAGTCTGAGAGGGAAGATCCTACCACCGACAGTGAAGATAGTCATTTCTTTATTCTATACTCGTAACCGTTTGGTGAATTAATATAATTAAATACGTTATAAGACATTGGTAAAAGATTTTTTAATGTGTACTGTGGAATCCTCTTCTGGGACATGGTAGAAATAGGCAATTTAAAAATAACATCTTGTATGTTCCACTGTATGGGTCTCACGACCCTTGTTTGTAAATATGTTTAAAACGGGTTCTTTTTGAATGAACGTATGTGTGAAAAATTCAGTGAATTTTTCTGCATTTTATAACAACAAGGATATAATAAAATATGTCCTAACGCACAACGAACATCTTTTTTAATAAACTGAGTACGCATAGGGGACGTTCAAGATGTAAAGAGACATTGTACATGCATGCAGTTCTTGATTAAAACATCTAGCAAATATTTTTTTCGTCTTGTTTCAACGACCACATAATTTCCGTTTCCTAATATTTATACATAACATAATGCTCAGAATTTTGTCAGGAATCGACCCAGGAGCCTCTTTTAGAAAAGTATGGACTACAATCTGGACAAGTGAATTTCGTTTTAACCACTATCCATACGGTAAGAAAAAATGCGTGATACTAGACGTGCTCTGGGAACAACATTGCTACTAAGTCAAAATCACAGTCACGTAGCGAAGTTCTGCTTACATCAACTTCTATAATTAGGTTCGTTATAAAATACTTAAACGGTACTGTAAGTATTAAAAAATGTGGACTCTAAAGGCTGGTTCACAATAAACCGGGAACGGAAACGACAACGAGAACGAAAACGGAAATAATGTTAAAAAATGTATTTAAATGGAAGCATTCACAATTAACTATTGTGAATGTTCACATTCAAAAACACATTTAACATTATTTCCGTTCTCGTTCTCGTTGTCGTTTCCGTTCCCGGTTTATTGTGAATCAGCCTTAACTGACACGACATAGATGACACGAGTAACTGCTTTGGAAGTGTGACTATATGGCACTAACAAAAGAGCCAGCAACTATGCCCGATTCCATGACAACCTAAAACAATGCAATATGGTTACTGGTTCTGATAATAAGCTGCTGAACTTTCCATTTGATTCTGCTACTGACCTTGAAGCAGGATGCAGATAGAAAAAATGGAAAGCATGTGTAAAGAGCTAAGGTGTTTTCTGTATTGACTTTCCTCGTATGAACTGTAATAATATTATGTTTCACATTTGCAATCTATTATCTCGTATTTAGGCCTACAATTATGGGTAAGTACATGTATGCCTTATATTACAATTACTGTTTTCCAAAAATCTGTTAATGTTAGCTGACAACTTCTAAGATATGCAGATTTTCTTACAAGTGAAGAAAGTTTCGTATTGAAAGTGTTAGTAGAAAAGTGACCCTATTTATAATTGAAGGGGTGGATAGAAGATGGGCGTACTTCAAAGAGGTTTGTTTTCAGATAAAGAAGAAAAACTATCTGTAAGCCACACGTCATGTTGTACTACGACTGAAATAAATCTTAATGTTGCAGATGCATTGATAACTTAAGTATATATTCATTCATTCATTCATAGTGTTCTATCCAAGGGCAGGTCTTTCACTGCAAACCCAGCATTCTCCAGTCTTCCTATTTTCTGCTATCCTCTTTGTCTTATCATATCTTAATGTCATCTATCATCTCATATCTTCTTCTGCCACGAACTCACATATATATAAGTGTGTGTGTGTTGTGTGTGTCAGA
Organism: Periplaneta americana; assembly: GCF_040183065.1. Taxonomy (NCBI): domain Eukaryota; kingdom Metazoa; phylum Arthropoda; class Insecta; order Blattodea; family Blattidae; genus Periplaneta; species Periplaneta americana. Next base: position 86,551,053 of record NC_091128.1, read on the forward strand.
TGATAGATGACATTAAGATATGATAAGACAAAAGGGAAGGCAGAAAATAGGAGAGACTGGAGAATATATATATATATATATATATATATATATATATATATATATATATATGACGTGGACAAATTATTAGCAAAATGTACGATTTTTGTGACATATTTTTACAAAATCTGACTTTACAATTTAGACTACTGTTAACATTTGTATGATTATAGTACTCAGAAATACGTAAAAATGTCAACTGCAGTCAAAATTGAAAAGTCAAATTTTGTAAAATTATACAATAAAAATCGTCAGTTTTGCTAATTACTTTTTTTTAAATTGAAGTCACGTCCATATTCCAAATATTCATGATTTATGAAGACTATTATTTGAATAAAACATCATATTTGTACATTTATGTTTCAATACCAGAATACAGACGGCAACAGAAGTTGTATCGTTCGAATTATAACTGAAAACAAAAAATTAAATTTTTCTAGTACAGAAAAATATTAACATAATAGCATTATGACCTTCTCATACACAAAAAAAAATGAAAACAAAAATGAATAGACAATATCAGTCCCCTTGGAAGTCTGTTTCACCTCTTGATGCCTCGGCAGACTGTGCTTCCATGAAAATACCCATTGTGCCATTCACGGTCATCATCATTCATGTATTTTAGCAACCAGTGACATCTTTCACTTAACCTGCTTTTATGCCAACACATAGAATTCTTGAAAGATTACTAACAACAGAGGCGTTTTTCTTCCATAGTAGAAGCTTATATTGTACCAAACTAGAGTAAGTTTGTGATGCCTGCCATCTTGTGTATAAGTTAGTGTAACATATTTCTGTATGGCAAATCTATAATTTTGCTTCAATCTCAAATAATACATGACTATTTTCATCATACGAATTGTTCTCAACCACTACAGCTGTGTCTGCCATGTTCTGTACCTAGACGTACTGCAGCTTGAGTGATATTTCGAAAAAGATGCAACATACAATTCGATCATTACAAGCCACTTATGGGTGATTGAAGGAACGAACTTCTATTTTGTATATATATGCCAGTGGAGAGTGCAAATAACCGATCTTCGGAAAACAGGCGTAACCTGACTTACGCTGTTTTTCCATCCACCCTCTCAATTGGTAAAAGTAGTCCAGAACTGTAACAGTGATAGAGAATACGATTATAACAGAAATAGGCATGTTTTTTAAGAATGAATACAATTTAACATTACTTGAATATCTGGATAATACCAAAGATTTACACTAAGCGCTGAAGTAATGGAGGACATTATGTATTGGCCGTATTTTATACCATCATACTTTTAAAAACTGTCATAGCAAGAATTCAATATTGCTAATGGCTCTGTACTTCCTAAGAAATCAGTTTCCACAGATTTCCCACATTTTTCTACTACAATGTGTCCCTGAATTCTCCAAGAATTCATCTTTCTTCGTTTAAATTTCTTTCAAATTCCTTATTAGCCATTTTGGGTGATATAAATTTATCAAAAACTAATTGCAATCAAACATTTCAAGTTCATAGATGCAACTCATAACATAGTCTAACATCATGACTGAAGCCATTTAAATCATACATAATGTATAATTATTTTAGAGAAATCTATGTGTGCTGATGTCTCATAATGTATTATTATTTAATGGACTAATGTGATCTTTGTGTAAGTTTCACTCTTGGTTGAGTGTTGGGGAAGGCCTTATAGTCTTAATTCTGTCAAGTTAGATAAAACAAATATTATTATTATTATTATTATTATTATTATTATTATTATTATTATTATTATTATTATTAATGTTTCCTTGGTGAAACAGAAAGATATAAAACAACCATGCTTTGTAAGAATGGAGACATAATTCGTGAAATATTAGTCCATTCTTCCTGTGAACCAAGGTTAATTTTGATTCTACTTCAGCTGTGCATTGTCTTAGCTTCTTTTGCAAGTAGTACAAATGATACTAAGTAACTTATTACAAAGGAAAACTTATTACTTAATAAATGTAATATAAAAATTGCTCACAGTGACCTCCTCCTGCGTCGATGTATCTCCTGAGTCTGCGTTCCATGTTTTGGCGTACTCTCTTGAAAACATCTGGAGTGTATCGTATTTGTTCAAAACCATTTAGAATAAGCTCTCTCAGAACGCCAACATTAGGTGCAGAGGTTCTATAAACTATGAACTTCAAATGTCCCCAGAGATAAAATCCATTAGATTTAAATCTGGCGATCGGACAGGCCATTCAATGAATCCCTCTCGACCAATCCATCTTTACGGAAAACGGCGATTAAAATGAGAACGAACTCTCAGACTAAAGTAAGCTGGAGCGCCATCTTGGAGGTACCACATTCGGCGGATAACGTCCACAGGTACATAATCCTTTAAATGGTTCAAATATCGATCGTCCAGTTCAAAAGTGCGACAACTCAAAAATTGCCATTTTTTAGTTGTTTATATTACTGAAAGCCCCTTTCGGAGCTCTTTCCGATTCAATATTGAGATAAGTCAAATTTACAACCAAAAAGAAAAAAACTAAATAAACTGCTTTAGAAATAATTATAACTATGGACTTTACTAATTCACTATTAGTACATTTCGAAATGTATTAATAATGAACTGGAAGACTGTGATATACTCGTCCTGAATACTGACTCATTTCTAATTTTCGTGGTTATGAACTAGAACTCCGCTCCTTTCTAGTGATTATTTTTAAACTTTCAATTGAAGATATCTCAAAACTTGTTTTTTTTTAGTTGTCGCACTTTTGAACTAGACAATCGATATTTTCTGAGAAACCGTGATATCTGGCTCCTGTCAGATTGAAAAGGGATCAATAAAATAAAAATAAGAAAGGGAAGCGAATTTTATGGCTTGTTCTAAATAAAAGTTGCATGAAAATAATTAGTGTTGACTTCTCTTCAGGAATCAATGTGATAAACTCCTTACTAACTCTGAAACTAAACATTTTCAGGACCTTGTTATGTGAAAGCTTTTCATGTTTTGTTGTTAGGAATACGTCCCCAAAATATGTTACAACAATTTATACCCTCAGTTATGTGAGTAAAAGACGAAGAAAAACTCAAGAAAGAATGAGAGAAATTGATCACACTGGCGTAGCCATATTTTTAGTGTAGAATTTAGTTGTATTTGTAATTGTACTAAGCTAGCCTTATTTATGAAATTATAAATTATGCTCTTAGCAAACTATGAAGCTGAACATGTTTGATGATATATCATCACTGGAGCACTTTATTATTCAGACAGATAACAACGAAGTAAATATAAGTAAACATAAATTATTTTGACCTAAGTTACTTCATTCATTATGTTATTGTTATTAAAGACTCGCAAATAAGTTCAATTTATTTGTGTTCTATAAATTTAGGGTAAATAAGCTTGTATTTCGTGTATGGTTCTAAAGTTCTTTAGGGTTAATGGAATTTTTTTTTTAGTATGTGAAAAAAAACATGATCACAGAAAGGCTGCAAAGATGTAGCAGAATGTTAATTTAATAAGAACAATGCAAATCCCTTATTAACAGTATGCTAAACTGAATGAAGGCATTGATCAAGTTCAGAGTGTGATACACAAAATAATACTACAGATATAAGGGGAAAATTGAGCCGGGGTCTGGTATAGTTCCTGGGTAGCTCAGTCGGTAGAGCTCAGCCAAAGGTCCCGGGTTCGGTACCCGGCCCTGAAACAATTTTTCCTTGAAATTATTCAAGCCATCTTTACTGAAAGTTATACCTGAGAAGCCAGATTTGTAAAATACGCGTTACTGTTTCGATAACAGAAAACCACAAATTCAAATAACGCTGTAAATGTGCACTCAATGCTGGGCTCTGGCACGGAGTTCTGTCAACCCACTTGAGGCATCTGGATATAAGCGGAAAATTGAGCCGGGGTCTGGTATAATTCTTGGGTAGCTCAGTCGGTAGAGCATTGGTGCGCTCAGCTGAAGGTTCCGGGTTTAGTACTCGGTCCTGGAACAATTTTTCCTTGAAATTATTCAAGTCAGAGCTTTACAGGCAGCTTCTTATACCTGAAAAACCAGATTTGTTGAATACCTTCCGTTTCGTTCTATGTGGGAAACACTTCTGAGTGCATTTTCAAAGCCGTTATGGCCGCTTGAAACTGCTCCAATCATTTTGGTACACGGATGATGTTATATACTACATTACATGACATGACATGACATGACATGACATGACATGACACTACACGGCACATGACATGACACGACAGATGCATGACATATCATATCACATGACATGACATGACATAATATATGACATGACAGAATGTATGACATGACATAATATATTACATGACATGAAATGTGATATGTATGATATGACGTGACGTGATGTGGCGTGGCGTGTGACGCGACGCGTAACGCGCAACGTGATATGGATTATATGTTATAGTATGGTATGGTATATGACTTGATATAGGTCTATGATATGATTAGATTTGATATTATGACATGACGTGTGATAAGGTTATTTTTTGGCACATGATAAATATGACTTAAGGCATGATGTGGCATATGAGTTGATGTATCGTCTCGGTATATGTTATAATTGAAGACTTGAATTGACAAGATCAATATTTGCGAATTTGAGTTTTTACCCGACATATGTTGTTTTGCTTAAGCTACCATCTTGTGAATAAAGAATATCCCAAGTCCGACTCTAAGCCTGTGTTTTTTAATTATACAAATATTTATTTCAATACTTTTATATGGCAAGCCTATGTACTTTTTATGCTCTCCTGAAAACTTAACTTCAATGGACTTGGGATGTTTATCATTTGAGGTCTTGAATTATGACGTGATAATATGACACATAACACGACATTAAACGATTATTATACTGCATGAGGTGATGGCATATAACCTGACGATGATAGGAAAAGTGTGTTACTTTGTAACAACTTAATATGCATGTTACTAGATCTTCATAATAATATCACAATTTTTTAGGTGGTAAGCAGAAGGACGCATGTGCAGTGGTGTCTCTTATGGGCAAATGGAATCAGAAGCGCTGGCCCATAACCTGGGACCTGTCAACAGGTGCGTAAACCACATGTTTATATTTTGTTTTGCCATGAAACAATCTGGATCATGGTAACTTGCATCTGCTCTTTCTTACACCTGCAACTTTATTTTACCATATTTTTCTGTGTTTTTCATGCTTATTTTACATTATATTAATGCTATCTTTGAAATAATACCATGCACATTCCGATATAATTCAGTATATTTTATTTTCTTTGATGACAAAAGCTTCTAACCGAATAATAACAGGCATTTCTCATATTTATTCTGCGTTAAATTTCCTCCCGAGTGTGATTTATATTTGTTACTGTTGTTCCAAGATATTTGAATTTTTCCACCTCTTCGAAGGCTAAATCTTCAATGTTAATGTTACCATCACTCAGAACACTGAATAATCTTTTTCATGAAAATAAGATTGGGCATATCCTAGGCAGTAATGTATTTCAGGCTTGCGGCTCCAGGGTACTATTTTTCGAGGCTGGGCGGCGCCAGGGCACTTTTCTGATCTTCATATTATCGTCAAATTTTGTGTTCATAAAATGTTATTTTTTATTACTTCATAGAACGGTCTAGTCCACAGACTCAACAATCTTTTATCTAAATTCGAATCGATGTATTTTTTTCTGACATTCCATAGGTATTCTTGTGGAAATGATGATGACGATGGCGATGACGATGAGATGACGATGACGATGACGATGACGACAACTACTGCCAGTGCTACCGAAATCCCAGAGCCAGAGCATTATTTTTTTTAGCAATGCACCACTGCTCCTATGATTTTGATGAATACGTACTCATATCTCGAGAAATATTAAGTTTAGGACTCATGTTTATTACACTTTTTTCCTTGTTTTGATCAATACTACCACCCCTCAAAATATTGAATGCTTTTTAACACTCTGTTATAGGTACCGGTATATATGCATATACGGTAAGTAATATCATTATTTTCAGGCGGTTATTCTTAGAGATATGTAAACAAAAGCTTAATGCAAATTTTCTCGTTTTTCTTACTTTTCTGGATAAAAATTGTTTCATATGAAACATTTCTTAGCGTGTTTTGGGAAATTCATTGATTTAATTCCCAATATGCTCAGTCAGTTTAAGAAAGCAGGGTATTATACTAATAAATTATTGAAATAATTTTAGTTTTGTTCATTAAATGTGCAGAAATTTGATCCGAACAAATGTAACATTTTAAAATTTCATTTCAGAACGAAAAATTACATTTGTTCTGATAAAATTCCTGCTCCTTTAAAGGATAAAACTAAAATTCTTTCAGTAATTTATTATCATAATACACTGCTCTCTTAAGGTTTACCTCGACTCTTAGGAAAAAAATCCACAGTTTTTCCTTAATATCTTTCAAACTATGATGACATGATTCTTGGGAGTAAATTAGGCAATTTATATAATTCAAATTTGAAAATCGAATTTGGGGCCCAAAGAATTTTCTTTAAGTTAATAGAATTTTGGACCGACCTAACACCATTAGAAATTGACCTAGGGTTAAACTTCTTCCATCAAAATGATTCCCTACGTACGGAAAATATTACATACTGAAATTATTTATTTATCTTGAACCATTCAAAAGATATTCCACATTATATAAGCAGTTTAAAATATAATATATATTTGTATATTTTTGTAATAAAATAATTATAATCGATTGAAAATAACAATTTTAGTTTACAACATAACCATATATCTTTAATTTGGTTCCTCAATGAAGTCCTTTTCCCTATTGGAAGTCTACTTTTTGTCCGTCGGAAGGATAACAAATGTCGGAAATGTGAAATAGGAGAAAACAGATGGCGTAAGGTACAGAAAGTATAGTGTGCTTTTATTATAAATGCTACATAATTATGAAATTATTGAGATTATGGGTACAGGTTATATATTTTTGAAAACAAGAGGAAATGAGCTTTGAGATGAGGCAAAAATATTATTTACTAAAATTTTGAAGAAATCTGACTTTTCGAAAGTCGATGTACACCTTAAATTGACTGAGTATATTGGGAATTAATTCAGTAGCTTTCTCAAAATACGCTATGAAATGTTTCATGTAAAATATTATTTTCTCGAAAGGAAACCAAAACGAACAAAATTGTATTAAAGTTTTTTGTTTGAAATAACTCATAGAATAACCCCCTTGAAATCAGTGGCATTACTTATGATTCACCCTGTATGTATATGATTTAAAAACAAAATCAAGACAATAAATTTCAATCTTAATGAATTAGCGATTAAATGCTTGCGATGAAAAAGACAACTCAAATACCACAAAAAAGATTACCGGTATTGTTTCTGAGTGTCGATGTGGTGGCATTGCTAAATTTGATAGCGCTCTCTGCTGAGTATCGAGCGAATTATCGCTCTCATCAGCGATTTGTTTTCCTGGCGGCTAAAGTTAGAGGAGTCGTCCGACCTTGACGCTTGGCGCACCGTCAGTGCAGGACTGCCCCGAGAAGGCGCAGGCACGCACACAACATCGCATCGCCGCGCCGTGTAATCTGTAATTAGCCTATAATCTTGGTAACAGTCGACTGCGTAACACGCACGACCGAAGTTCATATCGCGACATGTATGTCCGCCATCCTTACCTACATTTACACACCATTAGGATTAACTCAGAAGGCAGACTAACAATAATCATATTAACAGGAAGGATGAACCAAAATAGCATCATATGACTGGTTAGAAATACAAGGAGTTGTAGTGCGTTTCACGGAGAGAGAGGGTTGTCCCGCCGGGTATTTAAACCACTGGCAGGTCAGTTTTGCAGGAGGGTGAGGGACTACCGAACGTTAAAAAAAACTTAATAGTCATGATAGAACACTAATGTCTCATTTTATTTGACGAATGAAAACAAGGTACCACTTAGTCCTTAATTCATTGCTGTTTACTTTTAGATTATTATTATTATTATTATTATTATCATTATTATTATTATTATTATTATTATTATTATTATTATTATTATTAAATACCCGCTCAAGGGACCCCTAATTTACCAAGCGGTATGCTACGGTTTTAGTTTAGTTATATGTGTATATACTACTTATTTTGCTCGTATATAAGCCTACACAAATAATGTTGAAAGATAGCTCTACAGTCTTTCAAAAATGAAGTTTTACAAATTTTTTAATTCCCTGTAGCAACACGGTTTTTTAATCACTTCACATAGTGGAGTGCTGTACTCCATGTTAAAGTCCAGGAAATGTGTCTTTAGTTCAGCCGTGGCGAAAATGTAATCGTGCGCCGAGCCACTGTGTAACCTGCAACGTGCATAGCACCTATGGAGGGAGGCGGACACCCGAAGGGGAAGTGAAGCAACTGTCTGACTTATTAACGGATTTTCATTTTTCTTACGTCAAGCACTTAAATATAATTTTATACAGTATAAGGTTACGAACTGATGTTTAGTACGTGCAACGAAGAAAGAAATGAATAAGAAAACAGGACACATTACAACCTAAAATTAACGATCTTCAGAATGTCTCTGCGACAGAGTTTCAAAATCAGGAATTATGTCACTTACTGCCAGTCGTAGTTGATCACGAAGGTATTTGTCTGTTAGTCGTGATATAAATTTGGTTTTTACTGTTTCCATTGTTGAAAATAATTTTTCACAAACGTAAGTTGCAGCGAACATGGCTTCAACGGAGCAAGCGAAAGAACGAAGCTTCGGATATTTATTTTTTGACAGATTTGAAAAGTTCAACATTTGCCAAGTCCTTACAATCATCTAGCTTTCTTCTAACATCACATTGTAAGTAAATCTGTGAGTTTAAATTGAAGATCTAACCGCATTATTCGTACATCTGCTGAAAAAGGATCGACGTACAGAGATAATAATAATAATAATAATAATAATAATAATAATAACAACAACAACAACAACAACAACAACAACACAACCTTTTAATGTTTCACGAGTGACATGTCCTATAATGCCGTTTTATGTTATACAACCGTTGTCCTCATAATACTTGTGAACAAATCATATATTTAATATTCTCATCATATTGGCAGCAAAAAAAAGTACATCCTCCCATCCTACTTGGAACTTTCGTTTTGTAGACGTACATCGTTTCGACAGAGACATTGCGACGATATGCCACTCGCAGGTCAGAGACAAATAGAAATGGAACGGAGTTTGACTCCAGTGAGTGAAAGGCTGGGGGTTAGGGGTGTTGCTTCCTAACACAAGAGAAAAGCACAGCTATCATTGCGAGCCACAATGTGCTCCCGAGTCGCATTTTCGCCACAACTGCTTTAGTTCATACCTCTTTACTTCAATTGAAGGGTTCAGAACCATAGTGGGCCAAGCACCATTTACTAAAACCGTAGAAAATAAGGATTAAACTGAAGTTATTACCTAATTCAATGGAAACATATAGCAAGTAATATAAAGTATATGCCTACACATTAAAACTAAATGATATGTCAATTTTTATTAAATTATAGTATTCACTTAACTTTAACCCTTGCTTTCTCCGTTTTTAATAAATGGCGCTTGGTCCACTATGGCTCTGTACCCTTCAATTATGGGGCAGTGAAACAGAAGGTGTTTCACACTGTGAAGGTCTTCGCGGCAGGAACAAGTTGAATCGATGTCTGCTGATATGTTGAATCTGTCGAAGTAAGTTCCAAACTCAGCATCTCCAGAAATAAACTGCTTTGATATGAAAGTAGGTGTGAAGTGATGGCTTTTGAGTGGTTCTTGGATTGTTGGGAAGTAGATGTCTCTTGTTAATGATCCGGTTGTGCTTGTCGTCCATCTAGTGTTCCAGTTTTGATGAATCTGTTGCCTTATTTGTTTCTTGATATATGATGTGGGTTGTAGAGTGTAGGTCGGAGTTTATCTGCTGGAGGCTGCTGCTTTCGCTAAGTCATCTGCTCTTTCGTTTCCTCTTACACCATTGTGTCCACGGATCCAAGTGAGGCACATGTGGTGCGAGTACTTTTGAAGTAATCCCCTTGCCTCTATCGCTAATGGGTGACAGTTATATTTGTCAGCGATGCAGTGAAGGGCAGCTCAAGAGCCACTAAATATGCACGCTGTGTTTTCGTTGTTAATGCACCATTTTATAGCTTCATTAATTGCTAGAAGTTCTGCCTGGAAAACAGTGCAATAAGGAGACAGTTTTAATTTGGTGCAAAATATTTCATTATTGCTGTGATAGACAACAAATGCGCAGCCTACTTGTTCTTCCAGTTGATGACTTTTGTGTCGTGAGCCATCTGTATATATGTGGTAGTCGTGTGTCGAGGAGCAGATGAGAAGTTGTCCTTTTGATGGAATACTTGGGTGACCCACTGCTATGTGGTCCGCTAACTGTTCAATATTGTGGTTGTTGAATGGTGTAGTAGAGGTTTTACGATTTTTCTTTAAATCAGACAATTGAGCTCTGTAGATTCCAGTAAGATCTAATGGTTCAGTAGCTGCGATGACTTGAGATGCATCAGTTGATACAGTTCGGTAAGCTCGAGTAATCCTCAGCTGAAAGTCTCTTTGGAATTTTGCTAACTTTGTTTTGGCCCATTGTTTATATAGTGTGTCCTGGAAGGCAGATGCACAATATAGAATTAAAGGTTCAACAGCTCCTGTGTATATAATACGGAATATGTCCGAGTTCAAAACCCAGGTGAGTCTTGAAGTCATGGAGAGTTCAGATAACAGTTCGCCGGACTTCGTTGCTAAATGATTGAAGTGTGCTCTGAACGTCAGTTTTTTGTCCAAAACAACATCTAGGTATTGTAACTGATCCACTATTTCAATTTCTTACTTGTTCATTTCGATTCTCGGTGTGACCAGTTTTCTTCTTCCAGTTGCACACATGGCTTTGTTTTTTCTGCGTTGAATTCCAACTTATTCTCCCTAAAAATTATGCTAAAATAGCTTCAATTAAATCCAGTTCCTTTAATAGTTCTTTTATACATTTTACTAATGGATATCATAAGTTTACCGCACTTTGCATCATCCTATTCTTTCTCAAAATACTCGGCATAGGCCTATAAGCTCTTTACTTTCGGAACTAATATGCTTCCCTCGTCCACCAATTAAATAAACTTTAAACAGGCATAAGATACATACAAAACTGCTTGAAATAGCAAACTTATTGCAACTGTAGCATCAGTACACAATATGACCTAAAATAGAAACATCAGTAACTTTTTTCACACTTATTACACCTGCATCAGAAGCAGTAATGCGGGAGTTTTCAAAGAATGTGGACAAGAAGCCTTTAACACTATTGACGACAACCTCTCTCTATTTGTGAAACGCACATTAGTAAAATAAGTGAAATTATTTTGACGATTGAAGGATAGAATTAAATTCTTTGGTGCAAAATGGATAGACAACGGCACGCTGAAAGCGATTTCCTCGGAAACAGTGAAATCGACTATATCTCGAAATCTAATTTTACATCACCATACGTCTAGGCTATATTTCATAGAACCAACATCATGTTAATTAGTTAACTAATGGATAATTGCATGAGAGCAATAAAAGGGATTTTAACACATGGAAATGTCAAATGTTAGCTTCAGGGAGTCAGCTGCAAATTGTTGGAACACGCATCTTTCAGGCGGACATGGGAATGATATTGACAGAAAATGCAACCAACAGTCATTCACAAGTATACCACTTGTTTCATATTGAAATGTAATCGCATAATTTCCTCCTGACATGAGTCTGCACTTGAGTTGATTATCGAGTTCGACTATTTTCTACTATAAGAAGAATGTCGGGTAATTCATGAATTTATTATCTCATTTTGCAAAAGTTCCGTCCCACTACTACCAATTCTACTAACGTTTGTATTGATACAGTATTGTTACAAAACTAATAAATTGTTTAAAAAAAATCTATGTATGATGTTTAGGAAACGTTTTCCCTAACACTATATTGTCTATACTTCGTCCGTTGTGTAGGGTCAGATAGAGTTCAACATTTACCAAGTTCCGTATTTTTACAATAAATGTGAAGGTAGCGTTTCTATATGACTGTGACCTGGAAATTTACCTCAGAAATTATCCATAGCCTACAAGTATTTATCAACGTATGCTCACGAACAGTGGTCGGCATTTTATACCTTCAGCTAAAGATGAACAAAATTAACTGCCGCTCTCGCTCGCTGTGTTCATTGCACTTATCTTTCGAGTCTCGTCTCGTAACTCTCGTGCGCTTCGAGTCTTGCTCATCATTCTGGAAATAGCATGGTCGACGTGGAAAGATTTCGTAACATTGAATAACATACATAATTGAAATAAATAACATTAGAGATCTTTAATTGAGACAAAAAGACAAAACAAAACAGTAGCTTAGTCATAAAAATGTTATGGTTGTATTATTATCTATGGTTATACAAATAGAAAAAAAATCTAAAATAAATTTGTATTTGTAAGAAACATCAAATATAATGTTATATATATATATATATATATATATATATATATATATATATATATATGTTTGAGTTTGTACACTTGATCTCAAACTTACAAAAAAAATTCTTAGCTTTTAATAAGGGCCTAATAATAATTAAATAAAAATTGGGGAATGGATTATTATACACTGAAAAGTAGAGATGATGTTTCAAAAAGGCTACTTGATTATTTATACATATAACAGTTCCGAAACAGATAAAAGTTCAGTCTGATTTGTGAGTATAAACAACTGTGACGATTCAAGGCTGTTTGACGTTCGAGAGTTGATCATTCCCGATGCCTTGAAACACTCACAAGCAGTCTTTACATCAACGACGCGACGTAGGCAATATTGTCGTGAGGATTTTCGGCTTTGCGGGTGCATTCTCGATCGTTGTTTGTCTCTACCTTCAGCCGTTCTACAGTGACCGCAGCAAACCTGCCAAGCTCATTCACCTCGTATGCTAAAGCTGCTGGTGCAGGTGAACTATAGGGTGGGAGTTGAGAAGTCGCGTTCGACTTGTAGTAAATGTACTACATATGCCGACAGCTGGATTAAAATGATGTTCTGATCAAGAGTAATTTCAAATGAAGACTTATATGAGAACAAACGCAAGAGTAACACAGCGATAATTCAACTTTCACTGGGATGAGTAATTCGAAATTATTCACGCAACCTTCTGTTTTATTTTACTTTATAATCAATAAGAAGCAAGTTGTAATATGGTACATTTATTTGTAATTCTTGTTGGAAGAACAACGTTCATTCAATTGAGTGGATATAGAATAAGTTTCCTAGATCCTATATTATAAAACATTCTACGTATCTTGTCCATTCCAGTTCCTAACCAGACTATTGAGATTAATTTATGGTTTGCATACGATCAGTGATAGAAGACTCACTTATACGATGATATTTCCAACAAAACTCTTAACAAATAATATTGATTCTGCTGAAATACTGATTCCATTTTATATCTCTCCATTTAGATCTAGAAGAAATTTTATGTTCATTATCCCAAGATGGAGAAACGTATATCATATTATGAACTCACCATTAATTAAAATGTTAATAAACTTCAATTCACTGAGTGAAGAAATTGATTAATTTTCTGGTACAGAAAAGTTATTCAGAAAACAAACTTATTTGAAAAAATTATCTGTAATAATGTCACGAGAGGTCTGAGATCTGCCGATAAATCCACGAGCGAAGCGAAATCTTAGACCTCGAGTGACATTTATTAGGACTATTTCGTGAATAAAATAAAAATTTAAATAATATATCCCTAAAATTCGATCACAAAATGTTAATAATTGTATATTAATGAATACTTAACCTGTTCAGACATTGTGAAGTTGAAATACTTGTAGATGAATATCGATTATTGCAATAAAGAAATTCGATGTTATTATTCAGTAATGCCAATTGCGAAAAGCGAAATACAGGTTTAACAATGTTAATTACATGTACTGCACTTTTCTCTTATTATTATAGCAAATACATTTTCATTATCTGCTGAAATCATAATTTAATTTAACAGTAACAGTGGGGACAGCTATATGCCAATGCTTATGTATTCACAGCGAGAATGTTGCTACACAGTGAAGCCATCTCTGTATAGATAGGCCTAATTAAACCACGAATTTTATTACGCCATACAAAAGGCAGTTTGATCAAAGACATTATTACTATGCAAGGTCTTTGAGTTTGATATGCGATGGTGTTACATAAATTTGAACGTCTATTAATTGTTTAATTTCAATGCAGATGTTATAGGCTACAATTTTATAGGTTACGTTAGGCCTAGGCTACCTGTGGAAGCAGGACCAATGTCAGCTGTGCCTTGTTTCGACCGTTACTTACAATGAGTGCTACACGAAAGCATTTTTTATAGCTCGACAAACGCATTCTCGCTGTAGGCCTAGTATGTAACGGAACTAAAGCTGCATCTGCACAGTTCAATATTTCAATCGCGTATGCGTGCAATCTGGGAAGAATATTGAAAGAATCAAGTTTAAAAGGTACGTTCAATTAAGATGCATAAAGATTTAGTGTCTATATGGTGCGCCGTTTTGAAAGTGGTCTTCACTGCGTAAATATATTAATTAATATTAAATATCAATCTTGCATTCATTGCTTTAAAGTTGAAAGAAAAGTTTAACCGTGTAGTTGCATCTCAATGTATTCATGATCATCAATTTACGGGGAAACAGTTGGCGACAACGACTAAACAAAACAACGACCATGCGATAAATTGATAGCGATAAATCTAGCTGCAGAAATTATCGCAAAGTCTGACTGTGATTGGTTGGAATTCAAAATTTCATTACACTTCATTGGTCGAAAATGGAATGACGTCATATAAACTAAATAGTCTATGTAACTCATGTCATAGCAGCTTGTTCTATTCTTTCCTGGAATAACTCAGTTTTTTCCTTGTTTTGATTCTACAATTTATTATCGATTTATTAAAGTTCTTATGTTTTGTCAATATTGACTTAGGCCTATTATAACACACATCTTTCTTTCATGTTTTCATTTTTTCCTCGATTGTTAATGAGTTGTATATTCCTATTTTATAACTGCTGCCCATGTAAATTATTATTTTATTTTAGTAGGTTATTTTACGACGCTTTATCAACATCTTAGGTTATTTAGCGTCTGAATGAGATGAAGATGATAATGCCGGTGAAATGAGTCCGGGGTCCAGCATCGAAAGTTACCCAGCATTTGCTCATGTTGGGTTGAGGGGAAAACCCTGGAAAAAGCCTCAACCAGATAACTTGCACCTACCGGGAATTTACATTTTTTTTCTTCAAAATTCAGTTCACTGTGCAGTGATGTAATGTTTCCCACATAACTCAATAACTATTCAAACATTCTGTGATAAAATTTGTTGTGTGTATTTATGCATATCATATCTACAATGTGATGCAAGATCACTTTTCTACCTTTGATAGGTTGTCTGATTAAAAATAAATTCGCCTTAAAAAGTGGTCAAATATCGGTATTTTTTTCTAACACAAAATAAAAAGAAAATATTATTTATTAAGGAATGTAGTTGAAAGAGCATGATATTGTAAACATGAGGTTCAGCAATAAAATAAAAGAGAGAGAGAACATGAAAAAGTTAACAAGTTTATGAGTTATGAGGGAAACGCTTCATCACTGCACAGTGAACTGCCATCATTTTCAATTTTGAAAAAAAAAAATATATATATATATATATATATATATATATATAAATAATTCTTATATCGTAAAAATATTTTATTCATATAGCAGAAGGACAGTGTTTTACACATACCAATTTTCATTATTGTACAAGGTACAGTAATGGACGAAAAAATGTTAAATATTTTCAAAAATGTTACTGCTGTAAGCTGTACCTAACCCCTTAAGATGTAATTTATTGGCTTACTTTATAATAAGTGCTGGAACTGTCAGCAATCCTCTGTAATATATTTCATATCTTTTAAAAAGATTTCTAAATACACACTACAGTTCGTCTTGATTAATATAATTGAACCCGAGGCACATGGTTCGTTTCAATCGGATTATGAACGGCTGCTGTCTTAAGGTTTTAGTTTTAACAATTTTGTGTCTTTGAACGTTGATGTCTTGGATACATCTTTCGTTGAGATAACTTAAAAATTTCGTGGGAGTTTGTCCTAGCCTATAGCCTAGTGCCTATGTTATCAAGTTTTTCTTCTGTTAGAAGGCGATTCATGTACCTTATTTTTTATTTAAAAATAAACGGTTTCTCTCACTTTTTTAACTAAATTCTGGATTGTTGAATCAGATGGCGATTGAACGTCAGAATATTTCCGTATAAATATACAGGGTAACCTTTTACAATCCTTCTAGGATATGATATCTCAAATTATGACCAACAAGAAAGTCTAACAATATCTTGTTTCCAGAAGGGCGGTTTTCGAAAAAAAAAAAATGGTCTTTTGTAGCTTGAAATTATGATTAAGGTTTTCATGAAACTACTCAAATTGGATTTTTATCTCATGTAGGATGATAGAGTAGGCTAAGCTATATATGGTCCTGTTACAGTAGTATTTGCATGGAAAATAACACAGATTTCGAATAAATCGTGTTAATAGTCGTGAACACATTGCATGGGAACAGGGCTGTGACACGCTGGAAACACTGTTTCTTACGTACGCAAACCATGTGGCCGAACTAAGGGTACGGAGCGGACAATACGCTTACATTCACTTCATCATTAGTTGCAGGCTACGTGCAGTTGAAACTAAACGAGATGCCACAGTTTTCTGATCATGAGTATCTGGATATATTATTAATTTATGGCGAAATTGGTCACAATGCCGCTGCAGCTGCTCGCTTATACCGTGACAGATAACTTGATCAGGAGTGTGAAAGTTGTAGACACACAACTGGTGGACATTTTGAACAATACCTCTAAAAGACACCGTAGAGAATGGTGTACAAAATTTAACAGTGTACCTCACATTAATGTGTATCATTTTCATTTAGTTTCAAAGTAGTTTATTTCTTCCAAACATTGTATTGTAATTGAGTTGGAGTGACATCAACTGTGTGATCCTCAATGTAAAATAATACTGTATTTAAAGGATTAATTTTGTTTTATAAATAATTTTTCATTCTACTGTATTATTGATGAAATTGCCTTAAAATGTAACGGAAACTACTTGTTTATTCGTACTAAATTTAGTGCTGAAACGATACAATAACGAACGTTTCATCATAGATAACGAATAACATAATTCGTGTAATTAACAAGGTACGATTACATAAATTTTTATTTGACTGCATTCTCAATAGATGTTTTCGTTTACAAAACGGTATGTGTGTACATCCTCTCAAAACCCCTGCCAAGTAGATGATTGGAGCGGCATTCAGTACTTTTTGTACGATTTCTTCGCAATATAGTCTATATCATAAATGAAGATTCGCTATTCTAAGTGTAGACCTACTGCATTGCCACGAATGGATCAATATTAGGTCCCCTACTTTTTCTTACTTACTTACTTACAAATGGCTTTTAAGGAACCCGAAGGTTCATTGCCGCCCTCACATAAGCCCGCCAGCGGTCCCTATCCTGTGCAAGATTAATCCAGTCTCTATCATCATACCCCACCTCCCTCAAATCCATTTTAATATTATCCTCCCATCTACGTCTCGGCCTCCCTAAAGGTCTTTTTCCCTCCGGTCTCCCAACTAACACACTATATGCATTTCTGAATTCGCCCATACGTGCTACATGCCCTGCCCATCTCAAACGTCTCGATTTTATGTTCCTAATTATGTCAGGTGAAGAATACAATGCGTGCAGTTCTGTGTTGTGTAACTTTCTCCATTCTCCTGTAACTTCATCCCGCTTAGCCCCAAATATTTTCCTTAGCACCTTATTCTCAAACACCCTGAACCTATGTTCCTCTCTCAGAGTGAGAGTCCAAGTTTCACAACCATACAGAAGAACCGGTAATATAACTGTTTTATAAATTCTAACTTTCAGATTTTTGGATAGCAGACTGGATGATAAGAGCTTCTCAACCGAATATAACACGCATTTCCCATATTTATTCTGCGTTTAATTTCCTCCCGAGTGTCATTTATATTTGTTACTGTTGCTCCAAGATATTTGAATTTTTCCACCTCTTCGAAGGATAAATCTCCAATTTTTATATTTCCATTTCGTACAATATTCTGGTCACGAGACATAATCATATACTTTGTCTTTTCGGGATTTACTTCCAAACCGATCGCTCTACTTGCTTCAAGTAAAATTTCCGTGTTTTCCCTAATCGTTTGTGTATTTTCTCCTAACATATTCACGTCATCCGCATAGACACCCCTACTTTTTCTAGTGTTTATAAATGTTCTTGCCCCCCTTATAAAAGATGTAGGTCATCCCATATTATTTGCAGATGATACAAGTATAGTAATTACAGCCAATAACTCCAACACATTCCAATCTTCAACAGAGGAAATTCTCTTCAAAATATTTGACTTGTTCTCAGTCAATAAATTAGTATTAAATTGTAACAAAACTAACATAATTCAATTTAAATCCTGTCCAAATTCTACGTCGCAAATTTCTAGCGCAATAATTAACAATAGATCCCTATTAGAAACAACAACAACCAAATTTCTTGGCATAAAAATCGATAATGTGCTAAATTGGAAAAATCATATTAAAGAAATTACCCCCAAACTAAATTCAGCTTGTTTTGCTATTAGATCTATGCAAAAGATAGTAAATATCAATACCTTAAAAACAATATACTTTGCATACTTCCACTCGGTAATGAGTTTTGGAATAATATTCTGGGGAAATTCCACAGATAGTAACAATATATTTCTATTACAAAAAAGAGTAATTAGAATAATAGTAGGTGCGAAATCTAGGGAGTCGTGTAGGACTATTTTCAAAAAACTACAAATAATGCCCATGGCTTGTCAGTATATCTTTTCATTAATAGTCTTCCTCGTATGTAATCGTGAAAACTTTGTAACTAATTCAACAGTTCATAGCACAAATACACGTCAAAAAATGACTTTCATACTCCATCGGCAAGTCTATCGTGCTATCAAAAAGGAGTGCGTTATATGGCAGTAAAAATTTTTAATAGCCTCCCTATCGATATAAAAAATGAAACTCAAAACATAAAATTATTTAGGGCCAAATTAAAGAAGTACCTAATTTCTCACGCCTTCTATTCTGTAGGTGAATTCATGACATTCAATAACACTTCATGAAATTGATACTAAAACTATGTGTTGTACTAGTAGACTATATTGTAAATCTCGTCTGTATATATATCATCTAGACTGTGACTATAAATTAAGATTTTATAACAGTATTAAGTTTTTTGACTTGTTCCATATTCTAGCTGTAAGCATGTATGAATACCATGAAATGTTAATAAATACAATACAATACAATACAATGCAATGATCTCGCGAAGTAAACACTACTACTGTCTACAACGTTGCAACATTGCAACATTCGTTTTCTCGAAATATTACAAAAACTATTGGCCGTATGAAAAAATATTATTTGACAAAACGTTCCCAAATGACATGATCAGTTATGTACGTGAAGGATTGTAAAAGGTTATCTTTCAAACTGTATTACAACACTTTTTGTACGATTTCTTCGCAATATAGTCTATATCATAAATGAAGATTCGCTATTCTAATGTGTAGACCTACTGCATTGCCACGAATGGAAGTCAGCTGTATATTACTGTAATGCTCTAACCTTTGTGTTCCTTCAACCTGTCTGTCCATAATACGCAACACAAAACCTTCCCACACTCGATCCAGGTGAAATGCACACACTATTACCTCGGCAGTTGTGTTCGATCTGTAACAGTAAAAAAACCGACGGCATTTGCCTGAACGAACTATTTCGTTGCGAACGGTCTGTATTTCTTCTCTATTTTTTTTTTTTTTTTTTTGTCGGTGCTCCTTTTCAAGGTTGTCTTAGTTATATCAGACCTTTTCACGTAATAAGTATCTCTTTCTTCCTACATACTTTGTTTTTGTATGTTTATTTTTGTTTTAACTTTACACACGAGTTAATTTTTTTGTAGCGACTTCTAAAATTGTACAGCGTTGATGAAATTTTGTGTAAGTGCTTGCTGATTTCAATTACCAGTATCTCCGTTCCACTTAAATCGCATCATATTGATCGTCTGCGTTTTAATTACGTTGTCCAGCGGCAGAGTCGACGTTCCATTACAAATCCACTTCACGAGGCCGACATTAGTAAATAAACAATGCAATGGAAGTCACACGTATTTTCTCATTACACAGTTTTGCAGCTGTTGTGAAACTGCTGTTTTACTGGAATTTTGTGCACGCTTTCCAAATGATGGGATGTTCACACCTGTACTTCTGTTTTTTTTCCGAAAAATTGTTTTCATGAAGATAAAATGAATAAAATGAAGGGGTGAGAATGAGATAGTCCAGTGCTGTATTGGGCCGGTACGCCATACCGCCTAAAATAAAAATTCGCTGTTACTGTACCGGAAAAAATATAGACTCGAACATATTATATTAACTATGTTTAAATAGTCTTTAATATACTTTGAAATGAAGGATGTTAGGTATTTGTAAAACATTTTGATTTTGATACCTGGTATAAAAGTGGCGGCTGGCATCACATATCCTTTGCTTAAATGCTTGTCCATTCGTTGTTGGCACTTCAGTAGTTGTGATTTGTTAGTTTCAAGCTTCCATAACGCCGTGGTATTTCTATAAGTAATTAACACTAAATTTATGGCGTAGTGCCTCAAGAAATCTAATTTTATATTGTGGCGCCTCAAGAATTCTACTGCACTGATTCGCTAATTTTAAAACTCGCTCAGGCGTAATGCTAGCAGTTTGCTAGAGGAGGGAAATATAGTTACTTTTCGTGCGTTCATGAATCTAGAGTCCAGTAATAAATTCTATTCAAATTTCAATAAAGAATGTGAATGAGCATTGCTGTAATGAACGATATCTGTACAAAGAAAAGGAATATTCTTCCAGTAAAAGAGTTCCTAGGTTTTTTGTTCCTAAAAAGTGTTGGGCCACCAGTGTCAGCCTATAATTTCTTGCCTTATATGAAATTGTGGCTGCGATCTGGAAGGAGGTCTGCAGAGGCGGATGCATGACGAAGAAATAACTTCGGAAAAGAAGTGCAGTACGAGTCCATACAGTCTAGTCTGACCAAGGAGATTTCAACAGTACCCCGTAAAATTTGTTTCCAACTACAGCACTGAGATAGTCCAAAGCCACACTTTTAACAAAAATCTCTTTTTTGTGCGAATTCATTTCTTATAAATATTAGGAAGCTACCAGTAAAATATTATCAAAATTACTCAACAAATGACGTAAATATACGCCGAAGAAATTATAATACCGCACCTAATAGCATTGGACTCTGAACCTTCAATACGCTCTTCTGTAAAATTTTGTCGGTGTGGCTTAGGATTATAGCAGTCTCGCCCTTTCAAATCACTGAAAATCGCATATACATGTTTTTTGTACAAATTCTGTGGCTTAATGCACGAATATAGCACTTAATGTAGCCTACTGAATAATTATTTACCGGTACGGTATGTTTAAAACGCTCTACGGATCCTATGAACCTGAACTTGAATAATAGAACTTCTGCTACGTTTATATTTAAGTTTTTTATAAACTCTCATAGACCCTCCGCTATTACTCAGTAGATAATGCGTGCACTTCCCATCCAAGCGGCCCGTGGTTCGATTCCCATCTCACTTTCATACTAGTTGAGGGTTACTTTTCGGATTTTCCCCGCATCAAAATGTAATTCTCTTAAGCGGACAGTGTGAGCGGAGTGAGAAAAGCGACTTTTTGGCTAGGAGCTCACATAAATGTTAAGATGAGGCCCAAGAGCCCTTGCAAGGACGTTCTCTCGAGTACTTTTTAGCTTCTTCTCCTTTTTTTATTCATATTGATTCACTGATTCGTTGAATGTTTCCCGTTACACTTAAAATGTTAGGCCTCACATTTCCCTTTTATACGTACAATAAAGCTACAGTCATGTAGAAAATTACGAAGAAAGTATTTTTATTTGATTTGGACTGAATTTTTATTACATATCCTTTATTATGTGTGAAAGTTATGTTCTATGAAAGTTTATTTCCTATCCCGGATAAATTTACTCGTAGATACTGCTTATGAGCAAGGTGTCCGATCAGTAGTTCAGGAGAAATTACTGTACGGAGACAGAGAAACGGTGTAACCAAAACAAATGTTGACGTAGAACTATGTTCTTTTCCTCATTAGGAATTGGGGAGGAAAGTAACTTGGGAATTCACCGCCACATAAATATGCAATCCCATCCCATTTTCTTCTTATATTCCCTTTGTTCTCCTTGTATCCTCCTTGTCCTCCTTGTGTTCCCCTTGTTCTCCTTGCCTTCTCTTGTTCTCCTTGCCTTTCCTTTTTCTTCTTGCCTCTTCTTGTTCTCCTTGCCTTCTCTTGTTCTCCTTGCCTTTCGTTTCACTTGCTTTTTCCTTGTTCTCAATCATTACTCTTGATCTTCTTGCCTTCCTCTTGCTCTGCCTGCCTTTTTCCTATTCTCTTTGCCCAGATCTCCTTGCATTCCCCTTATTCTCCTTACCTCCAATTGTACTTTTCTTCCCCTTGCTCTCCTTGCCTTCTCTTGTTCTTCTCGTCTTCTCCTTGTTCTTCTTGTCTTCCCGTTACCCTTCTATTTCCTTCTTCGCCTTGTATTCTTCTTGTTTAATTTCTCGCACACCCACACGAAGACCTATATTGCATATTTAATAAAGCTATTAATCTCTCGATTTTTTTCGTATTAGCTATATGGAAAACTTTTTTTCGCAATAAAATATAGAAATCGATGTTTTTCAATATTATAATACTATTTCTTTATACTTTGTAAGATGAGGCAGCCCGAAATATTGAAAATAAACTGAAACAAATTGCAGAGGTGTATTTGTGACTTAAAATTTTCATACTAATCAACAAAATCTGAGATTTTACATTATGTGTCATAAATATAGAGATATCCAACGTTTCGGAGCTACATAATACACGCCACATAATCAGAAAAATCTCTTTGTTCCATCCGTTATTATGAACTACAAATTCTCCTGAGCTTTGGATGTATCTGCACCTATGACAAGGTGCAAATGACCTCCCCTCCCAAAAAAATATTCGCACTATATCTGTGCATCTCTTGGTAACCTGTTTCGCTGTTTCGTATAGACTCCTGACAATCTGTTTGCTTTGTTTGCCCATCTATGTAGTTAACATCGAGATATGTATGAACAGCAATGAGAACCTGATGGGCTGATGTGCAAACACTAACTTTGTTTACACCGTGCATATTGCTGACTGAATTGTAATACACACAGTATCGAACTAGTACAAGGCCGTCTGTTGCATGTCTTTCCCTAACAGATATTTACTGCGGCAAATGTTCCTCCTAAATTCAGTTTCAATTATGGTCGAAAGCCTTTCATTTTTGTTTAGGTTAACGTGAATTACACGGTATTAGTCATGATTTACAGGTTGTTCGTTACGACGTCAGCTCTGGCTTTGGTTGCGTATTGTCAAACAGCATCTTGCAAAGGCAGGCAGTGTTGCCAGTTGGAGAGAAATTTATTCCGGCGGAGGGAAATTTCATATGGTAGAGGAAAGGAAAAAAAAACTTTGCAAAAAGGAACATTTGGAAGAAAAATTCAAGAAATTTCAAGCCGGTTTATAGTGAGTACTTATTTTAAAATCATTAAAAATTGTAACATAGATAAATAGGGAATTATTCATTAATGTAATTTTAAAAGTAGTTTCACATTTTGATAATTTTAGCGTGGTTCTACTTTATAGAACTTGTTTTCATTTGGGTTTTGTAATTAGCGATTCAGAATTAACTTGTGCATGCACATGCGTTTTCACAGTAACTGGGTTTTTTCACATGTGTAAATATCCGAATAAAACTTCGAGCAAGAATGTCATAATATGTATGATATACATTGTATATCCTATTTCGTTAAGATCCTTTTAGCGTAAAGTCTTTCATTGTACCAACTTGAAGAAGGAGACTGTATTGCACCTTGAATATCTCAGTTATAATAGCTAGTACGACATAAGTAATTTATCTTACTTTATTGTTAGAACAGTGATTTTATGCTCTTAAATTATTTCTTTAAAAAAATCTATGCCAAGGAAATTTTTACTCAAAAAGGGAAATTTTGTTAGCTTCGGAGGGAAATAATTCGATGTGTCTAGTCTGGCAACACTTGGGAGGGGGAGAAATTCATCAATTGTTTTTCAGTATTGAACCAGTTAATATATTGTATTCCCAATTTAGAAACCTCGGTCAAATATAATCATAGTTTCAGAATGAATGAGTATGGTTTCGGTAGAAACAAATATAATAGGCTTAAAACTGATTATTTTAAAATGTCTCATATTAAAGCGGGAGGAAATAAGTTTCAAGGTTAAGAAAACAATTTCAGAATACAGTACCATGTTTTCATATCGTGTAGCACAGTATAAATTCAAGTCTCCGCCCAGAGGGAGCGTAATCTAAGGCAAGTCAGCTGTTTCCAGCTCTACTCCTTCCCGTAAGTCATAGCTCAAGTCTAATTGAACAACCTGCAAGTATATTCATGCCACACCTGCGGTTACTGAATGTTCAGACCTTCAGCAGACGGTCCGGGTTCGGGTCCCGGTCAGGCCTGGGATTTTTCATTGAAAATTTATGGTCACATTTGTTGCAGTCGAGGACAGAGTTGGGATTTTTCTAGCAGTTGTCCCACTTCCTCATATTAAACATCTAGGATCATTCGGTTAACATTTCCTCATTCTGTCAAGGAGGGGGCTGCCCTAGGGACGAGTGGGATTGCCTGCTCGAAACCTTATATGTAGCAAACTTTACAGTGTAGTCAGCCTGTGTGAGTTTTGGGAATGCATTTAGCTTAAGGCTTAACGCAAATAATCTTGAAAAGTCACAGTGCTGGGTCGTAATGCCCCCTTCTCGAAAGTCAATTCAATGGTTCATGCCACAATAAATAGTCTGAATTCCAGTTAATAAAAATCGTAAGGTAAACAAGCACTTGTTGCGAATTTTGTTACTCCGCCGTGATACATGCAACTCAAATCAACGATCTTGCCCCTTGTCTTTGCTTGTTTAGCTAGTGAGTGAGCTTTGTGTTGCGTTATAAGAAATAAATTTAATCACAAACGTGCATAGGAGGGGAAGAGGAAGAATGAAAATAATATCTATGCTCGTAGCTAAGGGACACTTCATGTCAAGAAAATATTTATTCATCATGACATTGTTTAGTCAACAGACGTAGGGTTACTAAGGGAAGTGTGGAAGAATATTGTGTTTTTAAGACGGAGTGTACCGAGACATGATAAGAAGGAAGTGTTATGTGTTATGATGATTGTGCGGCCTGACCTGTGCGATCCAGCCCGCCAGTATTGATGATCAGTAACTCGCTCTTAGTCTATCTACTGTCAGTTACACAGGAGAAGACGAGGGACAAGAATGTGACCTTCTTGACTATCGCTGTTGATTATTATAAACATCGCTCAGATAAGCATCCCAGTATCCAGGTTATTACTCGTGCAGGAAACATGAGTAACAATGCGTATGGAAATTAAAGCTATGTTGAACAGAAGGAGACCTAATGTTTCCGCTTACTACATTACAAATATTGACGTGTTGTCGTACGTTATCTGTTCACATCTCTTCCCCCTCAGTCCGCTCTCGTCTTCTCGTGAGTCACCGACAGTACTTACTTTTTGCAAGGGCCAAAATCCTTGAATCAAGCTGTAACTTGATTTGTCACCTTATTGCAGGGCACAAACTCTCCACGTGCGTTCGGTACATTCTGTTAATATGGAAATTACGAAATTAGTTTTAGTTACTATGAAGACTGGCATTAAATTATGTAAAGTAGTGTATTTTTATAATACCTTGTTGGTGATTAGTCTGATTTTTTTCACACAAGAACGATGTGGATGTAAAAAAATTCATGATTTTATTAAACTTGTATTACGCACGCAGTGCAATCGTGTTAATGCTGCGGCCTATACAGAGTCCACCACGCTACAGCCCAGACTCCGATCCCTACAGTGGCGAGTGTTTCTATTCATTGTTTATGTTGAGTATAATGTTGATATGCTTAGACACGTACAGAAGAGTTATCTTTGTAGAGTTAAGAAGGAGCGAGGCAAGTCTTCGCATTACATGTGAAATGGTATTGGTTAGGTTAGGTTAGGTTAGGTTAGGTTAGGTTGTGACGCACGTTCTAATTGCACGAAAAGCAACGGTACACATCCAGAAACAAAATTCAAGTAGCCCAAATTTTGTTTCTGGTTCTGTACAACCTAGAAGAAGCTCGTCCATTTTATACAGTAATATTAATTTTGTGAGATCGATTTGTGACAAGTGATAACTCATGTTTGCACTCTGAACATATCACGAATATCGGTTCATGATTTTAACATACTTCAGTTCTGTCTAAATTATAAGCAACGATCACCATCTCGATAAGAAATTGCAACTAATTTCTGATGCGTACATCATCACTAGCCAACAGGAGAACACGCATGATTTGGTACGATGGTAAAACTCCACCCTTTTGTTTACCTCAGGATTTTCTTATCTGGAATTCAGGTTAGTTCGTTTTTTATTCACTCTTTCCTACTTTCTCATTATGAGAATTAGAAGATAAAGTGCTGTAATGCTGCAAAAAATATTTCGACATTTTCATGGAAATAGTATAATTAGAGTCCAGCATCCCTAACACCGAAAAATTAATTTTAATTATATTATTTGTCTGTCAGAAAATGTAAATCTTTTTCTGCTGAACTACTGAACAGATGTTGTTCACATTCAATACGCCTATCTTTCTTTTCGTATCATGTTTTGTCTTGCCCTTTCTTATCGACTTACAATTCAATGCAGTGTACGGGAGGAAATATATAATTTGACCAACCACCTGACAGGCACACATTGCGGGTCTCCGTTTTCGTGTGGTCATCGGGCACAGGGCCACCGCTAAGATAAATACAGCGCTCATGATGGGGGATAAACACCCAGTGCCGTGGACGGAAGGTAAATCTCTTCTATTTTCCACGCCAGAAATAGCCAGAGACATTCTGTATATACAGTGCGATCAATTTTACTTTCCGCCAGAGTGTTTTGCTCGTTAGCCGGTTAGCCAATTAGCTGGATCTCGGTGATCAGCGGGAGGTAAAACAATAAAACAAACCAATCATACAACAATACACAAACAAATTTAAGAGGCTCATTACTTACCAAATTATCAAATGAGGTGTTGAAACTGCCCGCCTTCATTCTCCACACATTTTTCGCACCTCTTTAGGAAATTATTCACCACATTTTCCAGAATCCATTCACAGAATATGCGTTTATGTACGCGGTCACCTGGCTGAAGAGCAAGTGCCACAGTTATTTTATGCGGCTTGAACTGTAATCATTTGTAGCCTTTTGTACAGACCCATATGAAAGTCCCACTTGTTGTCCAAGGCAACGAAGAGATTTTCTAGGAGAATTTTCTAAACGATTACGAATGTCATATAATCTTTCTTCGGTTAGGATCCTACGCTGCTTTTTTCGGTTTCTTAGGCTGGACAGTTCCAGTTTCCTGAAATTTATGATAAAGATTATGGATTGTTTTACGATCTGGAGCGTCTACACCCGGGAATCTTTCCTGAAACCGTCTTCGAACGTCACGAGCTGAGTTAATACATATTAATTGTAAATAAAGACACTGCTGTGCTATTGTGAACTCACGAAGCATAATACCCTTTATGTATAGGCAACTGTCGAATTAAGAAACTAACAACACAACACACACCCGGGAACAGTGCGCTGTGACATTCAGCAAGGTCAACAAGTAAGCAAGCAGGCTTGCTACTCCCTCCAGTGGGGGCTCGCTCATAGAAAAAACCTCGCGCCGCGGGGGAAAGCGTAACTGATCACAATGTATAATATCCGGAAGATGGAAGGTTGGCAAAGGGACGAACCGTATTGGAAGCAGGTCGTTTCTTATTCTGTCTGTCCATTTCACACGCTCCATTCTTCTCCATAAGCACAAACGCTCCTTGACTGTTTTACTATCTGGAGCGTCTACACCCGGAAATCTTTCTTGAAACCGTCTTCGAACTTCACGAGCTGAGTTAACACATATGAACCGTAAATAAAGACGCTGTGGCTTGTAAACTCACAGACATAAATCACTTTATGTATACTGTCGAATTAAGAAACGAACAATACAATACACACCCGGGAACAGCTGCGCTGTGACATTCAGCAAGGTCAACAAGTAAGCAAGCAGGCTTGCTACTTCCTCCAGTGGGAGACAAACGAGTGGGGGCTCGCTCATAGAAAAAACCTCGCGCCACGGGGGAAAACATAACTGACCGCACGGTATTATAGATCTACTCCAACTATAACTAATTATTGTAAAGGATATGTGTTCTACCCAAGTTATGATTGAAAATGTTTTGGACAAAAGACGACATAAAACGTAATTTATGAACTCTTTGTAGATTTCATTGCCTGAAAATGTTAATAGAAGACGTATTTACGTCAAACACTTCGGAACCAAAGTTTAATTATCAACTATTTTTTTTCCGAGTATTGGTACATTATATCGAACCTTGCCTTGCCACCGTAGCCAGTGCGACACTGGTCATCTCTTGAGAGCATCGGGTGAGCAGATCGATCAGTTGGCCCCCAAGGCCATCGAAGCCGCCACCAACTCCGTCTTTAATAAGTCAGTAAGGAAACTGTCAAGATAGTCCAAGCTTAAGTGCATAACGACAAGGTATGTGCGTTCCCACCGACGTCTTTATTTGTTAGTGCACTTTAAAACGGCGAGAAGGTAAATATTTAAACAAAATGTGGAATAAATCTCAATTTTCCCTCTTGAGTCGTTAGATCTTTAAGACTTCCAATAACTAAAGTTGCTGTAATGTCACATATGCTCGCTTCTGAATTTATACGTACAAATTGCACGTCATGCTTTGAATTATTACTTTCCATTACTTTAATTTGACAAGGAATAAAGAGTACAAAAAGCATTTTTCAACCTTTCTGAAATAAATAAATAAATTACATAACATGAAAACACGCATTCCATAGGAACCGTCAATAAAAAACATAATGGAAAACAAATCAATAGGACAAATAACATATTTATGTGCGTTGGATTTGATGTAACTTTTAAAATATTAATAAATAATTAGGTCTCGTAATTCGACGATACTCTTGGGTGAGGGTCCAATTCTCACTTGATCTGATTACCTGTTTGGGTTTTGTTGAGATTTTTTCAAAACTGTAAGGGGAATGTGATGTAATCCTTGGCGAATTTTCGGACTCGTATCTATACCATTTTGTTAACACCAATTTTATTGACGCTAGATCAGTGATTTCCAATTGGTCAACAAGTGACGTCGGAGCTCGTTTCCCCTCTCACGGATCCCATGCAACTAACAGGCCTATTCTATTTTGGCGAATCCCCAAAATGTTTTGTACAAATTAGGTTGGTAATCATGTTCTACTAATTAAACATTTGCTTAATATAGTGAATTAAACATCCTTAATAAATTTACAGCCATACAAAATTTCAGTTCAGTTCTAGTTTTTTAATAAGTTCTGAAAATACATTAATTTGAAGTTATTTTACGTTTACGTTATATCATGTGTTCGCTCTGAAAAATCAGATTTTTAGACTTGCCATAAGACCAGATCAAAAATGTACTCTCGCATAAGTATGGCGATGCAAATGGCATTAAGTGCTGTAATCCAACTCGGGAAGCATCGGGATATATGGATGCTGCATGCAACCAAGATTGCAGCAAGGCTGTTCTAGGAAACTTTATTTTTAAGCTTGAATCAGAATATAATTTTAATATTTCCAACAGCTTCTCTTTTTTTTTTCTACGGGCAAATTATCATTTATCACCAAGAAGAGATTTTTTATACAATTGTTTTTTCTATTACAGAAAGGATAATGTTTCTTTAATATTAACAAACATAATGAGAGTTTGTACACACACAATATATGCTCCCTGTAACTTCTGTATAAACGTTCATGAAAATCTGATAAATAAAGGAAAAGTAATTAATTTAATCTAAAATCACACCTATAAAGGAGCAGCTTCTCTTATACAAACATAATGAGAGTTTTTATAAAAAATACATGCTACCTGTAACTCCTGTATAAAGTTTCATGAAAATCTGTTTGGTAGGAGAAAAGTTATTAATTTTGCCTAAAACCATCCTACAAAAGGGGTAGTTCCTCTTACACAAATGTAATGGGAGTTCTTACACAAAAAATATATGCTACCTGTGTCTCTTGTGTAAAATTTCATGAAAACCTCTTGGATAGAATATATGATTAATTTTTTTCAGCTAGATTTGACCCACTGTGCAGTGGTCTTTCCAAGATATTACAGGCCTCCATTTTGGTGCTTTTTTGGATACAGAAGTCGTGACTCATATTTGATTAATAATTTCCATTAATATGATTTCATTTTATAACCTTCTTAAGTAAAAGCCCTGTTCATAGCCAGTATACAAATGGCTTTTAAAGAACCCGCAGGTTCATTGTCGCCCTCACATAAGCCCGCCATCGGTCTCTATCCTGTGCAAGATTAATCCAGTCTCTATCATCATATCCCACCTCCCTCAAATCCATTTTAATATTATCCTCCCATCTACGTTTCGGCTTCCTCAAAGGTCTTTTTCCCTCCGGCCTCCCAACTAACACTCTATATGCATTTCTGGATTCGCCCATACGTGATACATGCCCTGCTCATCTAAAATGTCTGAATTTAAGGTTCCTAATTATGTTAGGTGAAGAATACAATGCATGCAGTTCTGCGTTGTATAACTTACTCCATTCTCCTGAAACTTCATCCCTTTTAGCCCCAAATATTTTCCTAAGAACCTTATTCTCAAATATCCTTAATCTCTGTTCCTCTCTCAAAGTGAGAGTCCAAGTTTAACAAACCATACAGAACAACCAGTAATATAACTGTTTTATAAATTCTAACTTCCAGATTTTTTGACAGCAGGCTAGATGACAAAAGCTTCTCAACCGAATAATAACACGCATTTCCCATATCTATTCTGCGTTTAATTTCCTCCCGAGTATCATTTATATTTGTTACTGTTGCTCCAAGATATTTGAATTTTTGCATCTCTTCGAAAGATAAATCTTCAGTTTTTATATTTCCATTTCGTAGAATATTCTGGTCACGAGACATAATCATATACTTCGTCTTTTCGAGGTTTACTTCCAAACCTATCGCTTTGCTTGCTTCGAGTAAAATTTTCATGTTTTTCCCTAATCGTTTGTGGATTTTCTTCTAACATATTCACGCATAGCCAGTATAATAGCCTAAAATATTTTAAAGTAAATATCGGTTCAGTGATGCTAACACATATACGTATTGTATTACGAGCGGTTTCCTTTCCTAAATTTCTATGAGTTTGCATGTACTGTAGAGTCATCATGAAAGTTCAGTGCTATATCCTCTGCCAAATGTTAGAGTCCGTAAACATATATTTGTAAATTATCTTCCGAGCCTGCTGGGAGGAATTGTTAATCATTAACAAATAGCAGTACACATCAATATCAGATTTGCATTCAAGTTAATATTTTTCGCTAATTTCCTTCATTTGCTCGAAAAATTATGCTGCTACAGAATACCAATAGCGAAATTGTAGCGGAGATTTGTGTTGTTAGAACAAAAATATATCGTGAATTTATCCCGGAATACACCGTCCTGGGGGGGTCCCCCCTTATCGCGGTAGGAGACCACAGTACCCAATGAACCAGACGACTGTACTAGTTTACTAGTTAACTTCCTAGTAAGAGGTGAGGGGAAGCCAATATCGACCCACAACGGACAGAGAAGGTTGGAAACCCACAGTGAAGGCAACTTCTCTCTAGGGGATGAACACCCCGAAATTGCAGTTCCCTTCACCTAGGTAGGGAGGATTAAAATGGGAGCGGATCCTCATGTTAGGAGCGACTACCAAAGCAACTGATCTCCATTAGGAGCGGCCCATAAAGGGGCAAAGTCACACAGTTACAGACTGTGTTACAGTCCAACAGGTGCATCATAACATAAACCCACCCATGAGGATGATAAGTTTAAAAAATGAGGATGTCTACTGTAGGAGGGGCAATCGATGCAATTCTTATTGATAAAGCCAGGACAAGATCTAATAATGTCTACTGGCAGAAGTAACTGCAGAAAATAGAGGAAATAAAATCATCCTCACAGTAGTACAGAACAGCATAAATGGATTAATCCCTTCAGAATAGAGAATAAAATTAAATCAAATACTTGAACCTGCCAATAAACGATCTACACAGCTGACTGCGTTGCAAGAAACTGAACTAAAAAACACAAGCAAATTAAAAGTAAGAGGATGTTATCTTTTTACGAAAAGGCAGGAATAAATACGACAATGGCTGTAGACTGTCACTACTCATAAGGGAAATTAAATACAGGGTAGGCCAATCAAACGGAAAGATTTCAAGTCGCAGAAAAAGGATGAAAAGTTACTATTATATCAATTTAATGAATAGAAATGACAACTACATGAATAACCATTAGGTATGCAACAAGAAAAAAAGTATTTCTAAAAAATTACGTCAGCCAAGTGACCTCCATTGAAACGCACATACTCTTCGAGTCTGACCACGAACGGTTGCATAACCCCTCTCAGCATACCCATGACAGGTATCGCAGCGACCTCTTCTCGTATACGTTGTTTTAGGGCTAGAATTGTTCTGGGTGGATTGCCCCCAAACACCTTCGTTTTGAGGTGTCCCCATAGGAAGAAATCACATACCGTTAAGTCAGGTGACCTAGGCGGTCAAGCGATATTCCCTTTCCGGAAAATGACGCGGTCTGGGAACAAGCATTGAAAGCATCCATCGAAATTCTTGCGGTGTGGCTTGTTGCTCCGTCCTGTTGAAACAGTGTGTTTTGATTCACTGGAAAATGGGCCAGTTGTGGTATAAAAAAGTTCTGTATCATTTTAACATATCACACTGAATTAACAGTCACATTTCCGGCCTCATTCTCAAAAAAGAACGGGTCGAGTATTCAAGTTGATGAAACCGCGCACCATACTTTTAATTTTCTGGGCATGGAGAGATTTCTCATGACTATTGAAATCAATTAATTGCAATAACGATCAGCATCATTTAACAAAACATGGTAGAGACAAACAACTTCGTTACTAGAGAACGCGGAGATAGTGACGTCACCGCTTAAGGAGTCATAAATTGTAAAGTAGTTACGTAGAGAAGAGACGGTTATATTCATTTCCGCCCTCTCCATATGAACAGTATATTCCCATCAAATATTTCCGTTTGACTGGCCCACCTTGTATAATACGAGTACAATGAAATAGAATTTAATTATAGGACCAAAAATGATCTGGAAATACAAAGAATAAAATGCTTCATAAACAAAAATGAAACTGGCAGTATCGTAAATACATATAGTACGTCCACCCCCACAATAATCATTTAACAGGGGATATATTGAGTGAAATATATGAGTAAAGAAAATTAATAATGTAAGACCATCTATTAGATAAATGAATGGGGAATGTAGGACAAAATATATAAATGACATCAAACAGTCCGGTTTTAAGTTGATTTATCCCAATGGGGCCCCGCATCTAAGGATACTATAAGAAAATGCACAGCAGAGCTGGAAGTGGTTCTGATAGATTCCAAGCTAGAATAGGAAAAATAACAGATGATTACAAGTGATGGTTACGAAGAAATTGAGACACTGAAACCAATTCTGCTAGTAGAGATTAAAAACCCCATGAACATGCCTGAGTTCCTTGCGTACATCAATAGACCTATTGTATTTCTTAATTTATTTATTGCCCTTCGGGTGTTCCTGACACTTTCAGTGACTGTGGCATCAGGGAAAAGGACTTTTTGCAAGTTTAAACTGAACAGTGCAGCAAGAACTTTTGAATAATTTGGAATTATGTCCACTGAATGTAAAATTAGCTTCAATTAAACATAGACAAAATTCTAAAAGATTTTGCAGAGGAAAAAAGCAATAAGGTAACTTTTTTACATTAAATGTAGTAATAGTAATAGGTCTATGCCTTTCTATTATCTATTTATATTAAGTGATAATTATAATTAATATCAATAAAAATGTAAATTGTCTACCTACGAATATTGCTGTTCTTAATTTTTATATATTTTGATTAAAAATAGTTGCAGGATTTTCATTAAATCATTCCCAATCAATAATACAGGCGATTTTCTAACTACTTAGACCATTTCAAGGTGATCAATATATTATTTTGTTTGTTTACTTGTACGCTTCCTTTCCATTAAATCACATGCACTTTCTAAATATAGAATTTTCATTATCTAGAGAATAAGTCCATAATAAACTTTATTTACCGGCATAGATTCTACTTGTCCGTGAACATGGGTCCCGAAATTATGTTTCGAATTGGGCCCCGCAACGCCTAAGACTGGCCCTGACAACAAAGAAAAGACTGTCCGTAGACTAACTATTATTCAGAGTATTTTATTATATGGATCTTTAATTAAGGATAAGCTACTTGCTACAGGGATAGATTGTCTAAAGAGAAGCTGTAAAATATCAAGGTTAGGGAAAATAAGAAATGAGGAAATGAGAAGGGTAACTGATTAGGAAAACACGATTATTGAAGAAATGTAAATGACGATGCTTATATGGTCTAGACATTATTATTATTATTATTATTATTATTATTATTATTATCGTATTATTACCGTATTATTATTATTATTATTATTATTATTATTATTATTATTATTATTATTACTTCCACTACTCAATTTTTCAAATATAATAATTTCGTAAACGATATGTAAACATTGTCGTCCAATGGCAGAGCCCTTAACTTAATGTTATTCGCCCCAACTCTACGAGCGGGCGCTTAGATGTCGCTAGCGTCGAGAAGAAGATAGTGCCACTTAGTTTGTCAGAGACTAACCAGAGTGCACCACAGGCAGTGAATCTACATTACACTCATGATGATGATGATGATGATGATGATGATGATGATGATGATGATGATGATGATGATGATGATGAAGATGATGATGATGGAGAATTGTTCGGATGTTACAGGGAAACCGAAGTACCCGGAGAAAACTCGTGTATTGCGTGGACTGCGGGTTTTCCCAATAAGTTAAGTTACAAATTTAGGATCGAATGACCGGGATTTGAACTCGGACCTCCTGGGTTATAAGGATAACGCGCTATCACTGAGCTACCGTGTTGATTGAAAGTATAAAAATTATTGGAATGTATTTTCTGTCTTCACAATACCAAAACCACTAAAGTTTTTCTTTATTAGCAGCAATGATACAGGCCTAACTCTCAGTACTCAGCGTGAAATAACCATATTACCGGAATTTAAAATAATCTCATACATTTTCAAAATGAGTATTCGTTAATTATGTTTATGTCCGTGTTTAATACACAACCACAGAGAGGGGAGAAGGTACTGTGACGTGTGACAGCGACAAGCCGAGATTACCAGAAGTGACTGTGCTTTTAGTTGTCACGTTCACACGTCAATTTATGCTTTACAATTTCACTCAAGGCAGAAACCTCACGTAATATGGAATATAACTACCAAGCTTGGCAGTAAATTTGATGTTCCTACAGGGACAGGATTATTGCTGTTTATGTAAGGGAAAATCATTGCAATAAACCCCCCCCTTAGAGAGAAGCGAGCGCGCATTACAACTCTATTAACATGTTTCATCAAAATTTTATACGTTACAGGGAAAAGAAACCGCACATATTTTGCATCGAGAGATGAATACTGAGAATGTATATTAATTTAAGGATGGTTAAGCGAATTGGTTATGTTAAATCATTCTATCTGGGCAGTAAAGGGTTGGTGTACATAAATTGTCGTTTATTATTACAAAATAGGGTCATGGGGATTATTACAGACTCATTATTTAGTCCTGACAGTTCAGCGACGCGAAAGAGGGGAAGTAATAGGAGTAGTGGGGAGAGCTCCGAAATAGAGATAAGGGCGAGCGATCGGTAAAGGAATGCAGTATAGCGTAATTGTACTAGAAATATACCGCACGCATGACATCCGATCGCTCCGACTGTAAGCGAGAGACTAACCCGAACACCCCTTGGCGAAAGTAAATTATGGACTCGCCTGACCCAGGCGCACATCGCTGGGGACTTTTAGGACTAAATAATCGTACTGTACTTCTCCGTGTGGTAAGAAATGTGTTACTTATAGTTGAGAGAGAGAACTGCAGACCCATCAGTTTCTTTGTGTAGAAGAGTAAAACGAGGGAATGGAATCTGCTGACGGTAAAGGACGAATTCATGTTTGCGATCTCTAAGATGTTCCTCGACTTGGCTGTCTGGCAGTTTTTCTACGACTGGATACGGGATGATTCTTTCTCTCAATTCATATTGGCCTATTGTGCGCTCTGTAGGCGATAATTGTTACAGTCCACAGATAAACCTGTGTGGCATTCAAGAATCTAGAGCTGACAGACGGACTATCTGCTTCAGATCAGAGAGAGCCAAGTCCCATCTACAGGACTCGGAGCCCCAATTCCTTAAATGATATATTAGCATCAGAGCCCCGTATTACTCCTAATACTTCATTCACTTCACCCTATATTCAACTATCGCAGATGTTAGGTGAATTGAGATAGATGGTGGAGTGGTAGAGGGAAACCCCACTATAGAATCCGCTCTGACCACCACTAAATGCATCACGATCAAGTCGAGAATCGAACCCACATCATCCGGATGAAAGACTAGTGCGCTAAGGCTTAGTCCATAAGCGACCAGAAATTTTCCTGGTGAAGAAATAACGACGACGATGATGATGATGATGATGATAATAATATAATAATAATAATAATAATAATAATAATAATAATAATAATAATAATAATAATAATAATAATATAGGCTAATGCGTCTATTAGAATTTAGAATTTTAGATCGCTCAGATATAATTCATGGATCATTCGAAAATTAGTGGCAACGCTTTATGTTGGCTGTGGTGCACATTTTGCTGTTAATAAGACATACTACTCTCTTACACAATGTGGAAACTGAAATAATAGGGCTGCTGTTGGAAAAGAATTATGGTCTCCTCTATGAACAATCTGAATATTGTTCAAAGTAGCTTCCCCCTACCCACACACATTGCACGCGACAATGATGAACTAACTGAAATGAATGACTGAAGGCCGTCTTTGAAATTCTGTTCAATATTCTCATTACAGCCTTTTGAATTCTGTCAACGTCATCATAATGGAAACTGACAGCTTTTCAGTGGTGCTTTTGAGTTTAGAGAATGAAACAAAGTCACACGGTGCTAAGTGCGATGAATTCAGTGAACGCGACAGCACACAGACCTATTCACTGACCAGAAACGTCCTAACAATGAGAGCTCTATAGCTTGATGCGTTTTCATCCAACATGAACTAACTCTCCTCCTCCTCGATGCTAAGGCATTGCATGATGGATTCGCTAAAAAAAAAATTTGAAAATATCCATATTGTATATCACAGTAACTCTGCAGCCACTGGGTACTAATATTCTTTGTGAATAATTTCCTCGTTGTCATAGAAAATTATCAATATTGTTCTGGGATTTTTACTTCAGAAACTCTCTAATAGTGAGAGCCCTACAGATTGGTGCATTTTCATGCACTATAAACCATCTGTCATCTTTTCGATTTTGCGGCAGTGCATGATGGATTCTCTGAAGCAAACATTTGAATATATCCAGATTGTATGCCACAGTAACTCTCTGGCCACTAGTTACTGACCATTTGTGAATAATTCCCTCACTATCACACGAAATGATTACTATTGTTTTGGGATTTTTTACGTGCTATAGTTTTATGTTTTGTCATGCAACATGAACAAAGAGACCTCTTCGCCATACTGTGCCCGTGCATGTTGGATTCTCTGAAGCAAACGTTTTAAAATATCCAAAAGGTAGGCATCAGAATCTCTCTGGTCACATAATGTAATTTTTTAACAATTCCATCGTTATCAAAGAAAATGATTAACATTGTTCTGCGGTTTTTTAACTTCATAGTCTACCCAACAATTACAGTAGATCCCTATAGCTTGGTGCATTGTCATGCAACGTGGACCAACTGTCCTCTTCTCGATACTGAGGTAGTGTATGATGAATTCTCTGAAGAAAACGTTTGAAAATGTCCAGATTGTAGGCCACAGAGGCTTCGTAGCCACTACGTACTAATATGCACTGTGAACAATTCCCTTGCAATCATAGAAAATGATTAACATTGTTCAGGGGTTTTAACTTCAGATACTTTCTAACAGTGAGAATCCTACAGTTTGGTGCTTTATCATTTAGCATGAACCAACTATCCTTTTCTTGATATTGAAAAATTTCATGATGAATTAACTACAGGAAACGATTGAAAATGTCCAGATGTTATGCCACAGTAACTTTCTGGCCTCTAGGTACTAATAATTATTTGTGAACAGTTCCTTTGGTATCACAGAAAATGATTAATATTGTTCTAGATGGAGTCTTTAACTTCATAACCTCCTTGACAATTATTAGAGCCCTGATGTGTTATGCAACATGAAACAATAAATTGTCTTCTTCTCGATATTAAAGTATGTAGTGCATGATGGATTCTATGAAGCAAACATTTGAAAATGTCCAGATGGTAACTCTTTGGCCACTAGATACTAATTCTTTTTTAACAATTTCCTTGGTATAATAGAAAATTATTAACATGATTCCAAGATTTTTAACTTAAACTTGTAACAGTGGAAGCTTGCACTCGGGCACGACTTCGATTCCCGCATGGTCTGTTTACCTAGTTAAGTTTTTTCCGAGGTTTTCCTTAACCGTAAGGCAAATGTCATGTAATCTATGGCGAATCCTCGGCCTCATCTTGCCAAATATCCTCTCGCTATCACCAATTTCATCGACGCTAAACAAACTTAAAGTTGATACATCATCGTTAAATAACCAAGTAAAAAAAAACAGGGAGAACTCTATAGCTTGGTATACTGTTGTGCAACATGAATCAGCTGATGTATATAATAAGAGCGTGCATAATGAATTCTCTGAAACAAATGTTTGTAATTGTTCAGATGATAGGCAGCAGATCCTGCAGGATTTTCTGACCACAGGGTATGAACTTTTTGTGAACGAATCCATCGTTATCATAGAAAATAATTTTATTAACTTTGTCCTCGGGTTTTTAACTTTCTTGGAAAACTTTCTTTGTTTATTCAAATCCCACAGTTCGACACTTTGTTTCGGGGTTATACTAGAAATATCGTGTCTTGTCATCCGTAGCAATCGAATGATGAAGTTTGATTTGATTTAAATGGCCTCAATGAGTTCCTTCCAGTATTCAACTCAGAGCTGTTGTTTATTGTGCAGACAACGTCATATATTGGCACAGATACATAGATGATATACCAATATTATAAAAAGGAAACAAAAGACAGATCCAAACCCTGGATCAACACATAAACAAAATACACCCAAAGCTACACTACACATCAGAAATTGAAAAAAAAATCCATCAATTTTCTAGGCATCACACTAACAAAAGTCGACAACAAACACACATTCAAAGTCTACAGAAAGCCCACAACAGCAACAACAACACACAAACACAACACACCCAATCACCCAACACAAACAAGCTGCATTCCGAACAATGGTACAAAGACTACTCAACATACCAATGAACCAACAAGACTACAAAGCAGATCTAAACACAATCACATAGCACAAGAAAACGAATACAACCTCAACAAAATAGACAACATAATAAGAAAGTCAAAACATAAGAATATAACACAAACATAAGAACACAAAAAATACATCACATTAACATACGAAAACAAAAAGACACACATGATTGCAACCTCATTCAAGAAATTAAATTGTAATATCGCATACAGAACAAATAATACTCTACAAAAACATTTTAACACACAAACAACACGAACAAACAAATACAACCGCACAGGCGTATACAAACTCAAATGCAACACCTGCAACAACTTCTACATAGGACAGACAGGCAGATCATTTTAAACACGTTACGAAGAACACATCGAAACCATAAAAAATTACAACCCGCTTCCACATATATGCATAATACATCACAAATGCTAACCACACCTACAGACACATCAACACAGACATGGAAGTTCTACATGTTCAACCAAAAAGCCAGAAACTAAACACACTGGAACTATACGAAATATATAACAGACAAAAACACATCCAAATGAAATTCTCAACATAAACTCAATTTCAGAACACACACACACTCTTTGACTCCCCACTACACTACACAAACACACCCCCACATGAAATAAAACAAAAGGCGCCAAGACCAGCAACAATCAGTTCTAATGATGGCCAATAGCAGGCTGAAACATATTAACAAGGTAATATAAAATTTAACACAAGAAAGACAAATAATACGTTTCCAGAAGTGATAGAGTGTTAAAAGTTGTGTAATCAAGATGTATATTGTTAATGACTGGAAAAAACCGGGCACAGACCATATTTTTCTTTAAATAGTGAGTTATTACTTTGAAACGGCTTCCTTATTACCTTTTAAATTCTCTAAAATTATTCCTACCGTTGGTTGTCGGTCATTCATAATATTATTTTCCTCACCTTTTCGATCAACTCTGGCGTTCAAATCGCTTTTTCCGGTCAGGATTTACATCACATTCCAAGTATTCACTTCGAGGATGAGAACAGACCACTCCGATTCTTTTTACTTGGTTATTTAACAACGCTCTATAAACTACGAGGTTATTTAGCGTTGATGGAATTGGTGATAGCGAGATGGTATTGTGCGAGATGAGGCTGAGGATTAACTATAGAGTATCTGAATTCGCCTTACGGTTGGGGAAACCTCGGAAAAACCCAACCAGGTAATCAGCCCAAGCGGGAATCGAACTCACGCTGAGGGCCTCTCCGAATCAGCAAATGCGCTACCCCCTGAGCTACGCCTGTGGCCACTCCGATGTAACTTACCTGTACGAGAAAGATAAATAAGCGTATGCTTTCTTTATAACTTAAAGCATTATTCCTGAAATTTTTGTCCAGCAGAATGCTAAATTTGACGGTCTCTTAATCCCTTCATCTTCGATTCCCACGCCTAGACAGACACATAGGGACTGTAGGTCAGCTTACAGTTTATTGCATTCTCAAATGGCGGTAATGTATGCTAAACTTCATTGTACCAATCTGGGAGTATATATTCCCTATTTGAATTTATATTTATTTCATGCAGATGTCAGCACGAACTATACCACGTAATACCAGTCCTACTTTCGAATTATCTCAGTGTACAAAAATTTGATTTAAAGCACACATTTTTATACATTGGATAACACTTCCTTAATATGATTATTTCTAT
This sequence comes from Periplaneta americana, assembly GCF_040183065.1. Classification (NCBI taxonomy): domain Eukaryota; kingdom Metazoa; phylum Arthropoda; class Insecta; order Blattodea; family Blattidae; genus Periplaneta; species Periplaneta americana. The sequence continues at coordinate 86,592,596 of NC_091128.1, forward strand.
AGTTAAATGATTAAAAGCCTTAATCTATACTAATAATAAATCTGTAGCCGAAAATTTTCTGATAATTTTCGATTTTCCAAAAATAATTGGTCCTAACATACATAATTAACCACCCTGAAACCGAAAATCGCTTTTTTGAAATTTTTTTTTGTATGTCTGTCTGTCTGTCTGTCTGTCTGACTGTCTGTCTGTCTGTCTGTCTGTCTGCCTGTCTGTTTGTTACCTTTTCACGCGATAATGGCTGAACGGATTTCGATGAAAATTGGAATATAAATTAAGTTCGTTGTAACTTAGATTTTAGGCTGTATTGCATTCAAAATACATTATTTAAAAGGGGGGTTATAAGGGGGCCTGAATTAAATAAATCGAAATATCTCGCTTATTATTGATTTTTATGAAAAATGTTACATAACAAAAGTTTCTTTAAAAATAATTTGCGATAAGTTTTATTCTTTGAAAAATTTTGATAGGACTGATATTTAATAAATGAGTTTCAAAATTAAAATTACTGCCATCTAAGGCCGTGTAATGAATTAGAAAACAAATGACTTCGTCTATAAGGGGCCTTGGACAGCAACAATCGAAAGCTATGAAAGATGGCCTACAGATAATGTTTCTGTGTTCGTATGAAGTAATATCGGAAGCTAAATTAACCGATTTGTATAATTAATAATTATTTCACCATTGGAGAATGTAGTTTCTCTAGATGGACATAATGCTATAATGTTATTACAGTAATTTCTGATAATATAGTATAATATAATATAATATAATATAATATGTAATATTATATAATATAATTTAAGTTATTTGAAGGATTCAGAACCATAGTGGGCCAAGCGCCATTTACTGAATGCGTAGAAAACAAGGGTTAAAATTAAGTTATTACCATAATTCAATGGAAACCTATAACAAGCAAAATAAAATATACACATTAAATCTAAATGATGTCAATCTTCATTAAACTATGGTTGCATGTAATAAAAATTAAGAAACATGTTAAAGGAATTGTCATTGCACCAAATGAGTGTCTCTGGACCAAAATGATCGCATTTTAATTATTTGGATGCAATTTAAATTAAGCAACATATTAAACGATTTATCCTTCTATCAAACACGAATGTTCCCTGGAACAAAATGTCCTATTTTAATTATGTAATTACTTTATATTTATTTCTGACGGGTGCAGCGGAGCGCACGGATACGGCTAGTGGACAAATAAAAATTGGTGTTACGAAAATTACTCGTCTTCTTCATAACGTGTTTTGCGCGTTTCGCATTAATAATCCCGTACTTTTATGTGTATGCATGTATTCACACTGCAAATGGGTAAATACCCGGTGGCAGCGGTAACTAATTACACTCAATAATGACAATTAATAATAAACTCAATTAATAAAAAATACAATTAATAATAAATTAATAATTATACTAATAATTAATAGTGATGATGATAATAATAATAAATAGTAATAGTAATAATAATATTATATTATTATTATTATTATTATTATTATTATTATTATTATTATTATCATTATTATTATTATTATTGAGAAGCTTTTGTCACCTGGTCTTCTGTCAAAAAATCTGAAAGTTAGAATTTATAAAACAGTTATATTACCGGTTGTTCTGTATGGTTGTGAAACTTGCACTCTCACTTTGAGAGAGGAACAGAGATTAAGGGTGTTTGAGAATAAGGTGCTTAGGAAAATATTTGGGGCTAAGAGGGATGAAGTTACAGGAGAATGGAGAAAGTTACACAACGCAGAGCTGCACGCATTGTATTCTTCACCTGACATAATTAGGAACATAAAATCCAGACGTTTGAGATGGGCAGGACATGTAGCACGTATGGGCTAATCCAGAAATGCATTTAGAGTGTTAATTGGGAGGCCGGAGGGAAAAAGACCTTTGGGGAGACCGAGAAGTAGGTGGGAAGATAATATTAAAATTGATTTGAGGGAGGTGGGATATGATGGTAGAGACTGGATTAATCTTGCTCAGGATAGGGACCAATGGCGGGCTTATGTGAGGGCGGCAATGAACCTCCGGGTTCCTTAAAAGCCAGTAAGTAGTAGTAGTAGTAGTAATAATAATAATAATAATAATAATAATAATAATAATAATAATAATAATAATAAGTATTCTAAATTAAATGAAGCACGATCACTTAAAATAACATTTGAAGTAAATCTAATATATATCTTAATCCTAAGTTCGAACTAAATCCACGAGTTCATGTTCATACTTGCACAAGTATCTTTCAGCACTACACTTATTTCGCTGTCAACTCACTCACTGCACTGGAACTACGATACATTTCACTGATTATATCCTGATTTCACTAACACTTCAAAAAATTTCACTATTCAAATACTTTGCACTGCCACTATAAACTATATAACTTCACTGACACAAACACATTTCACTTACACAACACACTTCTTCACAGATACAACACTTTAAACAACAAACTATCAATTACACCTTTTGAATAGTGTATATAATATACTACTGTCTATTAGTATAGTCCTTAAGCCTATTTTTAAATACATTTTTGGTTATTGGTAAAGCCTTTAGTACGTCTGCAGGTAAAGCATTCCAGTCCCTGATAGGACGATTGTGAAAAGAATACTTTCCAGTGTTCGTCCTCTGTCTTCTTTCTATCAATTTATGTGAGTGGTCGTTCCTTGAAGAGTAATTTGGCGGCTGCAACCAATTGTTTATTTCTCTCCAGACAAGCTCACCTCTGTTATCGTCTTCTAACTATTGTAATTTATTTCTTTGAACTGTTTTCCGAAAAGCAAACACAATTAAAGCATTTAATAATGTAGATTAAAGTACGTATTGGAACTTTCGTTTTCTGGATTACATACAACTTAAAAAGATGGCAGGGAATCTGTAGAATCCCAATAATTGCGTGGAACGCTTAAGAGGTTCGTGGTTGTGTTTTAAAATAATCGTATATGACCACTTTATGAGGATCAATGTAATTATGAAACAAAGAATTTGAACTTTTAATGAACATCGTAACCAGCTGAATAAAATAAATTCAGCATTCGCTGCTCAAGCCTCCAATAGTGATATCTTGAATGTAATGCATACACGGAGATATTCGAACTCAATTTATTTTTCCAATAATGGATTTTAGCTAGGTGGGATATGATGGTAGAGACTGGATTAATTTTGCTCAGGATATGGACTATGGCGGGCTTGTGTGAGTGCGGCGATGAATCTCCGTGTTCTCTAAAAGCTATAAGTAAGGTATATTGTTGTCTGCATCGGCCCGCTGCCGCTAAGAAGCAATGATATGTTGTAGGTTGCATCGACATGCTCCCGCTCAAGAGCAAAAAGAGGGTAGAGTATTACAGATATGGTAACGAAACGGATATTTTTCCTGAATAGGTGCTCACGTAAACGTTCCACGTTAAAATCCGATTAAAATTATTAGTGATGCTTATTACAAATTTCAAAGTTTTTCATACAACTGTGAATAATGGTGAATATAAACCTAAATGCATATCACGGGAAGGATGTACTGATTTTATTGTTCACGTAAGTTTAAACATCTGAAAAACATTTGATTTTTGTTGTGAATTTGTTTTAATAAATATATTATATTATATTATATTATATTATATTATATTATATTATATTATATTATATTATATTATATTATATTATATTATATTATATTATATTATAATTACACTATTTGTTCCCATTTTGCATTTTCATGCTTTCGTATAGTCTACTCGTTTTTAAAACCAGATGTGAATATAAGACTCGCTAATAGTTTAAAACACACTCTGTTAAAAATTGGATCAAATTTTCAAGTAAAATGAGTATATATTTTATGTACATCATCCCTGGATAAATTGACTTATAGATATTATACACCTTGAATACACAACTTTTAACACTATATCACTTCGGAAAACGTATTATGTTGCTTTCTCGTGTTAAATTCTTACATTACATCGTTAACATGTTTCTGCCTGTTATTGGCCATCTTCAGAACTGGTTATTGATGGTTTTGGCACCTTTTGTTTGTGTTTCCTGTATGGATGTGTTTGTGTAGTATAATGTGAAGTCGAAGAGTGTGCGTGTTCTGAAATTGAGTTGTGTGTTGCGAATTTCAATTGGATGTGTTTTTGCGTGTCTATATATTTCGTATTGTTCTAGTGTGTTTAGTTTCTGGTTTTTGGTTGAATATGTAGAATTTCCAAGCCTGTGTTGATGTCTAAGTATGTGTGGTTAGCATTGCGATGTGTTCTGCATATGTGGAAGTGTTTTGTAGTTTTGTTATGGCTGTGATGTGTTCTTTGTAACGTGTTTAAAATGATCTGCACGTCTGTCCTATGTAGAAGTTGTTGCAGGTGTTGCATTTGAGTGTGTATACGCCTGTGCGGTTGTATTTGTTTGTGTTGTTTGTGTGTTAAAATGTTTTTGTAGAGTATTATTTGTTCTGTATGCGATATTGTAATTTAATTTCTTGAATGAGGTTGCAACCGTGTGTGTGTTTTTGTTTTCGTATGTTAGCGTGATGTATTTTTTGTGTTCTTATGTTTGTGTTGTATTCTTATACTTTTTGTGATTATGTTTTGTCTTTCTTAGTATGTTGTCTATTATGTTAGGGTTGTATCCGTTTTCTTGTGCTATGTATTTGATTGTGTTTAGCTCTTCTTTGTAGTCATGTTGGCTCATTGGTATGTTGTTCCATTGTACCATTGTTCGGAATGCAGCTTGTTTGTGTTGTGTTGGATGATTGGATGTGTTGTTGTTGTTGTGGGTTATTATAGATATTGACGAACAAAATCAGTCCAATAGCTGTTTACAAACGGACAAACAATTTGACAGAAAGACGGCATGCCCAGAACCCTTTTTCGGTAACATTGATCATGGAGGCGTATCTCCGCAATAATCTCGAAATTTATTTGTTACCACCATCACAATAAACACTTTTTTATGCCTAGTATAATGAGAAACTGAAACTAACCCGTCCTTTTTATTCTTGGACGTGCCAGATCTCGCCTTCTCTTCGATCTCCATGGTAGGCGAGATGCTGTTACTCTCTCTACTTCCATTTCCAGTGTAAAGATAGCAGAAAAATTCGACCGACAGAACTTCGTGATGTAATAGATGGGGTCAGAGGAAAGTAATTATTTTTAACGATAAGTCCGTGTCCGGAAATGCCACCGTTCGTCGCTGGAGGGCGTCCAAGTCGAAGATACAAATCAACTTCCATGGTTTAGGCCTGGGAGTAAAGTGAGTGTTAGACCTTCATAACGAATCTAGTGTAGAAGAGAGAGGGATTTCAGATGTCCACAATGCTAACAATAAGCATTTATTAGCAAAACGAAAACAAATCATAAGCACTATAATCAATTTTTTCAGCACACGTGAAACACTTCATTGTCACACAAATACTCCAAAGATAAACATAAAAGTTTTTTGTGAGCATAAATTGTGGCACAGTGCCATCATCGGATAAATGGGACACACAATAGGTCAGTGTGAGCCTGAGGGAATGGATCAATTCCAGATCCAGCCTTCAAGAAGCAGTTTGCCATACGGTATTACATCTGTCCTTCCGATAGCTCAGTATTTGAGTGCGGGTTTATCAGTCAGCAAACTCAATTTGTTTCACAACTCTGAATGCAGTAATCTGAATTATTTCAGGATAAGCAGTTTCCTTACCAGATTTCTACAGTTTCTTTCTGCGTTAAAAGTTCCATTTTCGCAATATTCTCCACCTCCTATAAAAAAATACGGTGTCAGGGTAATGTGTACGAGTTTCGAAGATACCAAATGGAGATTACTAGTCTGTTCACAGATTCTGTCCAGTACGTTCATGATCGTGCAGCAGTTGGTTGCCCGAGTTGTGACGCATTCTAGTATATGAACTTCGTGCTATGATCAGATTCTGTTTTGTCGGCAAGAGGGAAAATTGGAATAATCTTTCACGGGACAATTTTAATAACATATTTACAACGCTGTTAGTGATTTATAATCAGTTATTTATTACTTAGTCTTTATTTTCGTGACAGAATGAAAGAAAAAAATATCTTCCACAAAAAGGAAATAGCGATCCAGAACCGAGTACTCTCAAGAGGATGCGAATAAGGAAACATATGATGGAAGAATTCAGTGACGACGACTGAGGGCATGAGAGAAATGAAGATGACTAGAAATGTAGATTCTGCAACAGAAGATATTATTCTGAACTTTCTTCCAAAAAGGGGAACTGGATGCGTTGTCAGAGTTGCAACACTTGGTACCACGAGTGTTCTGTTGGAGCAGAAGGCAGAAAGCATTTCGTTTGCTATCGGTATGTAGGCCTATAGAATATTTCATTACAGTGACAAAGGAGACAATTTTTTAATGTATGTTTTCCTTTCATTATTGTGTATGATTAGGCCTGATTAATTATTTGAAGGTAATTATCCAGTATTGAAATAAAACTGATTTTGAAAATAACATTTTCTAATTTTATTTCGTATTATTCATATTGCCTTATAATATAACCAAATTACTCCGCATTTTTTAAATTCTGTACAACTTTGCGGGTAAATCGGATAGCTCAACTGTGACTTCGCTTGCAGTTATTTTCATTTTATAAAATTTCTGTTGCTTCTTTAAGTAAGTACAACAGTTCATATTAATATTAGCGATAATGTGGCTATATTGCAAGAAAAAATGATAAAATGTCTGAAATTATTCAAATTACCCCTCTTTACTCTATCACATTTTGGAATCTTGAATAAAAATAGGAAATCAAATTATTGACTTCCATAATATAAACCGTGACACTTAAAATAATCACTATTCTTGAAGAACAATTTTGTTTGTATACAGTACAACTGAAGTCTGAGTAGTGTAGTATGTTACTAGTTAGCGATGTATGCAATGGAGGAGCAAAGGAACTGACCACCCTACCCCATTATCTCCAGGCTTAGTTCCCTCATGAGCAGACTGCGGCCTAGGGTCACCAATTCGCGAGACTGAAGTTTGCATGACGTCATGACCCAATGGGGTGGGATGACACTGTGAGAGTAACTTACAGTTGGTGTCGTAAGAAATTACATTACCGCCTTTCTCATTATGCTTGGCGTGTGTCCTTGGAATCATCACACGTACTTGAGATCCTACGAGTAAACAAGTATATTTCATTTAATTTTATTTATGTATTTGATTATTTATACACGCATATTTGTCTTATTTATACATACTTATTTATGTTACTGTTAATTTCGCTGTTTTATAATTCACAATTCCTAGATGTATCAATTTCCTTCGTCAACGCATTGGAATAGCGGTTCAGCGAGGGAATGCTGCCTCCATCCTGGGATCATTTCCTAATTCTATTTCGTTAGAAGAGATCTTTCTCATTTAATGTGTAGCGTACCTGCTTGAGTTTTTACACTAATGAGAGGAACATATTGAAAATCAAGAGCACCAAGTATTCCCTTCAGAACGAACTTATAGAGACGTTCGGAAATGAATATTTTATTATTATAGGAAAAAACACTAAATTTTGCAAATTGTTAAAGTATAAGAACAGATAGAACTCGATTCTTTCAAAAATAGTGCAGTAGCTAAAGGTACGTGGAAAATATTTAATTATATTGTCAAAACTGACCTCCAATATCAAAATCGGACATAGAATATGAAAAGAATTTCATCGAAATTTGTGTATAATGTTTGATAGGGCCTACATGCCAATATCCCTTTCAACAGTATTTCAAACCGTTTCTTGAAAAACGTTTTCTTTTGATACGTTGCGAATTTACCTTGTAATTCGGTGCATTGAATTGTGAAGAAATGTATTTTATGTATTAAGTAATGTATACTTTTCTTTTCTGCTTACACACAAATGATTATTTTATATCGTTAAAACTTGTACAGTATAATGTAAATTGAAACATGTAATGTTGGGCAATTATTTGTTGTACTAGAAACGCAGTATATATATATATATATATATATATATATATATATATATATATATATATATATTACATTTGTAAACGTGAACATTTATTTTGTCCTACTGTGGCTGAATGTATATATGTATGTATAAATATACTTGGACTTCTCCAGATGGATTGACACACAACCAAATAGACCACATCTTGATAGATAAACGGAGACATACTAGTATAGTAGACATTCGAACTTTCAGGGGTGCAGACTGTAATTCTGACCATTATTTGGTAATTGGAGAATTAAGAAAAAGACTATCAGTAGTCAAGCGAGTAGAGCAACAAGTTAATATTACTAAATTCAATATTTTGAAATTAAAGGACGAGGAAACTAAGCAAAATTATCACGTCGAAATTTCGAATAGATTTGCCACTTCAGAAAGTTCCGACGAAGCTGAGAAAGAATTAGATGTTAACAGCGTGTGGGAAAATATCAGAGATGGTATCAAAATTGCAGCTGAGCAGAGCATAGGTTATTATGAAACTAAGAAAAAGAAACCGTGGTTTAATGAAGATTGTTACATTGCAGTAGAAAGAAGGAAACAGGCAAAATTGAAATTCTTACAGGATCCAGTTGAGGAGAAGAGAGATAATTATTTCAATGAAAGACGGGAAGCAAGTCGTACACTTAGGAATAAAAAGAGAGGTTACTTGAAGGAAAAACTGAATGAGGTAGAAACAAATAGTAAGAATACAGTAAAACATTCGAGATTTATATAAGGGTATAAAGGAATTTAAGAACGGATATCAGCCAAAGGTAAACGTGATGAAGGATGAGAATGGTGAATTGCTTGCAGACTCTCCATCAGTCCTAAACAGATGGAAAAACTATTTTGCGCAACTACTAACTGTACATAGGCCAAATAGCAATGATCGGGACGAAATTGAAATACAAACTGCTGAGCCATTTATACCCGAACCCACGCTTTCAGAAGTCGAAATTGCGATAGAAAATCTGAAAAAGTACAAGTCTCCAGGTATTGATCAAATTTCAGCAGAATTAATACAAGAGGGTGGAAGTGCATTATATAGCGAAATTTATAAACTTGTACTTGCTATTTGGGAAAAGGAAATTGTACCAGAACAATGGAAGGAGTCCATAATTGTACCTATTTTTAAGAAGGGGGACAAAACCAACTGTGGTAACTTTCGAGGAATATCACTTTTGTTGACGTCGTACAAAATTTTGTCCATTATTCTTTTGAGAAGATCAACTCCGTACGTAGACGAAATTATTGGGGATCATCAGTGCGGTTTTCGGCGTAATAGATCGACTATTGATCAGATTTTTTTGTATTCGACAGATAATGGAGAAAAAATGGGAGTATAAGGGTACAGTTCATCAGTTATTCATAGATTTCAAAAAGGCATATGACTCGGTTAAGAGGGAAGTATTATATGATATTCTTATTGAATTTGGTTTTCCCAAGAAACTAGTTCGATTAATTAAAATGTGTCTAAGTGAAACATACAGCAGAGTCCGTATAGGTCAGTTTCTATCTGATGATTTTCCAATTCACTGTGGGCTAAAGCAGGGAGATCCACTATCACCTTTATTTTTTAACTTCGCTTTAGAATATGCCATTAGGAAAGTTCAAGATAACAGGCAGGGTTTGGAATTGAACGGGTTACATCAGCTTCTTGTCTATGGGGATGACGTGAATATGTTAGGAGAAAATCCACAAACGATTAGGGAAAACACGGGAATTTTACTGGAAGCAAGTAAAGCGATCAGTTTGGAAGTAAATCCCGAAAAGACTAAGTATATGATTATGTCTCGTGACCAGAATATTCTACGAAATGGAAATATAAAAATTGGAGATTTATCCTTCGAAGGGGTGGAAAAATTCAAATACTTGGGAGCAACAGTAACAAATATAAATGACACTCGGGAGGAAATTAAACGCAGAATAAATATGGGAAATGCGTGTTATTATTCGGTTGAGAAGCTTTTATCATCTAGTCTGCTGTCAAAAAATCTAAAAGTTAGAATTTATAAAACAGTTATATTACCGGTTGTTCTGTATGGTTGTGAAACTTGGACTCTCACTCTGAGAGAGGAACATAGGTTAAGGGTGTTTGAGAATAAGGTGCTTAGGAAAATATTTGGGGCTAAGCGGGATGAAGTTACAGGAGAATGGAGAAAGTTACACAACGTAGAACTGCACGCATTGTATTCTTCACCTGACATAATTAGGAACATTAAATCCAGACGTTTGAGATGGGCAGGGCATGTATCACGTATGGGCGAATCCAGAAATGCATATAGAGTGTTAATTGGGAGACCGGAGGGAAAAAGACCTTTAGGGAGGCCGAGACGTAGAAGGGAGGATAATATTAAAATGGATTTGAGGGAGGTGGGATATGATGATAGAGACTGGATTAATCTTGCACAGGATAGGGACCGATGGCGGGTTTATGTGAGGGCGGCAATGAACCTTCGGGTACCTTAAAAGCCATTTGTAAGTAAGTAAGTAAGTAAGTGGCTGAATGTTTACATGTTGAGGCAAGGAGTAACTGCACTCTCAATCTCCCATTCCCCTCGATCTACACAAAACAGCGGTCCGTGCGTTCGTAACTTAATGCGTTTCGGTACCCTGCGCTGCAGTCTGCTAATGAGTGATGCCCTATTGGTGTCACTTATGAGGTTCAAACCTCTCTTCGGACAGTTGACTAAACAACAGATCCATATTCGAATTTCGATCTCACCAATGAAAAATAAAGTAACTATTGGAATTGAATCAGATGAAAATGAAGAATAAGTTACTTGTAGTCCCAACATTCTCATTGCGTGATTATATATATAATCGAAATGCTTGTGAAACTAAAGTTTACTGTCGAAGAATACTCCAAAATCTTTAACAAAATATCTCCTCTTAATTTGAATCTTATTTAAGTAATAAGGGAAGTAATTTTCTCAAAAACGGTTACGTATGATAGTAGTTTGGAAACATTAACTTCCATGTAATTTTCTTAACATCATTGACGATATAATAATAATAATAATAATAATAATAATAATAATAATAATAATAATAATAATAAAACTGTACAGGTTTTAACAGCTTTTTAGTAGATTATTTTACGATGCTTTATTAACATCTTAGGTTATTTAGCGTCTGAATGAGATGAAGGTGATAATGCCGGTGAAATGAGTTCGCGGTCCAACACCGAAAGTTACCCAGCATTTGATCATATTGGGTTAAGGGAAAACCCCGGAAAACCCTCAAACAGGTAACTTGCCCCAGGGAAATTATATTGGTGAAATCATTTAATTATGCCTGTTATTGTTACTATTGCTCCAGTTGCTCCAGTTAATGGTCATGGGCTTATCAAACCTGGGCCACCTGGTTTCACGGCCAGACGCGCCAACCATTTCTCCACAGGTGTGGGATCTTTAACAGCTTATTTCTTGGATAGAATACAACAAGATTGTCGTTCACATCTGTGGAGTAACGGTTAGCGCTTCTGGCCGCGAATCCCGGTCGGGGCAAGTTACCTGATTGAGGTTTTTCCGGGGTTTTCCCTCAACCCAATATGAGCAAATGCTGGGTAACTATCGGTGTTGGACGCCGGACTCATTTAATCGGCATTATCATCTTCATTTCATTCAGACCCTAAATAACCTCAGATGTTGATACAGCGTCGTAAAATAATCTACTAAAAAAAAAAAAAGCAAGATTGTCATAGTCCTATTAGTCCGAAATTAATACTTTTCTCAGAAAAAAAAATAATTTTGCCCTAAAAGTTAACAGTGTTTTACTCGATAAGTACTAGCGGTAGAGTTTCTGATGTTTACTCTTAACATCAAACAAACTGTTTGGGAATGATTTGTCCCTTTGCAATTTTTAAATAAAATGGCCGGTTTTCTTGCAAATTAAATAAAAATATTGACATGTACAGTGCCGTTATTTCCTCCAATTAGGAAACCTGGCAACCCTAAGTCAGTGACTGAGGGACAGAATGCAGCTATTCAGACCATCAAACCTGAGTTCGTGTGTTTTTGTAGGTGAGCCAGCGATGCGCTGTTGCCAAAGTACGCAGACTTTTAGCCTAATTTTCTAATTAACCATGCACTTAATTACAGAAAGAATATTCGGTTTTTTAAATTTATTTTAATGTATTCTATTGCTCCCTTCAGTCTGCGCTGTTATATTATTTTCACCTATATTTTTCTCCAAAGAGACCTTGTTTATTTTTTTTGCTTACTGTAGACTATCTCTTGTTTTTGTATTGTGGATGTTGATTGCAAAACTTGATGATCCTTGCCAACAACCCTTTTTTTGGAGGATCAGTACAGAGCCACTGAATATCCTGCGTGTAGGGTTAATAATTGCTGGTTTGCAGCGTCGCGACGGCGCTCCACTTCTTGACGCGCCTTTAATCCATGTTGATGAGTGTGTCGGTCTGTCCTGCATATCCGGAATGCAGCACGATGACACAAAGGAATGGTCACTCGAACATCAGTGCATTGTGCAGCCAATCGATTTCCGATAGCTGTAACAGAGCCGACAATGAAGTGAAAGGCGGCCAGCATCAAGTCTGTGAAATTGCACACATTTGCCGCTCTGTTGTAAAGCTGTTATTTATGTAGAGATGTGTTGTTCGTGTTCTCCACGACTGCTTCTTCGGGATTCCTTTCTGTTAGAAAATTCACAACCATCCCTCATTCTGCCTGTGGTTTCCTAAGGAACAAAAAATATGTTTTGAAGGTATAGTATCATTAAAAGTATGTACCAAGACTTTTATATCTCAATAACAGGCATTAAGAACTACAGATGAACAAAACTAACTGCCGTTCTTGCTCGCTGTATTCGCTCCATTTGTCTTTCGAATCTCGGCTCGACATTCTCGTGCGCTTCGAGTCTCGCTTGTCATTCTCGAAATAGCATTTTGTCGGCGTGGAAAGATTTCGTAACTTTGAACAACATATTACATCATTGAAATAAATAACATGAATGTTTAAATGAGACAAAAAGACAAAACAGAACAGTATCTTAGTTATCAAAATGTTCTGGTTCTATTATATGATATTACCTATGGTTATATAAATAAATAAAAAATCTCAAATAAATTCGCATTTCTAAGAAACATAAAACATGACATTGATATCTTTTTACTTGAGATTGCACACTTGATCTTAAACATACCTATGAAAAGAAAATTCCTAGCCTTTTAATAAGGGCCTAGTAATTAAAGACTGGGGAACGGATTATTGTACACTGAAAGGGAGAGATGATGTTTCAAATAGGCTGCTTGATTGTTTATATATGTATAACAGTTGCCAAGGTATATAAAAGTTCAGTCTTCGGGACGTCGGGACTTCGGGAGATGATCAATATCGAGTCTCGGAAGACTCACAACCAGTCTTTACGTCAAGGACGCGACGTATTACAACATTGTCGTGCGGGTGTTCGGCTTTGCGGGCGCTGTTAGTCTCGTTTACTCGATCGTTGTTCATCTCTAGTAAGAACCCAAAAAGAGAAATAGTTAACATGCAATTAACCCATGTTATTATTTAACATTACACATTAGAACAATCAACCCTTTTTGTCCACCAGAAATCTGAGTATGCAGGGTGAACAGTAAGTAATGTGATTAATTTCAGAGGGTTATTCTTTGAGATATTTCGAACAAAAAACTTAAATACAATTTTGCTCGATTTTTCTTTCTTTTTGAGATAAAATTATTTTATACGAATCATTTCATAACGTGTTTTGGGAAAGCCATTGATTGAATTCTCAATATGCTAACTCAATTTAATAGAGCAATGTAATGTGATAATAAATGATTGAAAGAATTTTAGTTTTGTCTTCAAATGTGCAGACATTTGATCCGAACCAATGTAACTTTCCGTCCTGCAAAGGAATTCTACAAAGATACATATGTTCGGATCACATTTTATCACACACATACACACATATGCATAGGACCATGAAACTTATGATATATATGTGCAACACATAAATTTAACATTTTTAAAATAAATTAGAGGAATCTGTTGGGATTTGTAATTTTTATTCATGTTTTCATATTTAAAAATCTCGCGAAAAATAAATGTTAATAATTTCTTTTCTTTGCATCGAACCTCGAAACCTATGATAGATACTGGTGTAGACACACGAATTTAACACTTTCTGAAAGAATTACCACAATTAGTTGGAATTTATAGATTTTATTAACGTTTGTACAAATCACACACATAGATAAATATATAGGCCTATATACTGATGGCTCACAAAATGGAAATGGATGGCAATGTTAGAGTTGGTATCCACAACATCTTATTTAGCTACTATCACACTCTTGGAAAATATCGCACGAACTTTGATGGAGAACTACTCGTAGAAGCAATAACAGTGTATCTAACTAAAGCAACGAAGTTAAGAACAAATCAGTTTGAAAATGCAGTCTTCTTATGTGATTCACGTCAGCTTTACAAGCAATAGTCTCACAATCCCATTGAGATTTGGAATAATGGAAGTTCAAATTTGAATAAGACAATTACAAAACAACAAGAAAGATATTATTCCAGTGGATCCCCTCACACTGCGAGATCGAGGGTAACAAAATGGCAGACCCACTGGCAAAAGAACACAAATAATTACCACTATACCTAACCTTGCACTGCTATTCAACTCATTAACCCATTACTGCATAAAGTTATTAATGACTTGAAAAATGCGTTTCTGAGTTTAAGTTTGCTAGTTGGTGACTTAAGAATGCTTTCTTACCATTTTTATCTTTATTTACTTTTTGGGATAAAAATTAAGGACCGTCCCATAAATAGGACGCTATGCATAATGGTCAGTGACTCCCCAATTTCTAGAAGTAGAAATTTTTTCATTTTCTAAATTTAGAAATTCAGGGGAATCCGAGTTGGTTTCGGGTTTTAATCTTGAATACAGAAGAGGTGGTTTTGCATTAATTTTTTTCACAGTAGCTGAATAGAATAACCCCTCTTTTAGTTCAAATAGTATTTATGTATTTATTATGTAGCAAATACATATACACATATTAGAATCAGTGGTTCAACTGCCTTCCTCACACAAGCCTGCGCATTGCACAACACTATTTTGTGTGGTAAGGGTAGAAACACTTAGGGTGGGGTCCAATTTGACACTTGCTGCAGATGAACTTTGCTTTCCCTGTACAATTAGCACACCTTCGCCGAGTTTCATTTTCAACTGGCCAGTGGTGTTGACCATCAAATCTTATGTCTCCTGATGGAATGGGAACAATTTTTCCCTAGTGGGAACTCACCCCATGTCTTTTCAGTACTGTAAAATCCAGGAGACGGCAAAAGTTGAGGAGCGGTTCTGAAGAGTTTTGAGGCTTCATTTTTCTGTACAGAAACAAAGCATTTACTACGGCATCATCAAGAAAATAAGCGAAGATGGACCACCACTCTGTTGTTGCCGCTGTTGCTAACATCGGTACTGCCAACGCTGGTGCTGCTCTTTCTGTGCTAGCGCTGGTACTGCTGTTGCTGCTAGTGATGGTGCTGCTATTGCTGCTGCTAGCGCTGGTGTTGATGGTGGTGATTGTAAAAAAATTCGTAGCTCTACAGCCCATGAAGAGCCAAGACCGACCAGCCTGCTGCTGGTCTCACGTCCACATGCCGAAACAGAGGTGGACTATCCTCCAACCAGAATGGAGGTATCGTGTGGTTAGCACGATGATTCCCCCCTAGCCGTTATAGCTGGTTTCCGAAACCGGATTTTCGCTACCTATCGTAGCTCCACAAATGCATGATGATGCTGGGTGGGCACCGGTCCCATACACTGGCCGAAATTTCATGAGAAAATTTCTTCCCCCATGTGGACTCGAACCAGCGCTCATTCCGTAACGCGAGTCCGAGGCAGGATGCCTTAGACCACGATGCCACGGCGCGGTACGTTGGTGGTTATAGTAGTAATAATAGTACTTGTAATTGTAGTAGTATGATGGCCTTCTACCTGGAATTACCTTCCCTGTCTTGGAAATGTTTATATATTAGCTTCCTTCTTTTCGGACGGCAATAACTTGTGCGAGAAACCTCAGCTCCATTTTTTGTCTAATGTACTTTCAAAATCATTTGTTGCAGCTTTTATGTTAGAAGACTCTGGCATACTTTCATCAACAATGTCATCTTCATTATCATCATTACATATTTTTTTTTTTTTTTTTTTTTTTTGTAATTCCGCTTTACCAAGTAGCATTTTACCTCCAAGATTAATCAAATAAGTCTCATGCTCGTCGTCCGATTTATCACTGTATTTATTTGTATAATGGAAATCTTCTGGAGGGGTCCATATATCAGACTCTCATTATTATTATTATTATTTTGATTTTCCATTATCCCCAGAATTTCACTCACGGTTAGACTGGAAATAAAACAATGTAATGGAAACCATATACTGTACATATTATAGAATACTACAGGAGTGCACACTGCATGGCGTCCTATTTTTAGGACGGCACTTTATTTCACCGTGTACCTAGCAACATATAAGAAAATTTTATTGTTGTTATATACCACATGAAAACTGAAGTATTCAACTCATTATGTGAAAATAAAAATCAGATTTCTGTACCACCATTACAGAGTAACTAAGAATGAACTTACACGCGGTGCGACACAAAATACTGTTATCCTGCCATCTTGTAAAAAATTAGCTAGTGTGAACAAATGTTCGCGCGGAATTCAAATACTGCAACACCATAATACAATGTAATAATTTACCTTCTAAACAATGCCTCCAACTGTACTAAACAAGAAAAAGTTCCATAGAAATCAGTATTTTACGCACGTCCCATTTTTAGGACGCCATGCAGTAATGGGTTAAAGCTCTACATCAGTGGTCGTCAGCATTCGCTGAAATGTGCAACTGGTATGCGGTGCCGTCCCATGTCCACCGTCGTGCAGCAGGGAGAGATAGAGAGCATACCCCGCTAGCAGCTACGTAGTGCACCATGGTGCACTGCGTTTTCCGCGGATAAGAGATGCTAGACCCAGCGTGCTGTGTGCTGACGACCCCTACTCTACATCGACAGAAAATTCAAGCAGGAAGTGCAGCAGGATTAAGTAAATCTCAGCAGGAAACAAGAAATTGGAAATATTTCTCACCGACAAACAACTCATTTCAAGCAAAAAGAGAAGCAATAGAAGCATTTCACATAATGGCAGACCATAATCGTCTTTCTCAACATCTGCTTAGCATCTCTATTCTTTAATCACCAGTGTGTGTTTTGTGTAAAGACAGTGGAAATGTTATGGATTATGTGAAACACTGTACACAAAGGTACAAGTTATCCCGTACAGCGCATGCATTATGTCCAGACACTTCCCCGCTCTTCCTACAGAGCTGCGCACGAGATCGGATGAGTCTACTAACGAATTGTAGGGGAATGGGTTTGCCTTTGCCTTGAATTCGGTAGTCACACGCCCGACCATCCCTTCTATTTCTACCTCCTCTACAGGAACGTTGTTACCGTACTGCACATCGCGAATGTCTTAACAAAATGTATGAGCTGCACAAGCCAAGAAGAGCAGAGGAAGACATATGGAGGTAGAGCTCCACGCATCCATTGACCTCGGCACTAGAATGAGGTGGTGTGGTTGGCCTTTTCACTGCCTTTTTACTCCCGGGAAAGAACCGGTACTCAATTTGACAGGAGACTGAGTGAACCTTGAGGCCGTTCTGGAAGTTTGTTCACGAGAAAACCTCTTCACCACGCGTGATCGAACCGCGGACCTTCTAGTCCGTAGCTAGCTGCTGTACCAACTGAGCTTCCCGCCCACCATGTTAAACACTGTAGTACTACGAAAAATGTTAAGTACAAATCAGCAGTAGAACTATACTGAGAACTACGGAGACCAATGACTCTGATCAAAATGTCTGGGTATTAAACAAAACAAATAAATAAATTTAGCAATTCACATGATTAACTTACCGCTTATTATTAAGTTTTATAAACCCTGAATTTTATAGAATGTCCACGAAATTGTGGTACCTGTTTCTCGGCGATTTCAACGCAAGGTTAGGTGTGAAATTTATAGTTCTCCAGACTGCATACAACTCTGCATTTTATTTTATTACTAAGCAAAGTTAACATCAGTTAGTTTTAAACACTTTCTTCTTTTTAAAATGTTAATGAAGTAAGCACATACGATAGGTTAGGTTATAGTGACAAATTTTAATAACGTATTATGTTTATTTGTAAGTATTTAAGGTGCTAGTGTTGAAAGAAGAATCATTTTATAATACATACCTGAACTGCTGGCATTATTTTGCATAGTATTTACGATACCGCTGGAGTAAAATCGATGAGGAGGAAACATTTGGAATATTTAGAAGTTCTGATGATAAAACAAGAGCTTTAAGTAACATACATAGTGACTCTGATCCAAATGTCTGGGCTTTAAACAAAATAAATAAATAATTTAACATTACAAACGATTAACTTTCCGCTTATTATTAAGTTTTATACAACCTTTAATTTTACAGAATGCCCACGAAATTGTGGTACCTGTTCCTAGGAGATTTCAACGCAAGGCTAGATGTGAAATTTATACACCTCCAAAGTGGGAAATTCCTTAATTAAAATAAGCAACTCTGTATTTTATTTGGTTACTAAGGCACCAGTAATCCATTATTAGCTACATGTCTTAATCTTCTGATCTAGTATGTCAGACACACTACAGTCTTTTGCATTTAAGATATGATTACGAGTACTGTGTTTACGGAATTGACTGTGAATGTGCGGGATTGCATACTTTATTAGTGTAAAGGAAGCGTATGTGCCTCAATCGGTAAACGAAATTTTACGTAGTATTACTCTTGACCTCATTCCACTCTCAGGCTCATATTTTTTATGTCTAATCATAAAGTGTAAAGGATCGGAACATTCTACCGCACTTAGTCTAGGTCTCGCGGCCAAAGGTTAGGGAATAGAAATAAACTAGAAGCAAAGGAACAACGTTGTCACATTTCTTTTTGGAAGTTAAGGGATAAGTTTTCTATGTATTTTTACATGTGTGATGCTCCAAACATATATATTCCATACATTGGTATGTATGTATGAATGTAACTTTAGTTGCAAGAATATCCAAAATATTGATGTGTAGTCAAGTTTAATTAAGTTTGGCAACATCTAGTATACAGAGTGATTCACGAGGATTTACCGTCCTTTACGGAGCTCATTTCCGAAGACATTCTGAGCAAAAAATGTCATATATAAACATGGGTCCTATTCTCAATATTTACATAGTTACGTTTCGTTATTGGAACGCATTGCTGTGAACGCGTGATCTTGGTCAGCGTGCAGTCAGCAGCCAGTGCGAGCGCTACGGAAATCAAAGATAGCCGTATGCAGTTACGTAGAGCGACGGGTGCCGTTCACAAGCGTGCGGGCAAGTGTACTCAAGCGGACGGCGACATTTTTTAAAATGTGTTGTAAACTCTCCAAGACTGTAAATTATGATGCAAAATTGAACTGTAAATTATTAAGTCGGTGGAAGTGGTGTGATTTGTAATAATTGTTGTGATACGTGCGTAAAAATAATGTAATTTTATAGTTAAAAATAGAAAAAGATGTCCGTACGAAACAACTAAGGTGTTCACAGCACATTTGTAGCTTCATAATACTTGCCAATTAAATAAATGATACATCTGAATGGTTCATTCTCTATTTGTATTATTCTTTTACCTTCAAACTAAAGAAAAAATGTATTTTACAAACAACTTCATATTAGTGTAACTTTGAAAATATTTAGAATAGGAACTGTGTTTGTATGACATTTTTTGCTCTAAATAAGCTCCATAAAGGACGATAAATCCTTGTGAATCACTCTGTATAGTCGCCGCAGTGAATTAGTTTCTCACTGGTAAGTTTTATGTTGAATATATCTTTTTTGCACGCATCAATACTGAAATACGGGCAATAACAAGAGAGCATAATGCCTACATCAATAATATAAAGTACAGAAATTCGCTAGTTCGGACATGTTTATGAATATACTCGACAAGACAGAAAAATGAAAACAGAAATAATAATGAAAATAGGGATAAGCCTACTAAATGAGGAAATTGACTACTACCGACAAAATTGAAGGAAAAACGTCAGTAAGGTGAAAGATGAAAGAGTGCCAAAATTATTTTCTTGATACAGATTATTTGGTAGTAAAGAACAGATCGGCAAATATTACGTCATATAAAATGCAGCCTACTATACACAGCAATGGGGAAGGGAGGAGGGGAGGATACCCAGACTGTTTAATCTTGAATGAACAAGTGACGGCTAAGGGGAGTGAAGTCATTCTTACCCCTCCGCCCTGCTTGTGTATTAAGAGGTTGACTCGCGAGTCACGAAATGCCGACCACTAGCATAGGACAGAAAATCAGATGACTAGGTATGTAATACAGGATTTCGTTTCAAAATGTAGAAGTTAACATGCAGTAGCCTCATGCGTGACAGAAGAAAAAGAAGTTAGTGAGATGTATCCAAGTAGGCTTACGTATGATATCTCCGTCACACATCTGTGACACAGTGCATGAGGGATAGCCACTAAAGGGAAATTAAAAGGTGGGACTTAAACTGAGAGGATTCAATCCGGCATCGGAACTGGAATCCGGTGTGGCTTAGTGGATAAAGCGTCAGCACGTAGAGCTGAAAACCCGGGTTCAAGTCCCGGTGCCGGAGAGAATTTTTCTCCGCTCCACCCATCCTTTATTAAAAGAAGTTAGTTCAATAATAATAATAATAATAATAATAATAATAATAATAATAATAGGATGAAAAAGACAAATGTGACACGAATCCAGTTTACTTTCACTTAGTAATTTAGCTCTCTCCAAATTAGCGGCTCACACAAGCGTTCACTTCTAGCTAGACCTTAATGACACTAACTATTAGTTCGCAGAAGCCGCGGTTTTAATCCTGAATTGTAATGGACATAATCACTTGAAAGCGTGAGCGCCTACATCAGGGGGCCAAGGGAGTGGTCACTCGACCTCCCACTGGCCTTTTTGCAGAGACCGCACAAAATGCCTCTGCTAGCAAACGTAATAAATAGAGTGAATTTACAATAATTTAACACAAAAGAGCTTCGTCAGTGCTGTTACTCAGATGCAGTTTTTTAATATTTTAAATAACATTTACGTTTATTAATTTATTTTGCTTCTACATTGCAAATTTATCCTATTTAAGTGTTTCTGCGATACGAAAGAATCATACGTGGCGAAGCAATAATGAGTTATTCTTATTTAGTTATAGGCTACAGTGCGTTCGAAAAATCATTGTGCACATGATCCAGCCAGAGAAACTTCTTTTTATCTCATGTTTCAACAGTAATTATTATTGACGCAGTTGCTGCGGCCTATCGAGAAGACGTCACAGTTCTTTCCCAAGTAGAACGCGTTTTTCTTGTCCAATTTCCGTTTCGAAATTAGTGCAGTAGAAATTTTCTTAAAAATTCCCAGAAACTCCAGTTCTGTACAATTTCACTGGCAAACTTCATTAAAATGAAATCAAGTACATATGGTTCCGACAAGACAGCACCACTGCACACACGGATGACAGATCTCTATAGCCTTTGACTGAGATTTTTGGAGAACTCATCATCTCTAAAAATCTGTGCCCTCGACGCTTCCCAGACCTGACACCATCAGCAAAATATGCAGCGTATCGTCATTGACCATGCACACTTAACCAACTGCAAGCTGCAATAATCATGATAGGGCGCAGTTCACAACAAGAACAGGTAGAAGTATTTTAAAATAAATAAAACAAGTCCAGGCCTGTAAGTATTGATGCACGTGGACATAATTTTTAACATTTATTTTCATTTCACAGTGGAAGTGCACAGTGACTTTCCGAGCACCCCGTATTTTAGCCAGTAATTATAGCATAGCTTAGTATACAGGTTTTAAACGTAAATACATCTTCCTGTGCCCAGTGTTTAAACAATTTAAATTTTTTTTCTCCATTTCTACATAGAGCGAGGCAAACAAGACTTGACTCAGGTAACGTCCTCGCTCTCCGGTCGCTGCCAGTCACTCTATTCTCTGGCTGTCAACATACTGACACTTTATACGAGTAAAACTTAACTATTCTTCGTAAAACAGACCGTTGCGACGTAATTCTTGCGCTAACCGTCTTGAAGAGTTAGTTAGTGGGGTTTCAAAGGGCGCGTCAGCTGCAATGGCTGTTTGCGCCCTTACCGTCTTGAAGATTTGACTTCACACTTCGCATCAATCTTTTTCGCATATCTTCAACATTTTTCTGTGAGGACTCTCTTTGCATATATATCGTCCTTTTATTGTTTAAAAGTGTGTCCGCTTCACGCCATTTCTTAAACAAGTCAAAGAAACTTTATTTAACCTGTCGGGTAGCTTCCGGCAAACGTAGCCGCAATTTGCCAAATATTTCGCTGAGAAATCTCCACTAAGAGTATTTCAGGGCTGCCAAGTAGCTGACATCAGCGTTTTCTAAGCTTGGTCAGCTTGTCAACATGCGATACCCGTTTGTCAGTTTCTTTCATAAGTGGTATGTCAGACTCTATTTTGTATTATTTGGTTTATTTCAATTTTCAACGTAAACTTTTAGAGAGATTTCAAAACTGATTTAGTGATCCCATGACAGAAGTGTATTACTCTTTTTCCAGGGTGTATTGACTGTGTTTAATTCTTTGAATTTGACTCTGCAGAAAGAGTGACCATGCATACATTTTAAAAAATATTTGATATCTGACTTGCTGCATAAATTGCTCTGTCGGTTTGTAAAAACTGTAATCTTACAAGTGTTGTATTGTATTTATTTACATTCCATGGTATTCGTACATCACTTCACAGCTAGAATATGGAACATGTTGAAAAACATCTTAATAGTACTATAAAGTCTTAATTATAGTCACAGTCTAGTTCAAATATATACAGAAGAGTTTTGCAATATAGTCTACTAATACAACACAAGGGGGTATGTATCGATACTTAATACAAGACATAAATATTCATGAAGCGTTGTTGAATATCATAAATTCGCCTACAGAATAATCATCTTATGTTTTGAGTTTCATTTTTTATATCCATGGGGAGGCTATTAAAAATGTTTACTGCCATATAAAGTACTCCTTTTTGATAGCATGATAGACTTGCCGATAGAGTATAAAAGTCATTTTTTGACGTGTGTTTATGTTATGAACTGTTGAATTAGTTACGAAGTTTTCACGATTACATACGAGAGTGCTTATTAAAGAAAAAAATATACTGACAAGCCATGGGCATTATTTGCAGTTAATATTTTTCTTTAGTATTTAAGCTTTTGCCGATATCTACACTCGTATGACTTTCCACAAGGAAGGTTTCGATCTGAAATTTTTGGAAAATTCCTTTCTCAACAACTAACGCATCCTGGTTGGGACAAGTTACGTAGTTGAGGTTTTCTTAACCCATTAAGAACCAAGTGCTGGGTAACTTTCGGCGCTGGACCCTGGAATAATCTCGTTAACATTATCATCTTCATCTCACTCAGACGCTAGATAACCATAGCAGTTGATAAAGCGCTGTAAAATAATCGATTAAAAAGACAACTAACGCGTGTGGCAACAATGCAGCTTTTAGTAGAGGACCGAAGACCATGATATTTTTACTTTCCACGCTTCCATACTTTCATGCGCGTATATGAGCAATTAATGTTTATAAAACATACGTGACCAGAATTACGACAAAGTTCTGTAACAGATGTAGAGCAGTAATTGGTGTGAAGGTGTCTACCACAGCTGACTACTCGCCTTTTATAATTAAGCGCGTGCTGAGGGAAACTGAAAACGAAAATGAATGGTCGCCACATGATGAAGTCCTCTTCGGCCGCGGAACACCCCCGTCTCGGCGTTGGAAGGTGACGGCGTACATGATGCAACAAGTTGCGTGTGTCTGGGTGGCGTTGCCTGGTAACAGTTTCCATGGCGACCACGCCTGTTCGCGATATATCCCTTGTATTCTCTGTCGAATAGAATCCGCTGCCCGGGACACAGCTGCTATGAAGGTGGAAAATAGGCAATTCTTTATTTAATGACACATTTCGCCTACAGAGACCATGCACAGTGTATGAAGTTATTACTACACCCCGACAGCACATGCATCTGTATTTTTTTTCAGTGGCTATAAACATATAGTTCTGATAAATTATTATATACAGGAACTCGCACGAAGTTAATTCGTGAAATGAAGCCTTATATTGCACACAACGTATATTTTCACATTTCATACAAATTTATCATAGTTTATATGCATTACGTTTACAGCATATTAAGGTATAATGAAAATAAATCCGTGGCGCGAGATCCCATGAAAGACCAAGGCCGACCAGTCGACTGATGGCACACGTCCACATGCCTCAGCACAAGTAAAAGATTATCCAACCATCATGGGGCCAATGATGATCATCCCTCGACCGTTATATTAGCAGACAGTTTGCCAATGGATATTTTGTCCACACAGTGAATTTCCCATAAATGATTTTAGTCCTCTACTTTATTGCTATTATCCAAAATGTTAGCTACGGGTAAAGTTTCATATTCGCATTAACTGCAATATTGGAACACCCAATGCCGACATATCCATAGTAACAGTTTCATATTCACATTAACTACAATGTTGGAACACCCATTGTCGACATATCCATAGTAACAGTTTCATATTCACAGAAAACAGAGAAGGCCCTGACTGATGTTTATGCTTACCTGTGTGATTATCCGAAATATTAGTTCATTATTCTTCAACTGCTGGACTTTTGGATATTGAAGTGTTATATTATTGTGATTTAGTGGCTGCTTCTTCTATGATTATGTTTGCCTATTACCTATGAAATCCTTGATTTCATCTTCTCGTTCTTGGTTTGAAGAAATTTTTTTGGAATTTAGCAACATTAACTTTCTTATCGATTATACAAAGCTCTAATTTTTTTTTGTCTTACTAGTTATTATTTTGTGTGATCTTCACTACCAGTCAAGTACTGCTATGCTTGTTTCGTGTAAATTCTGTGAAGTGATGGCATATGTGTATATAATTTCGTCCAGATATTCAGTCATTCTGTAACTAAGGTAAACAATTCAAGTTTTGTACATGTTACTTGCATACGAAGAGGAGCTTTACTATCAAGGAATAACGTATTGCCTATTCGCCTATTTTTGTTGAAAGTCAATTGTGTGGACAAACTTTTACTACTAGAGGCATTAATATTCACTTGGCCCGCAGTCACGATTCTATGCAAGAATCGCCAAATAATATTAATGAAGACATATTATACGATCCAGATCAGAAGAACGAAGACCCAGTGACTTCACACATTAATTATAGCTCTAATATAGAACAAATTATTACCTTATGGGCGATACTGATAATAACGAATCCTCAATATCCAAGATAATTCAACACCATATGAATATGAATGATATTTGCTCTTCCTCTACCATTTCAACTCCTTGCCTGGTTTCAACAGCTCTATGTAAGGCATGTGGCAAATCTTTTTCTCAACGGGGTATCAATCTTCACATTGCCCGATGTCATGAATCTTTGAATCATAATCCAACAGTTTCGTCTGAGATTTCTGTCAATAATTCTCATGTTTTGATCGATTCAAGTCCTTCTTCCAATAATATTACGGAAGGATTCTTTTCATGCCCTATTTGTCCTTCTACAGATTCCAAGATTTTCAAATCTGCTAGAGGATTAAAGATTCATTGTTCTCGAGTTCAATCTCAATCTTTTATTCCAGATTCTTCTACACCTAATTCTATAGATGATTTTTTCTCTAAACTAAGTACCTACAAGAAAAATGTTAATGTATTACGCCGAATACCTAAAGGCGCTAGATCTTCAGCTGCCAGTCGCTTAAGTCAACAAATTGATTTTTGTTTATCGCACAATACTACTACCTCCTGGCATGATTTATTTCTTTTCGCATATTTAGCTCTTCGAGTTCCTGATCGTTCTGGTAATAAATCTCTAATATCTAAAATCAAAGACAATGTGACAAACTTCCCATCCAATCCTCCTTATGTCAGGAATCGATCATATAAAGGTGATTCTCCTTCTAATCACATCCGTCGTGTAGAACAGAAAGTTTCGGAAGGAGATATCCGTGGCGCTGTTCGCTTCTTATCTTCGGATATGGGAGTTGCAGATCCAACAACTGCTACATATGATGTTTTAAAATCTAAACATCCACCTCCTTCTAGACCTTCCTCCTTCCCTGACCTTCCTGATCCTACAGCACCTCGTCTATCAGTCACCAGCGAAGACGTCTTGAAATCTCTACAGAGCTTTCCACAAGGTTCCGCGGCTGGTATCGATAGTTTACGACCTCAACACCTTAAGGATCTGGTTTCTGTATCTGCAGGTGATTCCGGTAAACGGCTTCTTTCTTCGTTAACCGACCTTTGCAATTTTCTGTTACATGGCGACTTAGATCCTGGGATTTGTCCTGTATTTTACGGAGCTTTCCTTATTGCGATCAATAAGAAGGATGGTGGCATCAGACCTATTGCCATTGGGAACACTTTCCGAAGATTGGTATCCAAAATAGCTTGTGTTAGTGTCAAAGAAGAAATTAGTGCATATTTTAGACCGAATCAATTTGGCTTCGGTTCACCTCAGGGCTGTGAAAGTATTATTCACTCATTGCGCTCATTCATTTCCGCCAATTCTAACTCTGATAAAATCGTTCTTAAGTTAGATTTCAGAAATGCCTTCAATTGTATTGAAAGAGATACCATGTTGCAAGCTGTCAAACTTAAAATTCCACAACTTTTCCCCTATTTCTGGCAATCATACAGACACCCTTCTACTTTATTTTTTGGTTCTGATACAATTATGTCTCAATCAGGTTGCCAACAAGGGGATCCGGCTGGCCCTTCACTTTTTAGTCTAACAATTCATCCCCTTATTAAAGAACTTATTAGTGAACTCAACCTTTTTTACTTAGATGATGGTTGTTTAAGTGGAGCCCCTTCAGATGTTTTGCAAGATCTTAATAAAATCATTCAATTCGGTTCAACTATAGGGTTAGAACTTAATCCTGATAAATGTGAAATTTATTTTTGTTCCAAGTTTAATCAAGCTGTTTTCTCTTCTTTTCAAAAACTTGCTCCGGGTATTTTACTAATGTCAAAATCCACTTTAACGATTCTTGGATCTCCCGTCTTTTTGGAAGCTGCCGATTACATCGCTGAAGAAAAACTAATTTCTTTGCAATATTTCATCGATCGTTTAAAACTAATGCATCCTCATATTTCTTATTATCTCCTTAAAAATTGTTTTCTAATCCCTAAGATGACTTACTTTATGCGTACTACTCCTTTATGGCTTCTTCCAACTTTCCTACATAAAGCTGATGCTCTTTTACGATCCAGTTTGGAAATGATCCTCAATATAAATTTTACCGATACTAGTTGGACTCAAGCCTCTCTCCCAATTAAATTTGGTGGTGTGGGCATTCGGAAACTTTCTGAAGTTTGTATGCCTGCTTTTCTTTCTTCTGCCTTTGGAGTTTTCCGTTGCATCAAATCGCTCTTTCCTTTATATAGTGATGCAGCTGAAATCTGCCATGTGCGTGATGCTCTGACAAGTTGGTATACTTCCTCACAAACCACTCATCCTCCTGCCCATCCTGAATTTCAAAAACAGTGGGACGTTATCTTTTCCCAAAAAATTTTAGATACACTCCTTTCTTCTTTCACATCCGAACAAGACATTGCACGTCTCCTAGCTCTTCAAGAGAGTGAGTCTGGAGCTTGGTTACATGCATTACCTTCTCCTCACATCGGCACCCTAATAGATAGTACATCCTTTAAAATCGCAATAGCTTTACGCCTTGGTTGTAAACTCTGTCAGCCACACCAATGTATTTGCGGGGGAATTGCTGATATTTACGGTTATCATGCACTTAGCTGTGCGAGGAGCAAGGGTCGCATTCCCAGACATACATCACTCAATGATATCATTAAAAGATCTCTGACTTCTTGTGGCATCCCGTCTCTTTTGGAACCACCAGGTATTAGTCGCGCAGATGGTAAAAGACCCGATGGTCTTACCTTAATTCCATGGTCTAGAGGAAAATCTTTAATTTGGGACTCCACTTGCGTTGACACTCTAGCTCCATCTCACATGCCGAATACCTCCAGACACGCAGCATCTGCTGCTGAATTAGCGGTGAAAAAGAAAGTCAATAAATATGCTCATCTTTTAGACAATTATATCTTTGTCCCCTTTGCTGTGGAAACCTTCGGTCCTTGGAGTCATGACGCTAAAGTTTTGGTATCTCAAATCGGCCAAATTTTGATCTCCATTACTGGTGATCGCCGTTGCACTACTTATTTGCGTCAACGCTTAAGTATTGCTATTCAACGCGGAAATGCAATGAGCGTTTTGGGTACTCTTCCAGAGTCCAGCGCTTTGGACGAACTTTTTCTCCTGTAAATTTTTTTTTATCTCTATGTAAATGTTTATATTTAGTGTAATTGTAACGGTGAAAATATTGTTAATCCAATAATTTTTTATTTATTTTTTTTTCATAAGTGTATATTATTTTTGGGAGTGTTTTTGTAAGTAATTTTATGAGGTTGTTATTGATATGCTGATAAATTATTTGTAATGATATTTCATTATATAACATATTGCAATTATTCACATTAACTACAATGTTGGAACACCCATTGTCGACATATCCATAGTAACAGATTGATATTCACATTAACTAGAACGTTGGAACACCCATTGTCGACATATCCATAGTAACAGTTTCATATTCACATTAACTACAATGTTGGAACACCCATTGTCGACATATCCATACTAACAGTTTCATATTCACATTAACTACAATGTTGGAACACCAATTGTCGACATATCCATAGTAACAGATTGATATTCACATTAACTACAATGTTGGAACACCCATTGTCGACATATCCATAGTAACAGTTTGATATTCACATTAACTACAATGTTGGAACACCTATTGTCGACATACCCATAGTAACAGTTTCATATTCACATTTACTACAATGTTTGCACATCTATTCTCGACATATCCGTAGTAACGGTAGGCCTAACATCAACATATCTAGTTAAACTATTTCAGTCATGACAAGGATAGGGTACCGTCGACAAAAGTTAGAGAGGTGTTAGAGTATAATGACTGCAGATATCACTACAACGGAGCCCAATGAAATCGCGAAAATATTGACGTTGTGAAAAGCGGGTGTCCTGTAATGGGTCCTACTTCACAAATTTTAACACAGATGAAGAAGTAATAATCTTAACAAAAGCGGTACACACGCACGAAGGCTATCACGTCGAAGTTAATACTCAATTCCAGTTTGCAAGACCCACAATAATTAGCACCTACTTCGACTACATCCATGATGACGCTGCCAACAAAACTGTGTCCTGTGAACACACACTCCAACGACGCGACAGTTTTGTCTTTCACTGTTGCTGTCCAGTTGCCAGCGAGAGAGGTTGACAACATAAATGTCGTTCAACAATTTGTCGCCTGTGTATACATAGCCTAAATTGTATAAACCCTATGGCATTTACCTTAGCGAAACCTGTTTCCAGGCGAATGCTCTGTAGAATGTTGACGACTTCTTGTTTCTTCACTATGTAATATGTGTGTGTGTGCGTGCGTGCGTGCGTGATGTGAGAGTGCAGCGACGTAATCAAACCTAGATTTATCTACCGAAGTTATACTCTAAAACCCACCAAATGTAGAAGCAATTACGACAGTCTTGTCAAGGACACTGAACACTACGAGAGGGTTGTGGCAAGCATGGCAGTCGCAGCAGCTACTGCCTCCTGGTGATGTCGTTGCCTACGGTTCGGGTTCGATGTAGGCACAGACCCTGCCTATAATAAAAAACACTGCTATGAACTGTCTTTGGGAGGCCTACCGTTACAAAATAAATGTAACAACGTTCGTACGTTGAATTTATGATGTTATACGTAAAGTTCAGAACTCTGTGTACAAAATCCATTAGATTCACACAAGCGGTTTTCTCGGAAACTGTTTTTAAACAGTTAATTGTAAAATATTAAAGTATTAATTACATAGGCCTAATATATGATTTCTTCCCTCACATAATGAATAATACATTTTCAATTATTCATAATTTTATTATAAATTTCAAGTATGGAAAATATGTTTAAAAACATTCGCCTTTTGAAAACACAAAGTACCCTGATCTTACAATACAAATACTGTACTAGAAAGTAGCCTATCTACTTTCATAAGTATTGTACAGTGCGGAATTGTGCTTGAAAAAAATAAACTTTCGATATTCACAAATTATCAAGGTTGTAGTTTTCTCCTCCACTAAAAGATACTTTAATACAGTAATAATTTTATAATTATAATTTTCAATAAAGTAAATTTAAGGAATAGTAAAACAAAACAGTTATCTTCTGAAACATGCATACATAAGTGTTCTGCCCATGGGCAGATTTTTCACTGCAAACCCAGCATTCTCCTATCTCTCCTATTTTCTGTCTTCCTCTTAGTCTCCGCATATGATCCACATATCTTAATGTTGTCTATCATCTGATATCTTCTTCCACCCCGAACTCTTCTCCCGTTCACCATTCCTTCCAGTGCTTCCTTCAGTAGGAGTTTCTTCTCAGCCAGTGACCCAACCAATTCCTTTTTCTCCTTTTGATCAGTTTCAGCATCATTCTTTCTTCACTCACTCTTTCCAACACAGCTTCATTTCTTATTCTTTCTGTCCACTTTACACGCTCCAATCTTCTCCATATCCACATTTCAAATGCTTCTATTCGTTTCTTTTCGCTTCGTCGTAATGTCCATGTTTCTGCTCCATACAATGCTATACTCCACAGAAAGCACTTCACTAGTATCTTCCTTAGTTCTTTTTCCAGAGGTCCGCAGAAGATGTTTCTTTTTCTATTGAAAGTTTCCTTTGCCGTTGCTATCCTCCTTTTGACTTCTTGGAAGCAGCTCATGTTATTTCTTATAGTACATCCCAAGTATTTGTAGCTGTTCACTTGCTCTACTGTCTCATTTAGAATTCGCAAGTTTACCTTTTTTATTTTTCTTGCTACAACCATGGTCTTCGTTTTGTTGGCATTTATCTTCATTCCATATTACTCACAGCTGTCATAAGCAATGCAATTGAATACATAATCATAATGAGTCTTAAGTAGAGCTTCCGACATGTTCATTTCGCCGCAGTTATCCTATGTTTGTAAATATTTGATCAATCTTTCTCAATCGTCTTCACTAGCAATTCCATATTCTTCCTTCTGCTTATATCCGTAGTACTTCTGATTTTTTTTTTTCAAAACTTGTTTACAGGTTAAACACTGAACATGATCCCCTGCACTTTGACACAAAAATTATTTTCCCACTTTGTGTCAAAATAACGTCTTGAAGATGAAGCGATCGATTCTCCTGATTTGCACATAGTTATCACAATCTCTATACAGAGTGTAAGGGGTATAAGTGCCATTATTTTAACTGATGATTATTCATGTCATAAGGAAGAAAAATGTCCTTACAATTTTTTTCTAATTGCATTAATCAACTAAACTTTACAATATTAGACGTTTTGCAACGTTGCTGGATAGGGAGGAGTGAGTTTATAAGTACACAGTACAGCTCAAGTGGGTACAGACATACCGGTACAGATGCTCTATTCTAATGTAGGAGCGGACAATGATAATACTGTTGTTTACATAAAACGAGCAACAAATTTAAACTTTCAATCTCGTTAATAGAACATAATGGTAAATTTACATTTTATGCAACAATATTGCTCCATTTTTTATTGTACGTCTAAAAAATAAACAATAATAGTTTTCTGAAAAAAAATCACACGAACTTTTTTCTAATGCAAAATTTTAATCTCTCCCGCTTCCGTAAAGCAGTATCATTTTTAAACAAATTTCTGATTGTGTGATTTTCGAAACGGGGTAAGAGATTCCTAGTTTCTAAAAATCGTTGAGAAACTGCTACAAAAGTTCGCCGATTAGATAACCTTCTCTAAGGAAAACGTTGACGGTATATCTTTCTTGTCTTACTTGAATTACGACGACTTTCTACATAAATTAATAACATATTATGATATTCCTAAACTGTAAATGATATTGTAAGTTGTTTATTGAATACCCTATACTGAACTGCCTTCCGCTCAGCATTATACCTATGGATAGGGAGTTTGAACTCATCTGACTCGTGCAGAGTACTGCCTGCTGAACACGTTGCCACGTCTCTCACGCCAGAATATTAACAAATTTCAGCATGCATTTTTATTTAATTTAACGAAAACGTAATAGAACACACAAATATTTATTTAAACTAATATTAACTCTTTGCTAGATATACCTACTGATGTAATTGTTTTCGTAATTTTACTAACGATATAAGCAGTATAACGCAAATAAAATAAGAGAAGAAATATGTTTTTCTGGGAAAACTATCAAGTTTTAACCCTATGTTGTATGGACATTTTTTGATCCTGTAGACCGTCCCCGACGACTGTGAAAAGGACGGCACTTATACCCCTTACACTCTATTTTCTATTATTCACTCATTAAAGCGACTGAAGCACTTTATTCCTGATAAATTAAAATTAATTCTTGTACAAACACTCGTGGTGCCACACTTCGACTACTGCGATATTATATTAAGTAACCTAAATGCAAATTTGACCAGCAGGCTACAACGTGTGCATAATGCGTGCGTCCGTTACATTTTTAATATTCGTAATTTTATCATGATCATGTTTCCCCGTCTTTCCAAACTCTGTTTAGGCTAAGGCTAAGCGATCGACGAGCCCTGCATTCTCTTGTTCTCTTATTTTAAATTCTGCGCACCGCTACCCCAATCTATTTGGCTTGTCGTTTCCAAAATTTATCCGCATATCATCAGCTAAGTACAAGATCTCATCATAACAATTTACTCATTATATCCTACCACAAGACATCTTTATATTCTCCATCTTATACAGTTTCAGTTGCTAGAAATTGGAACTCGCTACCGAGTGATGTAAGGGGTTGTTGGACAATAACTTCATTTAGGTCAAAATTACATAAATTCTTACTTAACAAATTAATTGCTGATTAATATTTATTACATATAATGAAACTAACATCTGTCCATTCTTATTATTATCATTAATTTCTCTAAATAGATTTACAAAACCTCTAATGGCAATTACATTAATATTCTCATTATAGAAATATATTTTAAATTTATATATATATATATATTTTTTTTCCTCCTGTAACATAATTCTAGTAAGCTTATATTAAATTAATTTTCATCATTTTACTAGCTATCCCAAATCTCAAATTAATTATAATTGATTGAATTAAATTAGCTCATAAATTAAGTTACTATGTACTTTACCTTATAGGTTTATCTAAATTTAAATAAATATGTAGTCTACTAGTCTACTAGCCTTATGGCCTTAAATCTGCCAGCGAAAATGAAAACATTATTATTATTATTATTATTATTATTATTATTATTATTATTATTATTATTATTATTATTATTATTATTATTATTATTATTATTATTATTATAGTCCGTCCTATAAAGTCTAACAAGCGATGTAAATATTCCGGCGGACGTAGGAGGAAGAATATACGTAATTAATTGCTATTCAACCAATGGCAGACGTCACATTACAGGCTTGTCTTGAAGTTGGGCGGAGGTACGACGCTTCAGATCGCCCAACTTCAAGATAAGCGTCAATTGTGATGTCTATCTTTGATTGAATAGCAATTATCCTTCCCCTTCGACTGCCAGCAATATTTACGTCGCCTGTCAGACATTATGGAATGCAATATAAACTCTAAACTACCTTCCAGTTTTTCACCGCTATGGGGTAATGGTTAGCATTCCTGGCCGTGAAACAAGTGGGTCCGGGTTCAAATTCTTGTTGCTACAAGTTATCCTGTTGAGATTATTTTTTCGGGGTTTTCCCTCAACCCATTAACTTTCGGTACTGGACCCTGGACTCATTTCGCTGGCATTATCACCTTCATATAATTCAGACGCTAGATAACCTTAGCTGTTGATAAAGCGTTGTAAAATAACCAATTAAGAAACCTTCCACTTTGAACGTAAACTGATATGAGTCAAGCGATCTTTTACTTCGAACTCTCTGGTGAACTGTCAATCATCTTGTCATTGTCAGGGCTGTGACAAATGCCATCTATGGCTCTCTTTGACATAGCTGAATTACAACCCTAAACTTGAAAGAAAGTATGTCAGTAAACATGCACTAATATATCAATAAATTGCCTTTCCTGTAACAATGCGAATATGAGTGTACGTTTTCATCCATTCTTTAGAAGTCGAAGCGAAAGTAATTTCGTTTTCTAAAATAAAGTTAGCTATGACCGACACTTAATTTAGGTCTTTAATTAAAAAGACTACGCTCTGTTGCTCTCACAATGTTATTGGGGCGTATCTAAATTACGTTAACCGCTCCACAGAGAGAAAAATCTCTCAGTGCGAAGAAAGATTTGCTTTATAGAACGCCTAGAACTTCCCTCGTCTGTTGGTATCCAGATTATTTTAAATGTTGCTTAATTTGGACGACATAAATCTACCAAAGAAAAGCTATGCATATCGTAGATGACTTTATGCAACGAAACCACTCGACCAATGTAAATCTGCCTTCAATGCCTTCACTGGTAACTGAATTGCTTTTATTACGGGTAGCAGAGAAGAAGGATCTTTTTCCCACAGCAAGAGTGGAGTTGGTGTTTTCGTGCTGAGACTATCTAAGATTCTCTTCAGGATCACTGATACCAATCGCAGAGAGTAGTTGCAAATCTTTCTCAACATTATTAATGCTTTTATATCCAGTGTAGCTTAATGGATAAAGATCAGCACGTAGAGTTGAAAACCCGAGTTCGAGTTCCGGTGTCTGAGAGAATTTTTTAAACTTGAATATGCATCTGTTGTCTGGAATTCCAAACTTCAACTGACTCTGTTAAATTGTAAAATATTCCAAGAAAATTTATTTCCTTTTGTACTTTTCGATTTTTACCCAATTCCTATGTTTACAGTTATATGAGGGTAACTGCAAATATTTTAAGTGTTGTAGTCTATATGCCAGACGTCAAGACCTTGAATATTAATTTTTTTGTAAGGTCTTAAAACGTGAAATTGATTATGAATCCTTCTTAAATAACATCGGTTTTCGAATTCCTACAAAAGGATTAAGATTTCAAAAACATTGTTATACTAGAAATTCAAAATCTCTTTCTCCGGTTTGCAGATGCATAAAGATTGCCAATTTACATGGAAATAATTTAGATCCATTTAATGTATAGTATTTTCTTTATTGGTATTGTATGTCACTTTGTTCTCATTAATCTATTGTGTATTTTGTTAGTATTTATTTATTTATTTATTTATTTATTTATTTATTTATTTATTTATTTATTTATTTATTTATTTATTTATTTATTTATTTATTTATTTATTTATTTATTTATTTATTTATTTATTTATTTATTTATTTATTTATTTATTTATTTTTGTTATAATTTATATTCCATTGTTTTTTTTATTCATTTTAATATTTTGTCTTTTTGTATTCCTGACTATTGTATTGTTTTGTACTGTGCTGAACTTTAATTGGCTTCTGGCTGTTGTACAGCACGTAAATATTATAATAAATAAGTAACTAACTAACTAAATAAATAAATAAGTAAATAAATAAATTCGTGATCTTTTCTTCTTTTTACGTTAGAAACATCTACATTCGACCTACAAGGAAAGAAAAATTGCAATATTTTGACGTAAGGGGTTTCTATGACGTCAATTGTGGTACCATGGGAACAGAAGTGTAAGGTAACTTCGACCCCACCCCCCCCCCCTAGTTTTCTAAGCGGTCCGTCTCGGTCCATTCTCTTTTTAATGTGTCTCGAGGTTATTCCTATCTCCTACCTAAGTTTTTTCATTGTTTACCTAAGACACTAAGACAAATGTCAGGATGAGCCCTAAAAGAAATGGGCCACGGACTTAAATCCTCCTCCTCACAAGATTGTTGGTATTTTTTCCAAACAGAACTCTTCGAATTAAGAGTCTTAGCTTGGTTTTAGAATGCTACTGTCATGCTTCTCTCCCTTCCTCCCCCTTTTATGTGGTTGATATTAGATTACGCCCATTTTTGGCTTTCCCACTCAAAATTCTCTAGAGTTCCTTCAGTAGAATAGCGCAACTCGGAGTGAGACAAGTGACCAACAGTCTTGGAGCTCACAAAATCTTACGTAATAAGATTTTATGTTAAATCAACTTATATCACATGATGATATTTTCTCAAGTTGTTAATTTTAAATTAATTTTAACAGTTTTATTTAACTTTTAATTTTCAACTTTAAATATAATTATAACGTTCTTCGTCATGAGTTTGTATAGACAATATCTAAGTGATACTTGTGTTCATTATTTATCCGTGTAATTTACGTAGACACCTGAAGATGGCCAGTTCTTGGTCAAAAACGTTAGTCCATACTCGAGTGATTATTATAATGGTTTTCTAACCCATTACTCTAAAGATAAGTTTTTATAGTGAAAGAAATTGACAAATAAATATTTATTGTATTAGAGCTCACATATTCAGTATTATTGCGATGTACCAAAGTACATAATGATATTTCCTTGCAGAAATCCTGCGTTACTATATGATGCAGGATGGGTGGAGCGGAGAAAAATTCTCTCCGGCACCGGAATTCGAGCCCTTATCCACTAAGCCACACCGGATTCCAATTGAATCCTCTCAATTTAAGTTCCACCTCTTAGTTTCCATTTAGTGGCCAACCCTCACGCACTGTGTCACAGATGTGTGCCACTGTCATGTGTGACAGCGATTGTCACAATGGCCATGACTAAAACAAGGTAACTATGTGCCTTTGATTCGCGCCGTAGCCTGTCTTTCTCGTTAGCCACGAACATTCCATATAGCACGTCTCGCTCAATTATCTAATTTAGGCGTTCTCTGGAACAAGTACTTAACTAAAAAAAAATCTTTAATTTGAGATACAGAGCATCAAACATTTTAGATCTTGTATAATATTATTGCGTCGTGGTTTAAGGCATCCTGCCTAGGACTCGCGTTATGGAATACGCGCTGGTTCGAGTCCTCATGGGGGAAGAAATTTTCTCATAAAATTTCTGCCAGTGTATGGGACCGGTGCCCACCCAGCATCGTAATGCACTTGGGGAGCTACGGTAAGTAGTGATATCCGGTTACGAAAGCCAGCTATAACGGTTGGGGGGATCATCGTGCTAACCACATGATACCTCCATTCCGATTGGATGATCGTCAACCTCTGCTTCGGCATGTGGACGTGAGGCCAGCAGCCAGCTGGTCGGTCTTGGTCCTTCATGGGCTGTTGTGCGTCGGATTATTATTATTATTATTATTATTTATTATTATTATTATTATTATTTTAATGTTGAATATAGAAGTGGTGGTTTTGCATTAATTTTTTTGGCTGAGTATGCTAGTATTTTGTTTATGAGAATATTGTTTTGTATTATTTTTTGAGTAGTGATATCAATTCTATATTTTTCTATTTATTATTATTATTATTATTATTATTATTATTATTATTATTATTATTATTATTATTTTAATGTTGAATATAGAAGTGGTGGTTTTGCATTAATTTTTTTGGCTGAGTATGCTAGTATTTTCTTTATGAGAATATTGTTTTGTATTATTTTTTGAGTAGTGATATCAATTCTATATTTTCTATTTATTATTATTATTATTATTATTATTATTATTATTATTATTATTACATCATTGCGCAGAACGAAATTGAAATGTTTCTAGAAGGCGCTGACTTTGTTGGAGGGAAATAACATTTTGTCAGGAGGGAGATTTGTTATTAAGGATGCAATATAATATGCTGGAAACGGAAAAACAACGTAACGCACGTTAAGTTGTTATTCCTCAATTATTATATTTGGTGTATTCACCCTCCCTATTTAGTACTAATTTATTTAATCCTTAAATCTATCCTTACCTAACCAAAAAATAATGGTACCAAAGATAAAGATATTTCACGCAATTCTATCGTGCTAACCATAAGATACCTCCATTCTCGTTGGATGATCGTCAACCTCTGCTTCGGCATGTGGACGTGAGGCCAGCAGCTGGATAGTCGTTTATGGTCCTTCATGGGTTGTCGTGCGTCGGATTATTATTATTATTATTATTATTATTATTATTATTATTATTATTATTATTATTAATTATTATTATTGTTATTATTATTATTATTATTATTATTATTATTATTATTATTATTATTATTATTATTATTATATCATTGCGCAGAACGACATTGAAATATTTCTAGAAGGCTCTGAGTTTTTGGAGGGAAATAATATTTTGTCAGGAGGGAGATTTGTTATTAAGGATTCAATATAATATACTGGAATAGGCCTCGGTAGCGTACTTGGTATAGCGCTAGCCTTCTGTGCTCGAGGTTGCGGGTTCGATTCCGGCCGAGGTCGATGGCATTTAAGTGTGTTTGAATACACAGGCTCATGTCAGTAGATTTACTGCAATGTAAAAGAACTCCTGCGGGACAAAATTCCGTCACACCGGCGACGCTGATATAACCTCTGCAGTTGCGAACGTCGTTAAATAAACCATAATTTAAAATATACTGGAAACGGAAAAAACAACGTAACACACGTTAAGTTGTTATTCCTCAATTGTTATATGAAGGGTACACGGGAATAACGATCAAGGTCCATTTTAGAAAGTTTCGAGAAAAAACGAATTTTAAAGTTTAAGCACTTAATACTTTGTTATGTGTATATTTAATAGAAATTGACGTAGTGGAATGTCAAGAACGATGATTTCTTATTACTAGCTAGACCACATGATAGTACTTCCTTTCCACTATAAGATGGCATTATTAACTCAATTTCGATTTTTTATGGACCTTGATCGTTTTTCCCGTGTACCCTTCATATATGTTGTACTCACCCTGCCTATTTTAGTATTAATTCTGTAGTGCTCGGGAAAAGTGGCACAAGTCAAAAATGTTAATTTTACAGGAGAAGGAAAAAAACTGTCTTCACACTGGTTTATGAATTATTGTAATGGGAGAAATACTTATGTTTCTTTTCCCAAGCGAGCAGATGTTCCTTAAGTTGTCAATAAATTAATAAAAAAAGTTTGTGGAAACTGACTTATGCCACTTTTTCCAAGCATTGCAGAATTTATTTAATCCTTAAATTTATCCTTACCTAACCCAAAAATAATAATACCAAAGATACAGATGTTTCACGCAATTCTATCTTCAGTACCGAATAATATAAATAGGCCTACAATGCAAGGCGGACGTATACACGAATTGCGAGAACTTCTTCGACGTCAGGAATATTGAATTCCTGAAACAGATTTTTAACAACACAATAGGCCTACTTTTTCTATACTTCGTGTACTGAAACCGAAAAATTATATCACCGCTTGCAGTCTTGACTGGAGTGGGTGACGACGTTATTTTCTTTAATAGCCAGTAAATTGTAGTGGATGGCAGTTCCGCAGTGGCACCACTGCCATAAAGATTGTTTAAAACACCGGAGACCGCCTCCGCAACTCATAAACCGACGCTCAGGCACTTCAGTGTGAAGTGCTGTAGTGTAGTAGGCAGGTTCATTGCCTTCCCACCTCGGAGACACTGATTCTAATCCAGGCCGGTTTAAGTTTTAGTTTTCGATAAGCAAAGACTGTTTCCGGGATAGTTTAACACATCCTGCGAATGGAAGAAAATGACTACTGAAAACTGAAGGGACATTTCCGCATTGGCTCCAAAATTCATACGTAATCATCTATATCACTGGTTTAATATCAGAGATGAACTGTTGCACTGTATCGTCAATTCAATTCAATTCAATTTATTTGGCCATTAGACATACAGTTTTAGGCTTCGTCAGAATACATTGAAAGAACATATAACACAATTAAAAAATACTAATAAAAGAAACAGTAAAATTTAAATAAAACAATGAAAATATGAAATAATTTGAAACTTTTAAAATTAAAGAAAACAGTTCACACTTAATGTATTAATTTGTAAGTAATTCTAATTAAACGTATTTATTAAAAAACAATTTCGTACAAGTTTGTGTTCAAAAACTCAACAA
The DNA here is from genome assembly GCF_040183065.1 of Periplaneta americana. Lineage (NCBI taxonomy): Eukaryota > Metazoa > Arthropoda > Insecta > Blattodea > Blattidae > Periplaneta > Periplaneta americana. The sequence continues at coordinate 86,632,777 of NC_091128.1, forward strand.
CAGAATAAAAAGGATTATTTAATAACTAATTGTAAAATCTAGTTTTGAAGCTATTGATTGGTAAATAATTTATAATACTGACTGGTGAGCTTATTATATAATTTCATCCCCATAACTGACAAAGTTTGTGTTGCTCTTGTGTAATCTACAATATGGAATATTAATTTCTTCACTGTTTCTAATTTCATGATCATATATATTGGCCACTAATGAGTAATTGTCGATATTTTGTCGAGTGTAAAGTAATAGAGCATATATATATATATACAAATTTATTATTATTAAAATCTGTGATTGTCTGAAAAGTGGCCGACAATGTTCCACATAATTTGATTTACATAAAATTCTAATGGCTTTCTTTTGCAAAATCAAGACACTACCAAAAAAGGCCAAGTTTATAGAATCGTTTTACAAAGCGAGTTTTTGCTCATGTCTGAATCTTTTGGTGTAATACTAGACAACCTAATAATAATATATTAAATTGAGATGAGCCGTCTATGCTTATCTAGTTTTATATAAATTAATTATAACATGAATGTTTTCGGCACTGATGTGCCATTTTCAAATGTATGCAAGTTTGCCTAATTACATATTCAAATAGATGCACATGGACTGTGTGAGTGAGACATATAATATAGACCCTTGATTATTTGAACATAACATGAGAAAACAATTTTATATAGATAATTAAAAACACTCATTATTACTAACAATAAAACCTATTAACTAATTGGTCTTCTACTATATTGTCCATATCTTGTAGAACACTGTGGTTGGTTTGGCGTTATTCTGTCAAATTCAGTTATTCAGTTATTAAAATATTATTAAATTACACATAATGTACAATGTTAAAATGTTAAAATCGTTATTGACCTGTCGTATGCATTGTTGTTACACCAAGGCTCTTGAATGTTCACTTTCACATGATGAAGCACTTTACCAATATGGAACATGGTACGTTAATATAAGTTACAGTGATACCTGGCTATTGTTTTCCTTCGGTTTGCCGTTGTTGAAATGTTACAAATTATAGTTGCCACCGTCCGATTTTCAGCTTAGCCTTTTACACTGTAAACATCAAACATGAAATATTGTTGTTACGTATATAAATGTATTGATGGTCAAATGCATAAATTGAGCTAGTAACTTACGTGCAATGACTGGACGTGTTGTGTGTTCTACGCTAGCTTGGCTACAACTGAAAGTCGTTCGGTGCTCACATTGGTTCTTGGTTTAATGAACATATGGCGGAACCGGAAGCAATGTGGGGATGGGGGGACATATTGTAGTAAGTGGGACTGATTTATTCTGATTTTTTGAAAGTAATTTAAATAAATTAAATAGTGGGTTTTTGGGGTTGACTGTTTGCTCGTTTAAAAGGTGGTTTCCTTCATTGAAACTCCTAGCGATATAATATTGCTCTGCCATATCTATTAAGGGGCTGTTAATGACTTTAATAACTTTTAATGTATCTTGTATGTTACTTAATTCGTGTCCTTCTTCAATAAGGTGATGAGCATATTTCGACATGTTTCTATTGTATTTAAAATCTGTGGCGTGTTCTTTGTATCTTATTTTTAAATTACGGCGGGTTTGACCAATGTATAATTTGGTGCAGTTTTTGCATTGCATTTTACAAAATGAAACTAATACAACCTGACCACGATTTCGTTCCTTCAGTCTATCTCAACGTGATATTACTTTCGCCTACTTTTTTAGATTGTAGTTCCGAGACGGCGTCATATTTTTGATTGGCGGTACCGAATACATGCTGTTCGAGTGTCCATGGGAGAAGAAATTTCCTCATGAAAATTCGAATAGTGTATGGGACCGGTGCCCATCCAACATCGTGATGAATTTAGGGAGCTGCATTGAGTAGCGTAATCCGGTTTAACAAACCAGCTTAAAATGCTGGAAGATCAATATGCTGACAACTCAGTATCCCATACTGCTCAGGTCATCGTCCATTTCTTCTGAGATGAGTGGATGTAAGCCCGACAATCAGCTGTCAGGTCTTGGCACTATAGTGACTGTTGCATAACTAATTCTTACTATTTCAAATCATAAAAGATTTCGCTCGTTAAATGTTTTGCTGCTTCTCAGTGGCAAGGCGTGAAAAATATCCTTCCGATAGTAAAGTACTAATTCGTGAGGTTATCATTTCCTGAAGTCGATCTCTCTATCAACTCATTCCATTTGAGTTACGAATACCAAGAGGTCATCTTAAAGTTGTCTTTTATTTATTTATTTATTTATTTATTTATTTATTTATTTATGTATTTATTTATTTATTTATTCATTTATTTATTTATTTATTTATTTATTTTATTTATTTGTTTGCCAATGAACTTTGCCGGGCTGATAAGCATGAGGTGTACGAGAAAATTGGGTGCCTTTCCGCTGACGGATCAATTCGAAGAGCAGATATCATTGTTATAGACCGAAAGAAAACTGTGAACTCATTCTAGATTCCATAGTCCGTTTTGAGAACAGCGAGGAACAACCTAGAGAAGTCAGCAAATAAAAACGGGAAATTTATCTGCCGTGCTGCAGTGATTTGGGGACCAAATATAACATCGACATGGGATGTTACAGGAATTATGATTGGTGCTAGAGAGACAACCCCACGAGAGTCCTTAGAAGTCTTCCGAAAATTAAAAGTTCCTGACAGCACCCTGGAGATGATATCCTCCAATGCACTCAAGTCATCGATTTGCATAATTAATCACCATTTATATTCTTTATAAAATTAAATTTCAGTTGTAGCCCAAATTGTTTGTTGCATTTCCAATAAATTTTTCAATTATAGTCTACCTAACTAGGGTTCCTGTTAAAGAAAAAATTTAATTAAATATAAATATGCTTTTAGAATTTATTTGGAGGCTCATTATTAAACCCTGGTTGGGACGGCTATCAAATATCTATCATTTAGTTATTTATTTACTCACTTATTTACTCATTTACCAACTAATTTATTTACTTATTTTTATTTACTTTTTGTTTACTTACTTTATACTTACTTTCTATTTACTTACTTTTTATTTATTTATTTATTATTATTATTATTATTATCATTAATGCAAATGTGCTAACGGTTTTAGAAAAGATGGATGTTGCTCACATTACATTGTGATTAGCCTAATTAATAGAGAAACGCGAAGAATACAACTTACCAACATAGGTAACTTACATAGTATTCATTGATTTCGAAAGGTTTTTGATAAAGTAAATAGATAAAAGTTATGGAATATTAGTAGACATATCACACAAATTTTAGTTAAAATCATTCAATACGGTATCTATAAGTTAATAATAAAATAACAGTCAACTACTGGGTAACTTTCGGTGATGGATCTTGGATTCATTTCGCCATCATAACTACATTTCTCCTCTTTCGTGATCACACAAAGTTTAGTTAAAATCATTCAATACGGTATCTATAAGTTGACAATAAAATAGCAATAAATTACTGGGTAATTTTCAGCGTTGGACCTCGAACTCATTCCGCTATCATAACTACACTTCCCCTCTTTCATCATCTCCGTCTCTTTCTCATATTTTGGGCTTGCTGCGATGTAGAGTCGACTGCGAGCCGCCACCGAACTTGGACTCCATGGTATGTGGTTATTAGTTGCTGGTGGTAGTGCTCTCCCCTGAGATCATGATAGCTCGTGAGACCAGGGTTGAGAGACCGCGGTGATGCCTACGCGGAAAGGTAAAAGGATTCTGTAGAGAGTTCGGAGGCGACCTGCAAGGGAATCTGTAGTTCGAGGCCTTACTACATGCACACCATTCCAATGGGCCCACCCAAGCGGTCTACATGCGAGGGCAGCCCTCAGTTCGTGTCTCTACTCTCAAAGGAACTAACAGATACGAGTAGCTTCCTATCTTGGCCTGAAACTCGCTGCAAAGTTTCTGAGAGGGGAAGAACGCCATCTGTGGCGTCGTTATGAGTCGGCGAAGAGAACGCCCTAGAGATGAAAATAGGCGTATGCTGTCAGCGTCTCGGAAGCACATGCTTCAAGATGCTCCTTTCATTTTCAGAAAGAAGTCGAAACTGCCGGATTCATAACATCCTATCGTCACCTGCTGAGTATTATCACCTTAAGCTAAAGTTGATAACGAGCATAATCGGATAAGATTCCAACAAAAGTGGCATATTCTGATGAATAACAGAACTCAAATTAGCCTATATTGAAGGATATGAAGGGAATATGCAGCGTCATTGCTTGTGCCTGCGATACAGACTGAGACAAGTTAATTTCATTGAAATCACACCTTCAGATTCCTTGGTTCTTATCCTTTATTGGTACCTCAAAACGAGTCTTCGTTGTTTTCCCAATAAGTTGAAATGTTTTACTACAGTCCAATAACTTATCAAATATCATTAAATAATTGGCATTACAGTGACGAACGTTTTCGACTTTTATGGTATCTTCAGGTCGTAATATAAGATAAAATTTAAAATATTGTTACTCAATTAAAATAAAATTTTAAAATATCTCAGTCACAAATTAATTACATTTTTACTACATTGTCAACCGCTATGTGCATGCTATGTCATTATTTAATTTAAAAATTGAGTTTATAGAATAAAACAGCACGTAAGTAAGACATAAAAATCAGCATATCTAAAATTATCACGTAGTAGAGTCATAACTAGACGTCGGATTTTTAGGCACTTAGAAATAAACTATTAGGCACCTAAATTAGCCTCTAAAATTATCAAAATAGACACTAAAAATACAGCTTTAGACACCTAAAAATCTAATATTATACAGCTAAAAATATGATTTTGTGCAGCTAAAATGTGTTTACATTCACCCAAATTAAATAACTACAAACATGCAATTAATTAGCGAGTATTAAGCATTACGGTATGCAGTAACAAAATAATAACAAAAAATGATCGTGCTTAGAAACTTTACTTTTATCATGTCTTAAATTATGATTACTTATTAATGAATTCATCGGCCTCATTGTTCTATGGCTCCTGATACATAATTGCTAATATTACAAATATTCATTAGTTTACCAATGAATTTACTATAAATACATTCGCATTGCAATAAATAAGCTTTTTTATTCAATTTTATGTTGTAAAACTATGCCTTTTCTTAGACAGTACCAGTTTCTAAGCGGAAAATATATTTCCAATGATAACGAAGTAATGGGTGTATATTTAAATCTAGCAATACGGTATCTACATGCTGATTTCTTTAGGGACAAGTACAGTCTTAGAAAAAAGTTTTGTCGCACAAATACTTTATAAGTCCCAGAAAGGAGGCAGTGGGCATGATCGGGGAACGAGCGCATCTGTGCGACAAAGCTTTTTTCTAAGACTGTACATCCTCCCCATTCATCACATTCCTACTGTCTGGTCAAGTATTCAACAAAACCAGTTACTTTCCAGGAATTTCTTCATTCCTACAACCAAATGCATCCCATGTTACTGAAAACTTTCCTTTCATTACGGCACGAAAAAAAAATTAACAAAATAATAGGCACTTTTAAACTCTAAAACCTTAAAACAGCTCACAATTAATAAAATAGGCATTTTAGGCACCATAAGATCCTTTCATATTTTCTACTTTTATTTTATCCCTATCGAAAAAATAAGCGTTTAGCCTCAAATCCGAGGTCTAGTCATTCAAACAACAACAAAAATTGTTAACTATAAGAGTTAAAACAAGAGAATGCTGTCCTGAAGCCTGACACCGAATGTACAAAGTTTTGAGTTTTAATATAATGTATAATAATATAATTAACATAATCAAGAAACAAGAGTATTTCATTATAAAAATAGAGTTGACAAAACCGATAATATGTTATCAACGGCATGTATAAAGGGCTATAAATGCTTATATTATATAACACTTAAGTATTTTACAAGAAAATTTAATTTCTATGTTCGATTTTGCAATTCAGAAAAGTCATAGTATGCGCAAATAGTGGTTGGCAATATGATAATAATGATTGTAATTAATTTGTGAGATATACAAAGTGATGCACGAGTATTTATCGCCACTTACAGAGCTTATTTCCGAAGACGTTATGAGCAAAAATATCATATAAACATATGTCCTACTCAATATTTTCAGAGTTACAGTAATTTGAAGTTGTTAGTAAAATACCTTTTTTCTTAAGTTTTAAGGGTAAAAGAATATTACAAATAGAGAATGAACTATTCATAAGTATCATTTCTTGAACTGACTAGTGTTCTGAAGCCAAAAATGTGTTGTTAATTGCTTTGTACAGATTTTATTTTCCAATTTTTAACTAAAAATTACATTATTCTTACGCACTTATCACAAAAATTGTTACAAATCATACGACTTTAAGAACTTCATTCTTTACAATTTGATTATACATCCTAATGTACAGTCTTGAAGAATTTACAAGAGTGGCATGATATATAACAATTGTTGTGATAAATGCGTAAGAAAAATGTAATTTTGCATTTAAAAATCGAAAAAAAATCTGTACGAAGCAACTATGAAATTCACAACATATTTTTAGCTTCAGGATACTAGCTAATTAAAGAAATGATACTCCTGAGTAGGTCATTCTTTGTGTCTGTAATATTCTTTTATCCTTAAAACTAAAGAATAATGGTATTTTACAAACAACTCCAAATTAATGTAACTCTGAAAATATTGAGATTAGGACAAATGTTTATATGACATTTTCTGCTCAGAATGTCTTCGGAAATAAGCTCCGTAAGTGACGGTAAATCCTCGTGAATCATCTTGTATGTTTATGCAACCGTTTTATGTAAATACGTTATTTTAAATAATTCCGCCATAAATATACATGAATGTTGTTATTTCTACTTTTATAGACAACTTTTCAATTTTTTAAAATTATATTAAAAATTAATTTCAATTACATAAATTAAAGTAAAGACAATATGAATGAATATATTTCGTAATGCATGATTGTGCGAATTCTCTGTCTATTGCACCACACTAGTGAGCGTGACCTTGACTGCAGGTGACTACAGATGTTATGTTATGTCTGCATTATATCTCTGCTGGTGACTGACCATTGAGTTTCAAGTGGCTTCTTACCTTGAAGAGTACTAAAAAGCAATAATAATAATAATAATAATAATAATAATAATAGTAATAATATTTGGTTGCCTTCACTCCAATGATCTAGCTGCTGCTTTCCTGAGTGTAAACTGAACGTTTAAACATACTTTTCCTTGCAGATTAGTATAACATTTTGCTACCTCTCTTCCCCCTCTCCGTAAACTGTGACGTTGCACAGAGACGAAGATATAATAGAAGATCAGTACTTTAGAGAGTGGACACTGTGAATCCCCTTTGTATCATGTGACATAAACGACCTGAAGATGTCATAAAAATCTTTCAAAGTTTGTAAAAGTAATTTTTCCGCACCCGGTATTATAAATAAATAAATTCAGATAAATTATTCTGTGGTAGAAGAGTTCTGTGGGTAAGGGGTGAAGAGCCTCACACTTGGAAATTAGACAGAAAGCTTCTCAACGACGATCAAGAGTTAGAAGTTTCCTTGCATGAATTACACAAGGACCAAATAGTAAACATTAGACCCGGTGTCATATGCGACAGATCGAATGTTTTCTTGGCGCGCGCTGGCCTCTGGGGTGATCAATAGATTTTCATCTGGTTTGTAGGAGGACGAGATGCGAAGGGGTGTTCAAGGAGCTGTCAGCGTCTCGAACCCCACGGCGCCGACGCAGAACAACGCCCAACTCCTCCGTAATAATGAGATTAGAAAATTAAATAAATCTCCTGGCAATTAGTCCAGTCTGCTAAGCATATGACAAGTGAAGTTCGCACTCCGCTCCAGAGACGAGGTAACGATTATGTAAAACGACGTGAGATGCAACAAATTGGTGACAATTCAAGGAACTCTTCTTGCTTTTAATGATCTCAAAAGACTCGTCGCATCTTCCTAGTTGGCTTAGTCGGCAGAAAATGTGCATAGTTCATTCCAAAATTAATAATTTACTATTATTATTATTATCATTATTGTTATTATTATTATTATTATTATTATTATTATTATTATTATTATTATTATTATTATTATTATTATTATTTCATCATTACGAAGTAAAAAATTGATACATAGATGTCTTTTTATTCAACTGTTGGAAACTTCCGCAAAATCAGACATGTCTGGAGAATTGTACAGCTCCATGAATTGGTATGATAAGACCTTTCTGAATTAAGATTTCTAGTAGATATTAAACAAAAATATGCTCTGGAACAACCGATATAATTACTGATACCGTTCTCATCGATACGAGTGAAGATTCTACAGTCCGGATCAGCTTAATACCTAACCACTTTCCCCCTACTGCTACTCATATACGTTGTACTTTTTTTATAAGTTATCAAGTAATGTATAATGTAAATTCTAAATAAAAATTCAGTTAAATATTTCTCCCTTAGTGAAACGGAAAAAAATCATATGAGCCGTTCAGAGCAGAAGTGGTGTAAGTAAAAATTGGGTAATGAGGTTTAAAGTAAAAATTCTATAAAATACAACGCAAAGTAGCAATTAATATTCAATTTATTTAAACTATTAGTAATCAGTGGGTAGCATGAAGGACATATTAATTGCTTCTTTGCGCTGTATTTTAAAGAATTTTCACTTTAAACCTCATTACCCAATTTTGACTTGCACCACTTCTGCTCTGAACGGCTCATATTTTGATCAATAATCTTTGCCATTTTTCAATGCATACATATTTTTTTATGTTATGTGTGTGTTATTCATAAACATGTAGGTCTGCTTAGTATAACATAGTGTTATACCCCAGACCTACAGGTTTAAGATAAGCGGTGAAGGTTTTGATTTTTAAGGCAAAACTATTGTGTTATAATTTTGATTATTATTTTTTATCAACATTTCTGTTTTCGGGATTCGTACTAATCATTTCACGTGATCAAACAAAATACATTTTTAAATTAAGTCTCATGAATCGTAAACCTTCTAGTCAAAGTAATGAATTTCATATTGTCAGACAAAATGCATTTTAATATTAGATCATACTAATTTACTAATTACCAACACAATGTGCGAGAGGGCCAGGAGGAAAATGTACTCTTTAAAAAATTATTTAACCATTTAGGAAACACCTTCCAACATAAAGATTAGATGTGATGAATAAGTAAAACATCGTTATTGTCAATACTCTATTATTATTATTATTATTATTATTATTATTATTATTTCAGTACATGGCATTGTGACTTTACTCTCTTTGGTGATATCTTGTATTAGTTGGCAACACTGAAGACACGCCATATTAGTCTTTCAGGAACTACTCTTACACGATCCGCACTATAGCAGTTAATGTGCAATTAAAATTTGAGATACCGCACATTTAGCAAAGCGGGAAAAAAGATTACCAATTAGGAACTCTTTTTTTCACTTCGATAAGAAACTAATTAGTTGTATTTTATACCACTCTATACAATAAAAGTCTATAAATATTGAACAAGACTTTTATACTGAAATCCTTCAATCGTACAGAAATCACTACCCTTAATTTATTTCGATGTATTTTTAATTCCTGAATATTTTTCCTCATAAAATGTTTAGAAGAGATTCATCAGCGTCGCTCAGTCGGCTAAGGAGCTTGCCTGCCGATCCGAATTGCGCTCGGGCGCGGATTCGATCTCCACTTGGACTGATTACCTGGTAGGTTTTTTCCGGGGTTTCCCTCATCCGTAAGACAAATGTCACGTAACCTATAGCGAATCCTCGGTCTCAACTCGCTATCACCAATCCCATCGACAGTAAATAACATCGTAGTTGATACAGCGTTGTTAAATAACCAAGTAAAAAAACATAGCATTTAACACAATCATCGCATATCCGCAATCGTGGTTGTTGAAGTACACAAACTACGGTTTGAATTGTTGCCGCGTCCAGTCCTGTTCGCTGAACTGGCACCCTCTCTTCCCAAAGCTCAAAAAGTACTTCGCTGGAAAGAAATTTTCATCAGATGAAGAGGTCATTGCAGCGGCAGAAGGCTTTTTTGTAGATCTCGAATAATCTGTTCATAAAGAGGGTATAAAAGCGTTGCGGCACCGCTGGGCCAAGTGTGTTAATCTCAGAGGGATTATATTGAAAAATAAATTTGTTTCAGTGCAATTCTACTTTCATTTCTGTGTCAGCCCATGAACTTTTTAACCGGCGTAGTATCTCATATAAAAATTATAATTTCGAAGACTAAGTTAGAGCAGTATTCGGGTAAATCGAAATATTGTATTTTAATAAAAATAATTTAAAATTTCAGTAAAATTAGTGTATGAGCCGCTGAAAGCTAAAATATTTTAAGTCAAGAATTGTAAATGAGAGCTAAAAGTTCTATAAAAGACAGCACAAGGTTGCAGTTTATACCTCCTTCATACTTACTATTCATTGATATGTTCAGCTAAACTTGAACATTTCAGTAAAAAAATGTATTTTATCAACATTAATCTCACTAGAGGTTTTGATTCATCTGGAGAAAATCAAAACTCGAGTGGGATTTAATTGACTATTACACGATTAGAAGGAAGTATATAAAGATTAGAAGAAATAAAGTAGCCTACTCTAATACAATAAAATATTAATTGACTTAGGCCTACTGAAATTAAATTCCACTAATGTTACCTTCACCAAAACGTTTGAACGGAGCCACCATTTTCAGTTGACTGTCTATGCTGTAAACAAATTACGATCGCAACGCATGTTTTATAGTACCGTAAAGAATTTGCAGTTTGAAGTGTTGGCAAACAAAGAAACAAATGGTAGGGAGGTGATAAAAGTAGAAGAAAGTATATAAAGATTAGAAGAAATAAAGTACTCTAATAGAGTAAAATAGACATTAATTGACTTACTAAAATTCTATTTCACTGTTAGCTTCACCAAAAGTTTGAACGGAGCCGCCATTTTCAGTTGACTACCTATGCAGGAAATGACGATCGCAAAGCATATTTTAAGTACCGTTTAGAATTTACAGTTTAAAATATTGGCAAACAAAGAAACCAATGCTAGGGTAGTGATAAAAACAAACAAATGCTAAGGGAAGTGATAAAATTAAATGCTAGGGAAATGATAAAATTGTGCGATAAGCAGCAATGATTGGTTGAAAAACGTCTTTTAGTACCGCTTTATTGGTCGAAAGTAGTATGACGTAGTAAAAGCACAGTCTAGTATGTACAGACACAAAGCTTGAGTTGTAGAGATTACTAGGAACAATAGACTGTGCCGGTACTATTTCACATTGTCTGTAATGAGGCGATAGTAGCGATCCTAGAGGTTAGCAACTATCTATGGATGCATATTCCTTACGTATTGAGCTTCGTGACTGTATATACTAGACTGTGGTAAAAGTGTAATAATCATGTTAATCCATAAAGTTAAAGACATGACTTAACATCACTTCTGCTTTCAACGGCTCATGTGGACCATTAGACTAGCTATTTGTAACGACCCCAACGAGTAAGAATTCCCTCTCACGTAATTTTTTTTATCACCTGAAGATGAAAATAGAGCCAATATCTCTTTTAATCATCATCAATGGAGAGAGTTCAGTCTACAACTCGTCTAAAGACTTCACCATTACGTTCTCCTTCATTTACTTTAAACCCTTTCGATTCATTCGATACTGAATTTGAACAAAATTCGTCCACTACATCAGAAGAAATCGCTGTAGTTCTGTCGATATTTCTATTTCACGTAACTTCCGGAATAGCTCTGATGTCCACTCAGTCTCCGGTATTCCCTGGGGATAAAAGTGGCCAGGCTCTCTTTCCCTCATGCTTCTCTGCCCTCCATATACGTACTACGGCGATATACTTTGCCCCTTTCAAGAAATACGACACTGTAGTTGAAATTTCATTTTATCAAGGACGTTATCAACCTGAACAAGGAAGAAATGTGATTTATTTCCAATGTCCAACTTCACAAGTAAGTCATTCGTTCTTTTCGATAGTAAAAAAGTAAAGACAGCACCATGACAAGCCAAAACGGGTTCAGAGGGTGGCGAGAGGTTAAGGCAATCAGCATTTTAATGGCAGTAGGGGTGTCAATCCTACGTGCTCGCCTCCTTCACCTGCAAGGAAATGTCCTGGCACTCATTTCTGTTAAAATTCTCGATAAACGTCAGTTTAATTGAATATTGTAAAAATGTTATATTTTAAGGGGACTTGTACGTAAACACCTGGAAAAAAATCATTATAAATTCGCTAATATTTAAGTAATATGCACAAGAAGTTACATCCATGATTAGTTGTAATGTTTGCAGTGTTATAATGTATCATTTAGAAATTATTTTAAGGTATGAAACACAACTTTGAAGAGCAAATATCTTTTCTTTACTCACTCATACATTACTAAATGGAAAAAAAATATATATATTTTTTTTACGTAGAATTACGTCTATCTGATGACATTTCGGAGATGAATGTAACAAAAGGCAGAAATATCGTTGTCACCGAGCGGACGAAGGAAGGGTGTGGGTACAAGACTGTGAAAGTTTCAATCACGCACTGCACTCCTAGCGGAATATGGGGGTGGGGCGCAGATTGTGGTACCAAAACTGTACTCTCGCATCTCCGCCCGCTCATAACTCGAGAAGTACATGTTGTAGAAGGGTCAGATAAGTGTAAAGTGCCTTTCAACAGAGAATCGTTTGTTTTAGTATTAAGTCTATCCGATCGTTCCTCTCAGATAAATGAACTTCTTCAAAATCCTTATCTTTCTCGAAGTTTCTTGAGCCAAGACTACTCCGTTCTCATCGCAGGAACTCTGTTCACGTAATTCTATGCCTCAAACCTCGCGGACCTTTCCGTAGGAGGGCGCCCCACCGTTTCAAAATTGGGATATAGGCCTAGTGCATACATTTCAAAAACAAATTAGAATAACTTAGAACGATTCAATTTTGTGCAGAATTCCTGAATTGAATTTTTTTTCAATAATGACACAAGTTAATAATAATAATAATAATAATAATAATAATAATAATAATAATAATAATAATAACAGATACGTAGTAAAATACTATTATTGAAGTTTATTAAGTGACTAGTTAATCTGAATACATTATAAATGTAAGGACAATTAATTAGATAGAACGTCATCATCTATAAAGTAAAATTAATTAGATATTTAAATATAATCACTGTTTAACATGTTAAGAGAAAAGAAGTTCAGTAAACTAGCTTGAAAACAGCTTAAATTACTAAATATTGCTTATGAATTTTATATTACGCGCGCATGTAAGCTGCTGTTGAAATAGGTAATTATGTTTTAATTTTGAAAGACATGGCGTCCGACAGGTTCTAATATCGAGGGTAAGAAAGAAGATTTCAGAGAGGTGGTGTAGATTTTGAAAGATTAAAAATAACAGCGTAGTCTATGCTTAGGTGTAAACAGAATAATTTCTTGTTGAGACAGAGTGTCTCAATTTTGAAGAGATTAGAGATTCTGAAACCGACATGACAGGTAAACTGGACGAGAAGATTTGATACAGTAGCGAGAGACCTTGTACTTCTCTGAGCTTATAAAGTCAGAGCCAGGACAAATGTTCGTAGTATGGTGAAATATGGTCATACATTCTGGTTGAACCCTTAGACACTACATGAACCGTAAATAAATTGCAGATCGTTTTGTTGAAACTTTAAAGAAGCTCCGTCGTGCGTTGTGTGGTAAACGGAAAAAAATATCATCTTCCAGCACGACAACGCACGCTTCTCTGTCCTCATTTCACCATGGTGGGGGAAGATTCGGATGGAAACTTTTACCCCACTTTCCTTCAGTATCTGAAACCCTCTGACTACCATTTTTTTTCTTTTCCTAAAAGACCAATTCCAAGGCAATATTACCAGAGTAACGAAGAAATTAAGAAGCTAAATGTCGGTGTCTTTGCATTACTGGATGAAGAGTTCTTCCGCAAGGACATCTTTATATTTCCGTAATTATGGGAAGAATTTATCCTAAGAAAAGCGCATTTTGTCAAAAATGAATTCGTTTAGGCAGAGTGAAAACAACGTAAACAAAGTGCAGGTAACGTGTGGGGGGGGGGAGGGGACGATCCGTACAATAGACACGAGGGATGCACAAGGTTTTAGTTACAACATTTATGGCGGAGCATTAATTGAAATTATATTTTCCAAAAACACATAAAACAAAATAACACAAATTGCATAACGTCATCATATACACACTTTAACAAACAAGCAGTTGTGACGTTGAAATAATTCACTATAACAAATCAAGTTTTGCTATTTATATGATGTTGCTTTTAAGCAGCATTTTTTACGGACATGAATTTCATTCTCTGTATGACTAACATAATATTACCGTCTTCTGTGACCGAATTAACAAAACTACAGTATATGGTCTGAAGTGACAACACTATTTCCTAAACGTAATTATCCCTTCTGAAAGGTCAATTTATTCACGTGCAGTACCCTTTTCAAAGTAATTATGTTTAGGAAATAATGTTGTCACTTCAGACCAATATACTTTAGTTTCGTTAATTCGGCCACAGAAGACGGTGACATTATGTTAGTCATACAGAAAATGAAATTCTTGACCATAAAAATGCTACTTGAAACCAACATCATATAAGTATCAACATTTGATTTGTTATATTGAATTTTTTCAAAGTTACAATTGCTCGTTTGTTAAAATGTGTATATGATAACGTTATGCAATTTGTGTTCTTTTGTTTTGTGTGTTTTTGGAAAACATAATTTCAATTAATGCTCCGCCATAAATGTTGTAACTAAAACCTTGTGCATCCCTCGTGTTTATCGTACGGCTCGTCCTCCCCCTAAACGTTACCTGCGCCTTGTTTACGTTTTCACTGTGCCTAAACGAGACGCTGTACTGTATTGCTTATTTCTTCAGTAATTAAATTCTTAGGGCCGTATCCATAGACATTCTCAGCGCGGGCTTCCTGTGGATGATCAGCGAACTAATGTTTTTCGAATTCATAAACCAGTGTTAGCGATATGATATGATACGAATCCCGTACAAGTAACCAGTTGATAGCCGGGGCTAATTTAGCACGCTCGTAGCGCGGGGTAGCGAAATGTCTATGAATAGCACCCTTCGTGTTTAATAAATGGTCGCTCATTAATTTCAGTATCACCCTCGTACTAATATAATTTCCTTTAATCAAGTATGTTTATAAAAGTAGCGGTTACTGCAACACTGCAAATGTATACAGGCTGGAAGCAATATAAATTTCCAGATTTTAATACTTCATTCCTTGGATAGATTACAACAAAAAGTTCCAATACCGTTATAGTTCGAAATGAATACTTCTCTTAGAAAAAAATAATTTTCCAGTACATGTTGACACTGTTTTACTTGAGAAGTGATATTCGTACGAGTTTAATTTTTACCCTTATCATTAGAGACACTAATAAGGAATGATTTATCGCTTTGTACTTTCTTTCAATAAAATGTATGGTTTTCTTGCAAATTGAATAAAAAGATTAACATGTATCGTTACTTTCTGCCGTTAGTAAATTTGGCAACCCTACTTAAGGGACAGAACTCTGCTGTTCAGACCGAGGGCGTGTGCGTTTTCGTACGTGAGCTGGCGACGCGCTGTTGCCAAACTACGCAGAATTTTAACCTACTTTTCTATAAAACTGTAAACACTTAACTACCAAACGCACAATAGGTGTTTTTATGTATTGTGATGCATTCTATTGCCCCTTTCAATCTGCACAGGTATATCACTTCCACTCTGTATATGTATGTGTTTGTTGGCAGCTATATTTTGGAGGTCATTTATTTTAATATTACTTTCTGTGTATATAAATAATGAGGGGAATTCGTTCGTCTTTTAACTTTGAATAACGTTTGTGCGAGATCGTGCGTATTTGCTTGGTTTCCGCACAAAACCAATCCGCGGTACGTCTAAAAGCAACAATGTTGAAGATAGATATTTTTGTTTTCCAAATTTGCCATCATTGAACAGAAACCAAGATGGAGATTTCATTGCAACTAATTAGAAATTCCTCTTTCAGGTATGTAATAAACGATCTTCGCACAACTACGTTTCGCTTTTTCAAACTTTTCCTCGAACATGAAAACTACAACATACCGCTCTTGAAACGCATATTACTATTATCTACGACAGTCATGTCAACTGATGCCCATAGGCGAAAGCGCGCGCTTTACAGCTCAGGAGAGCCTGAGCGCTTTACAGTGGAAAGGAAAGAGACAGACGAGAGAGATAGTATATGCCGCTTCGTCGATCTATATACAGGTATGGCCAGCACTGATTCAATGGATAAAGTGAAGAGAACTTATTAAAACTGTATCCATGTTAATTTTTAGATTTGACTGAGAAGTATAATTGCATTATAAGAATGTAAGTTTTAATTTTAATGTTCACTTTTCACAAGTTTGCTTTTTTATTCAAAAGGAATATTTTCTCTACTTTTTACAGAAAAGTGAAATTATCATATGTTTATTTAGTAGCCTTACAGGTACTGAAACAATGTTTTCGTAAATCTAATATATCGTAAATACGTGTAACTGAAGATAGTGCATTACAAATTTTGAAAATATTCGCATGGAAAATATTTGTAAGGAAATGAATCAAGAAAGCAACTATTGTTACATTATAAACAAAAGATATGTACCGATGTGTTGTAAAAAAAGTCAACTCTATAGCTTCAACAGATTTCGAGAAAATAATTTAATATTTTGATGATAGGAAGTTGCGCACCAATATCACCTTAAAAGCATAATGCAATAAGAGTTTTCTTATGTAATATTAGTTACAATTAAAACATATACCTAGGTAACTTTGCTTTATACTGTAATATTGTTTTGATTAGTTCATTGATTACTTTTATAAGGCTAAAGATACCATAAACATCAATTTCAACTTACCATGTCATACTCAATCTCTTTCCTTGGGATATCACTTTCTTTATTAATGAGGTATTTCATTCATTCATTCATTCATTCATTCATTCATTCATTCATTCACTTAGTACAGTATAGTTAAACTACTATAGAATTTATGTGAATATTCCTTCTTAAATCTTTATTATATTATTAACGTTTAAAACACAACTGCAGTATTAAGAAATTGGTGTAAATAGTTTTGTTTTACAAACAATATAGATAATATCAAACAGAAAGAAGTCCCATAAAAATAACGACATAAAATTTCACGTTATGTTTGATATTTGTGCACCACTGTCTTCTTAATCCAACAGGCTGCTTATTCATATACATAATCCTTCCTTCTTCCATACCTAGCGCTTGATGTCCGCGCACAACATCAAGGTCAGAAAAATGCGCTTACTTTGACATCACTGATTTACGAGTCCTCACAAGATACAAAATGTAAGTCAAACCGGCGCATAATATTGTTAAATAACAATAATTCAGAACTTGTAAAAGATAACGGAAATTTGTATGTAAATTAAAGAGAAAATAAATACCTTCCTGTCTCTGCAGTTTACTTTATTTACAATTGAATATTTTACACATTGTTACAGGATTACTGGAATATGCAACAATTCTTACTCACTTCCCACCTTCAATAGTTTACCGCGCCCGAAGTACAAGAGTTGGACCTATAGGCCTACAGACTGCGAGTGAAATACGTAAGTACTGTAAACACGAGTTTCCAAAGCTATACTCAGATTTTAGCTAGCTTTTATAGTTCAAGGTACAATTTGATAATAAAGCCTTATTATATTGAAGAAGACAGTTACATAGTCCGCTTTTTATGTCATCTACAGATACGATTTCGTGTCGGCGTGAAGCAAGTGTACCGATTACATATGCGAATATAGGAAAAGGAAGTGTGTAGAAAACTGATCACAGAATAAATATAATGATAATGATAATAATAATAATAATAATAATAATAATAATAATAATAATGGTTTATTTTAACTGGCAGAGTTAAGGCCATTCGGCCTTCTCTTCCACTCAACCAGTATGATAGAAAATTGAGGGGTTGGGTGCAAGAAAGGCATTTCTCTCAAATGCAAGTTTTGAGAAAAATGATGTTGAAAATTCAAACCGTCATAATGTTACCTATGCACGCCTTTACATTTTGGGTACACCTGACCTCTATGATCAGAGTATTGAACTACAACATGATCATATGCATAACAGATCAGAGAATACAATAAAGCGTTTTACTCAAAAAGGACACATCCTCTAAAATGCTTTTCTTGCACCCAGCGCCTCAATTACTACAATGCTATGAATATAACATAATTAATACAATACAATACAATACAATTCAATTCAAAGCAATACAATACTACAATACAAGACAATATAATACATAATTAATATAATACAATGACAATTCTTTTCATCTTCACAACACCAATAAAATAATTATGTACATTATATATACAGAGTGAACCGTAAATAATATTATTAATTTCAGGGAGCTATTCTTTGAGATATTTCAAACGAAAAAGTTAATACAATTTTGCTCGTTTTTGCTTCCTTTTGGAGAAAAATTGCTTTGTACGAAATATTTGATACCGTGTTTTGGGAAAATCTTTGATTTAATTTCCAATAACTTATGCTCAGTCAATTTAAGAGAGCAGTGTATTGTGATAGTAAATTATTGAAAGAATTTTAATTTTGTTCTTCAAACGTACAGAAATTTGATTTCAATAAATAAATAAAATTTCTTTTCAGAACGAAAAATTACATTTGTTCAGATCAAATTTATGCACATGTAAAGGACAAAACTAAAATTCTTTCGATCGTTTATTGTTATAATACACTGTTCTCCTAAATTCATTGAACATATTGGTAATTAAATCAATGGGTTTCCCCAAAACACGCTATGAAATGTTTCATATAAAACTTTTTTTCCTCGAAAAGAAAGAAAAAATGAGCAAAATTGTATTAAACTTTTTTATTTGAAATATCTCGAATAACCCCCTGAAATTAATGACATTACTTACTGTTCAACCTATATGTTTAATGTTATATTTTATTTAACGACGCTCGCAACTGCCGAGGTTATATCAGCGTCGCCGGTGTATCGGAATTTTGTCTCACAGGAGTTTTTTTTTACATACCATGTCTACTGACATGAGCCTGTCGCATTTAAGCCCACTTAAATGCCATCGACCTGGCTCGGGATCGAACCCGCAACCTCGGGCATAGAAGGCCAGCGCTATACTAATTGCGCCAACCAGGTCGACTCAACCTATATGTATTTTGGTTTAATATAATTCAAAACATAAATATAGGAATATATTATTAGTGTTCATATAACTGTAATATATAATCTTTAATGTATCTTATAAAATTTATGAACACTGTATAATTGACCTAACATGTGTGTTTTATCTTTAAATATTCTATAGCGTCATTCAACGGCAACTTGGGAACCGAGATTTCTCTTTTTAGTTTTAAACCCTAGAGAAATGTTCATTACATAATTTAAAATTTAGGAGACCTCCAAAAACCATCGCCATGTTTGTCCTTCACAGATTCTCATATTTTATACGATATAAAGTTACCTCTGTTATTTAAATGCATCACATTCTCTATGAAGTTAGCATTTTCTGTTAGCGAATGACCTTCTTTCCATACAAGGAGAAAAATTATTTCCTAATAACAGTATTTCACGATGACTTTTTTTTTAACCAAAATGTAGCGGCGACGAAAATAAAACAAGCTTTGGAACGGCATGTGTAGCGGGGCCAACGCAGCCCTGAAAGTGACAGGAAAGGAGATTCAATTACCATAAATTCTGCAGTCGTCAAGATTTAGGGCCTGTTTATTCGGTGCAATAAGCTTTCTTAGGACTGGGGCGGAGTACCCCAAGGGGCCTGTTACGTCTCACGACGGGTTCCGCTGGATCATGTCGAGAATTTCAAACACTGCTCGTGCCCTGACTCTGGGTTACAAGGTGCTCAGAAACTCTGCAGTATATATTCAGTAGTAATGTTTTGGAAATTTCCATCCAATTAATAGCCTATCGTAAATTCCAGAAAATACAGAAAAAATTGTTGCGCCCCTTTTCTACTGGATGCCAGTTTTGTTATGTTACACTTCAGACATTACTTGTATTGTGTCGTAATACGACTTAAGTCAGATAGCTTATGTAATGATTTGCTACTGCGTTCGACTACCAGCAGTAACAATACTTACTTACTTAAAAATGGCTTTTAAGGAATTCGCAGGTTCATCGCCGTCCTCACATAAGCCCGCCATCGGTCCCTATTCTGTTCAAGATTAATCCACTCTATATCGTCATATTCCACCTCCCTCAACCCATTTAATGTTATGCTCCTATCTACGTCTCGACCTCCCCAAAGGTCTTTTTCTTTCCGGTCTCCCAACTAACACTCTCTATGCATTTCTTGATTCGTCCATACATGTTACATACCCTGCCCATCTCAAACGTCTGGATTTAATGTTTCTAATTATGTCAGGTGAAGAATACAATGCGTGCAGTTCTGCGTTGTGTAACTTTCTCCATTAACAATACTCACATTAATCAGAATTTCTACCACATCATTCTATCTCATTATGAAATAGACTGGCCTTACTTTGTTTCCACTTATCTTAACATTTCACTTTTTAACTAATTTCACTCATTATACCCAGACTAGTGAAGTGCTTTGTATGGAGTGTGACATTGTGTGGGTAAGAAACATGGACATTACGACGAAGTGAAGAGAAACGACTAGAAACATTTGAAATGTGGATATGGAGAACAATGGAGCATGTGAAATGGATAGACAATACTCGTAAGAAACTAATCTGTGCTAGAAAGAGTGGATGAAGAGAAAAAGGAATTGGCTGAGTCACTGACTAACAAGAAACTTCCTACTGAAGGATGCACTGGAAGGAATGGTGAACGGAAGGAAAGTTTGAGGCAGAAGAAGATATTAGATTATGGACAACAATAAGATACATGGATCGTGTGCGGAGATTAAGAGGAAGGCGAAAAATAAGAAAGATTGGAGAATGCTGGGTTTGCAGTGAAAGACCTGCCCTTGGGCAGAACACTATGAGTGAGTGAGTGAATACTCAATTTAGCTAGTATCACTTGTTTTACTTAAATTATTTTATACATCTTGATTACACAACTTTTAACATTATATCACACGGAATATGTATTATATGTCTTTCTCGTGTTAAATTTTACCGTACCTGGTTAACATGTTTCAGCCTGTTATGGGCCATCTTCAAAACTGGAAATTCTACATAGGCCTATTCAACCAAAGAGCCAGAAACTAAACACATTAGAACAAATACGAAATATTTAGACACACAAAAACGCAGTCAAATGAAATTCTCAACACAACTCAATTTCAGAACACACTCACTCTTTGACTCCACATTACACTACACAAACACACCCCCACAGGAAACACAAACAAAAGGCGCGAAGACCAGCACCAACCAATTCTGAAGATGGACCATAAAAGGCTGAAACATGTTAAACAGGTACGGTAAAATTTAACACGAGAAAGACGTAATAACTTACATATTCCGTGTTAAATTATTTGTTATACTTGTTCTATTAGGAGTCATAGAGGACCTACTTGGTTATTTTATTTCAGGTAATTTAAGATTCAAGACTATTAGAGTTCATTACAAACAAAATTATTCAATTTACAAACATGTAATATCATTAACATAAAATACATAGAGCGTTTAACTTATACGCAGGTACAGCTCATGCTGAAAATGGTGTCCTTTCTTTTCGCTAAGTTTCACCACAACAATTGTTTGATGCTTGGTTACTAGTTATGACGTATACATAAGACACAGGAATATAATAGAAACATGCGAAAACAAAAATGTTTGCCTAGTTCCAGCCTATATTGTTAATACAAACAAAATATACAAATAGTTATGCTACGTACTCTTCAATGTGCGATACTCTTTTAAACTGAACTCATTTTAGTTATCTTCATTTTTATGTCCGAAAACTGATACCATGGCTTTTTCCGAGTTTTCTTGAAATATCTTTTGAAATCCATGTCTGGTCTTAGGTGATGATAACGAAGATCTAACCGTCAAAACTTAAAAAGCCGAAAAATCCAAAAATTTATACGAACTTGAAGCAAAGTGTTTTAGTAATTTAATCAGCAATACCTTACTATCTATTCGGGCAATGGGCTCTTGAGACGTTTATGTCAAGAAAAGTCAAAGCACCATGTCATCATAATTAACATATTTCGCCATATAAGGTTTTCAAAAACATTAAAATCGCTTAGTGATGTAGAGAAATGGTGTATATTAAGCATGCAATTTTTATTTCCAAAGGACCGATAGTTTCCTAGTAATAAATTTTGAAATATGGTAAAGTTATACATACTATCGAAAGATGTTTACCTTCCTCCTTAGTTCCATTGCAATTCAAGGCTTTTCCAGTCTGCACTGCAACAAAGCTTTGACATACTATGAAGATCGAATCCGCTGAAATGAGATTTCTAAGATCAGTTATAGATTGAGAAAAAGATAGAATCAATATTAGCAAGGAACTAAATATAACGAAAAGTTCGAACAATAGAATTTCAAACAAAAGTATAGGGAAAATTTAATCAATGACGTAAACACAATAACACCAGATAGAAATGTTATTCAGAGCGATATAGTATATAGGCTACAGAGGTGAAGGGAAGTTTCAGCAGACTTAGCAAGAGAAGGCTGGAATCATGAATCATGGAACAGGTATTAACTTAATCCTAAGAGAACTAGAAGAGGAAGAAGTTTTGGAAGATTATGTGAGCCATACTGGTCAGTTCTTATTGGTTAACGCTGAAATACCTGCAAGCTATATGAACTACAACCAAAAAGAAACACCACCACCGGCAGGGGGGATGATTTCTGTTATCACAAGGGGGCGGTAGAAAGCCAAGCAGGAACGATCTATGGTCACGCCATTCCTGCAGCAAATGGACATACAACTACTTCATGCAAGCTTTGTGTAGCAAAGGATTGTATTTTTGCACACCCACTTTCCGCTCAGATCTCACGGCCGATAACCCAGTTACGAAACAGAAGAAGGCAGCCGGGCGTACAGAACCGACATCCAGGGCAGGAGTGCGCTGTATGGAAAAAGATAACGCACCTTAATTGTTACGTGAATGTGTACAATTTCCTGCCTTCTTCCGTTCTACCCGCAGGTACTGAGAAAAGGAAAAATAAAAAATGTTTTCCACAACACCAGACCAGGGATTTTGTCGCTAGGAAGGGTTTGTGTTATAAATGCAAATTCCTTGTTTTTCTCGGAACTGCTTTCGTTCTTCTAGAAATCCGTGCGTGGGCGTGGCTTGATTAGTCTGCTGGCGGCATCTGGTGGCAGCGGCTGTTGTCTCCAGGTCAACAAAATACTCGCAAAACAAGCTTGGAATCCTCTTCAGTGCCACGTACAAGAGCCGAGGTCGCCAACACAATTTATAACACAAAACATTCTGAAATATAAGAGGAAAAGTCAAAAGAAAAATAGACATTTATCTGACAGCAACACAAAAATTGAAGTTTCTAGAAATTGCACAAAATAATTAGAGCGTTATGAAGTTCACTTGTTCACTTGTTTCACTTGTTTGATTATCGCTGATAAGGGAGAGGGAAAATTTCCCTCCTTATCAAATTATTGCTTTCTCGCTCTCTTCCTTGTGCATTGAGAGCTGACTGCATGTGTATTGTCCACTCATTAACCACCAGCTTATCAAAGCAAGTCTTGAGTCGTCTAACCTTTGATGATTGTAAATACTGACTCAAAACGAGCGCCATTTTCCTGTTTGCTTTATGATATAGATGCTGATTAAGAAACAAGCGCTTATGGATATAATTTTCTGATAACTAGACCTCGGATGTTCAGGCAAATGCCTATTGTTTTCCTGGGCCTAAAAAAAAAATTAAAAAATATTTATATGTCACATGTATGGGATCAAATTGGCGAAATTGTATGCCTATTTGTCGGTTTTTCGCGGTGAAATACCCAAAAGCCTAACTCTGAAATGAGCTTTCATTTGCTTATAATTATAAATTTTTAAATACTATTAAATGTTAATATGGTTGGAAGTAAATCTCGAAAAGATGAAGTATATGATTATGTCTCATGACCAGAATATAGTAGGAAATGTAAATTGGAAATTTATCGTTCCAAAAGGTGGAAAAATTCAAATATCTTCGAGCAACGTAACAAATATAAATGATACTCGATAGGAAATTAAACCCAGAATAAATATGGCAGATGCCTATTATTATTCGGTTGAGAAGTTTTGTCATCCAATCTGCTCTCAAAAAAGCTGGGAGTTAGAATTTATAAAACAGTTATATTACTGGTTGTTCTGTAAGTTATGATTGTGAAACTTGGATTCTCACTTTGAGAGGAGAACCGAAGTTAAGGGTGTTCGAGAATAAGTTGCTTAGGAAAATATTTGGGGCTAAGAGGGATGAGGCTATAGGAGAATGAAGAAAGTTACACAACGCATAACAGTATGCATTGTATTATTACCTGACTGTAATTAGGAACATTAAATTCAGACGTTTGAGATGGGCAGGGCATGTAGCACGTCTGGGCGAATCCAGAAATGTATATAGAGTGTTAGTTGGGAGACCGGAGGGAAAAAACCTTTGGGGAGGCCGAGACGTAGATGGGAGAACAATGTTAAAATGGGATTGAGAGAAGTGGGATATGATGGTAGAGACTGGATTAATCTTTCTCAGGATAGGGACCGATAGCGGGCTTATGTGAGTGGGCAATGAACCTCCAGGTTCTCTAAAAGTAATTTGTAAGTAACTAATTAAATGTTAATTTAGGTATTACTTATGTGTTAATATTTTTATGTAAAACATGGTGAATATGAATTATACTTCTGTGTAAAATTGTTCCATTAAGTCCATGTTAAGTATATTTTTACATAAACTGCCAAAATTTAGTATGTCTACCGATAAAATCAGACGAATGCGTCTTACAGTGTCTTCTTCTAAAGTTTGTAAAAGGCACTAATATGAATACCACACCTGTTTTTAAAAAAATGTTAAATGTTATGTTTTATTTAACGACGCTTGCAACTGCAGAGGTTATATCAGCGTCCCCGGATGTGCCGTAATTTTGTCCCGCAGGAGTTCTTTAACATGCCAGTAAATCTACTGACATGAGCCTGACACATTTAAGCACACTTAAATACCATCGACCTGGCTCGGAATCGAACCCGCAACCTTGGGCATAGAAGGCCAGCGTTTTTAAAGAGCTTCGATGTAATTCTTTAAATGCATTTCACACATTTTACAAAATGCACCCCCCACCCGGATACGATTGAAATACAACCAATCATATTTAGTCTCCCATCGTTCTTTATGTTCGATTTCGCATCCAACAGTTTTATTCATTGACTCAATACTAACAGCTCTAGATGAAGGGGACACATATGGAATTAAGGCCGGTACTGTACGGGGACTGTCGTATTCTGATGGATGGGTACTGTTCTCCACGCAGGAGATTACCCGTGAAAGGAATGTGCTTACTATTGCGTCATCTATTGGAGCGAAGTAGATAGATAATATTACCGTTATTACATCAGTTTAAAAAACATGCGCTCTCCTGCATATGTTATTTCCTGTATGGAGGGATTAAAAACCAGGAGTTTAATAGTGATCTAATTTTGCAACTAGGATAGTATAAGAATGTGTGTATCAGTGTTACCGTTTGTGTTGTAAGAGTTAGCCAATAGAGTTACGTGTACCCACGTGTGTGACCTTATGATATCTTATGACATCAACATTCATTCACAGCATTAGCCCGCTGCGTCTCATTTCCCTGAGACTTTCTCTTGGTTGGAGTACAGTAAGCAATACTCTCCATTTGATTTATGTTGACAAGCTGTTTTCGGGTTTCACATAGGAGACTGTGCGCGGACTGTACCCATACTGTCTGGATTTCGGTCCCGTGATTCCCGGTGGTTACGACACAGTACGCGCACAGTCCTCTATGTGAAAACATAGTGTGAGTCCGCCCACAGATCGTCTTCAGGTAACTTCGGGTGTTTCCGCTCTCCATTCGGGTATAGCACCAGACATCTGGAGCTTCTGAAGCTTCCATATTGCATTTCTCTGTTGTTATGTTATCCGTTAGTCGAACTCCTTGTTTGCCCTTCGTTCCGAAAGGGCAAGCTGGAACTCTGGACTGGAAGAACAGTTAATAATACTTCACTGGATCATCTTTAAACGACGAAGGATAGTGTGGAACTCCCCCTCCTCATCACGTACTCTTCACATATCATGAATCCATACATTTTTCCTCCCATTTTCCTCATCTCTCGCTTTTGTAACACAAGCTGGGACGCACAAGCTATGCCAACGTCTTCCTCGACTGTACCCATGATTACAACGAGGCAAGAAAAAGAAGAGGCGTATGTAAATAGCAAAATATGAGGAAAAACTGTCCACGTACGGTCGCCGCACAGTCCCTCGTGTGAAAACCGACGATACACGACACAGACTCTGAATTGTTTTCGTAGAGTCACCGCACAAAACCGACCTTTACTGGTTCACGGGTTTCACTTCCAAGACAATTGAAAATTTTCTTTATTAAATGCAACGGAAGTACTTTCTAGTGACTCCTCAATACCTCTTTTCTTTTTAAGAAAAAAGTAATCAATGTCTTTTGTTCTCTTATCGTACACTGGAATATGTATATTTACTGTAATGCTACATTATTTTAGTTTAAAAAAGTATTATATTTGCTAAACAAAACTAACATTGAAAACTATACCAATGAAAATACAGCACACATGACTTCTTAACAGTAACAATCAAGACTTAAAATTCAGATCATTTAAATTTCAACCAATCAAGATCGGCTGGCAGACCACCAACCTTTATGGAAACAACAACTAGAAATCATATTAAATTGAAATGTAATATTCTCAAAATTATATTTTTAACTAAAAAGAAGTCCGAAATCTCAAGGTGGGAGATTCCCCCGTGGGCCATCCTCCCTGAATTCATCACTGGTTGACTGGTAAGGAAAATCTGATCATCAGAATCTGTTAGAACGCAATGAAACAACTTACCTCTTACTCTACATGTAATAAATCTTAATTATCGCTTTGAATATTGCATAACAGCATAACATGGTTACCGTCCTGTTCTGTGAGTGGATAGCACTAACTGACAGCTCATTGAATAATCACGGGACGTGAAGGCGATCTGCCGCAGATGTTTCTCATTCCGCAGGATATTGCAGTACCTATATTACACGTGATTTGCTGTGACGGAAGAAGCATTCATGTGTCAGTTTCAACAGTGACTATCGATGCATCGCGCCAATCAGATACCATCGTCCTGTTATTGCAACCTGAGGCGATCTCGTATCAGTCTTTCATAATTGAAGAAGTCATTACCCAACCAACTATCTTATCTTATCTTATCTTAGATCTATCTAATCTTACTTTATCCACTCTAATCTATCTTTCAACCAGACTTTTTATGGTCCGACAGGGGACATCGGCAATTTCAAGAAAAATCATAACGCTTACCTAGTCACTCTCCGTTGAAATGATGCAGAAAATACATGTAACAGTAGATACAATGATGGAATTTTGAACACTAAATTTGTAGAGTATCTTAACTTTTTTAATTAACTGCATAAACACATGTAACTCCTTTAAATATAATTACAGCCACTAAGAATTCAATTTCAGTACTGACGCTTGCATGGAAGTCTTTCGCATAATATTGTACACACTGAATTCTAACACACACATTTTGCAAGTACTTCTCTGAAGAATATATCTTTTTAAGGATCTGTTCATTCCTATACATCTTCATACTAAGTTCTTCACATGAGAAATGAAAGTTTGTTTTCACTTCTAACAAAGTTGTAACTGTTTCAACTATCAATCTCGACTTTTCATCAGACCAGATTTGGTTCATTGTGGAGAA
Organism: Periplaneta americana; assembly: GCF_040183065.1. Lineage (NCBI taxonomy): Eukaryota > Metazoa > Arthropoda > Insecta > Blattodea > Blattidae > Periplaneta > Periplaneta americana. The sequence goes on from NC_091128.1 coordinate 86,660,707, forward strand.
AAATCCTTCAGCAGATTAATTACTGTCTGGAAGACACATGATTAATGACACTATTTTGAGAAGATTTTCGAATTGAATGGAATTTTTTTGGAATGTTGAAAAACATCATATCACTTTTCACCTGTTGGTTTGTCACAAAATTCCTATTTTTTTTAAGCTAAAAAATGGACGCTGTGGCAGTTCTAACGCTTCCGCGCAACGCGAATGCTAAGATTCTAAGTAATCAACTGCAGTCAGGTCAGGAGATCTTGGCGGCCAGGCAATTTCTCCAAATCGTGATATTATTCGTCCTGAAAACATGTTTCGCAGACAGTTCATTGAACCGTGAGCAGTGTGCGCTGATTACTTCCTATGGGATTATCTCAAAAGTAGGATGCATCGCAACAAGCTTCGGACCATCATCCAGCTGAAACAAAACATAAAGAACGAAATTAGTGCCCTCGAACCTGTTTTGCTGGGCGAGTTATGCAGAACTTTCATAGCAGATTGCAGGAATTATTCGTTGCCGTGGAGGCTACTTACGAAATGTAGTTTTTAAAACGTAATCAGGCATTAATAAATGGCATTGTACTAGATTACTTCCAATATATGTTTTTCTCTTTTAATTCGTCCTGAGTGTCCTACAACAGGGCTATAAAAACCGTCATATCTCACTGCCGCACCCTATATACACATAGAACCAACACACAAAATGTGAAAGCTATTGAACCAAAACTATAGAAAATGTCAAATTCAGACCCAGTGTCTCTTAAGCCGTTGGAGTCATAGCTTTGTTTTAAGTTACAATGAATGGCTTTTGTGTGCAATCCACAAAACGAAAGTTTATATCAAATAACTTATGTGTGTGTTTTATGTGTTGTATTTATTGCATTGTATGTATTGCAGCCTATTATATGTATGTATTGTATATGTATCTGTTTTATGTGCCTATGAAATATATGTATCTATTGTATTGTGTTGTGTTGTGATGTATGTATGTATGTATGTATGTATGTATGTATGTATGTATGTATGTTGTTTAGTAAACTATCCGAAGACAGGTTTGAACCTCATAAGTAACACCAATAAGACGTCACTCATGAGGCAACTAGGCCAGGAGATAATGGGGTAGGGTGGCCAGTTCCTTTCCCCCTCCAATGCATGGATCACCGATTAGCTACATATTCCACTAATCAGATTTCAGATGCATACAAACTATTGTTCTTCCTCTGACATATCGTCAAGTGAGATGTACTGTCTGATAATAGCTGTACTTATCAGCCATAACCACAATCAGAGGTAAAGCAACATGATAAAGAACTGAATTTTTGCGAAAGGCGTAAGTACGTATAATTAGGACTAATTATGAGCTGTGTCATCTTCGCAGTTCAATTTTTTCTAAGCTCAATATTCATATCGAAACTCATTCTAAAGTCACATTGCAGTTTTACTTGCAGTGTCCTTTGTATCACCACAGAACAGCAGTAAAATCCACATAGCCAGCTAGCTATACATAAATAAAACCAACGCTACGCTTGTTTTGAATCATGGTGGAAAGCAGAATGATTGATTTTAAATTGCTCGGAACCTGCACGCTTGAGTACAAACGGTCAGAATCACGTACGAACTCGCACACGAATAATATGGTCATGGAAGTTATTAAATACTCAGTGAGAACTAAATTAACGTCGAAGCTTCCGCTAGATGTCTGGTCCTCCTGCTCACGTCAGAACAGATGGAGGTAGCGACTGCACACGCCTCGTAACCCATATGTGTTCAATGGGATTTAAGCTGAATCAGTATGATATGTTCCTCGAATCACTCCCACACATGGTTCCAAAGGCGATAAGGAAATCTCGTAAAACATTGTAGCAGATTGAGAGTAACAAAAATGTCGCGAGAAATAGATTGTCGCGTAAGATATAAGTTATGTGAAAACATCAAACATTAAAAATGTACTGTTCTTTTCTCTTTTTTATGAAATTTTATTGCATTAGCTTTCCATAACTTTTTCACTTTGTGGTAAATCAGACACAATAGCTTTATGATAACTGAAGTACAGGTACGATACACTACTTTTGATTCTAACGTACAGTAGATTGTCTTTGGAAGACAACATCGATAGTGATATCTTAATTCCTTGTATGCACTTCTCTTTCAGGCTTATTTATATTGTCACTGATGGATGATAAGTTATTTAGATTAAGGGGTTAGGTACTGCTTACAGCAGTAAAATTTTGGAAATATTCAACATTTTTTTCCTCCATTACTGTATCTTGTACAACAATGAAAATTAGTATCTGTAAAACATTGTCCTTCTGCTATATGGTAAAAATAAATTTACGATTTAAAAAAAGTTACTTATATATATTTTCAAAATTCAAAATGGTGGCAGTTCACTGTGCAGTGATGAAGCGTTTCCCTCATAACTAAAAAAAACTAACCAACATTCTGTTATAAATTTTTTATGTTTATTTAAGCATGTCATATCTACAACATGATGCAAGATCACTTCTCTACTTATGGTAGATTGTCTGATAAAAAATCAATTAATTTTTAAAAAATGGTCAAATTTCAGTATTTTCTTTACCGCAAAATAAAAAAATATATATTATTTATTAAGGAATGTAGTTGAAAGAGCATGATATTGTAAACATGAGTTTCTGCAATAAAATAAAAGACAGAGAACATGAAAAAGTTAACAAGTTTATGATTTATGAGGGAAACGCTCCATCACTGCACAATGAATTGCCACCGTTTTCAATTTTGAAAAAAAATATATATATAAATAATTTTTAACAGAAAAAAAATTTTTAATAAGAAGAAGGACAGTGTTTTACACATACCAATTTTCATTATTGTACAAGATACAGTAATGGAGGAAAAAATGTTGAATATTTCAAAAAAAATTTTCTGCTGTAAGCTGTACCTAACTCCTTAAATAAATAACGAATTTACTCTATTAACATTTTAAATTCTAGTGTTGTTTTACATGACTGACAAGTTTCGATGTTATTTTCATCATCTTCTGAATCCTAGTGAGTCCCAGTGCTATCTTCTGATTTCCTGTTATGTTGGGCTATGTTCTGAAGTTAATTTGAGTTTCGATAGTGTGTTTTTGTGTATCTATAAATCGTACTGTTCTAGAGTATCGAGTTCTGGCTTTTGGTTGAATGTGTAATATTTTCGTGTCAGTGTCTATGTTTCTGAAGTTATTGGAGTTAGTGATGTGTTCTGCATAGGGTAAATTGTTGGGTGGTTTGATTACTGCCAAATACCTCACTATAAGAATACCGGTCAGCTAGCAGTACAGAGCGCGAACGGCGTTGGTGCTGCTACCTAGGCGACAGGGCGTGACGAAACCCGCGAAGCAAGCTGTAATCAACTGTAGGCTAATGTAGATTGTTGCTGGGCTTGTAAACTGAGTTTTATTAATTAGTTCTAAATTAAAATGTCAGGATTTATATATGTGCTGTTTATATCTGCTACAATTATGGCTTTACAGACTGCTCCAAATCATATTTTCAATTTCCTAGTGATTATGAAACGTGGGTGAGCAAAATGCTTTAGTAGGCTTAATGACTTCGTCTCTGTGCTGCTAGAACAATAAAATAGCCCACCAGTTTCCGTTCATGTAATAAAAGTGATGCAATTGTAAATATGTTGTAGGCTAAGCAACTGAAATGTTCGTATGCTTGCCAGCATTTCGTCGTCGACTTACTAATGAAGTCACGTAAGTCAAATTTTTCCGGAATGTTGAAATCTATATATATTTTCAAAATGCGGATAACACCACACAAGTCTTAAATGTGTCCATAGTAAAAAAGAGTAAAAAGAACAAGGAATTATTTTGCTCTCTTGTACAATTTCCTCCAATGCAGCTAAAAGGTTTTAAAAGTAAAGCAACTTTTTTTTTTTTCCATATAACTACATATATCTACGGGTCCTATGCATTTTAAAGTAAAACTTCTCAGTTTTCACAAGTATATTTTGTTTCAGACGCTGACCAATTGCCTATTAGGTCTAATGTGGTACCAAGCTTGATTGAACAACTTCAGAAAGTATTGCTTGACAATAAGAGTTGCATTTTTAGTTCGAAATACAACTTTGGAAATAATTCAGGAGCAAAAGAACATAATTTCTAATAAGCTATTATTCACAAGTAAGTAATTGCAAAGCTGTATTTGAAAATAGATTTAAATCAGCTATGTAAATGCTATTCTACTCTACCTTATCGCCAAAATTGAGAAACACTCACTTATATGTTTTGGCCTTTCTTTGGCCAAGATTCTCACACATTGATGGTCTCTCGCATCATGTGGTCAGCTCGATGCAGGGTCACCACAGAGATATCATAGGACAGGTGAAGGACAAGAGACGAACACTTAGTTCCGTGGAATGGAGATAAATCTGGCATGAAAATGTGTCTATCGACTTTCTGGGATGGTACCCTAATACTGGACCCAACTTATAGACGTATTCACGTTAAAAAAATATGAAAGAATTTGCTATCAAAATGGATAAAGAAGAGAGGAGAGATGTTTCTCTGGTGGTGACGAGTGAAATATTAAGTGTGCGAAAAATAAGTGACTTGTTGAACTGTGAAGACATACCGCAGTTCCTTACAATCTATTTCTTTCATTGGCTTGTTATTTGAACCTTGTTCAGTCACAAGGTTATTTTGTTCTCTGGTGTCGATTTTTAAAGTATTGTAGTGGCTTGTTTTATTAGTTTCCGTCTTCGAATCCAGGGACTGACTATTCTGACTTGGGTTTTACGTGGTTTCCCAATTCCTTCCAGATGAAGTTGGGACAGTATCAATTTCAAGGACTACGAAGCGAATCCTTCCCAATCCTCATTGCCCCTTCATCAACACTTTACATCTTCCCGCGATAGGCCTGCCATCTGTCCGACGGAGCAGCGCACGCGGCAAAACCGCGCTCGGTCGGTACGACAGTAAATCAATGTAATGTGGAAAACACTGGCAAAAAAGATCATAATTATCATCATCGTCTAGAAAGCAATCAGAATTGTAGGCTCTATGGCTTTTCCTATTCTGTAATGCATCAGTTAGAAGTCTCTTGAGAGGTCAACCTTGACTTCTTCCACTGGGGGGGGGGGGGGGGTCAGGATTACAAGTGGTAATCTGCTTTTGTCCATTCGATGAGTGTGTAGAGTCCAATTACAATGGTGATTTTGAATTCTGTGCAAGACTGGGTTGACTGAATTCTGATAATTTCTTGATTTGTTTTGTAGTACTGCCATGTAAGCTATACGGAGTGATTCACGAGGATTTACCGTCCTTTACGGAGCTTACTTCTGAAGACATTTTGAGCAAAAAATGTCATATATTCATAGTTCCTATTCTCAATATTTTCAGAGTTACATTAATTTAAGTTGTTTGTAAAATACGTTTTTCTTTACTTTGAAGGTAAAAGAATAATACAAATAGAGAATGAACCATTCACAAGTATCATTTCTTTAATTGGCAAGTATTATGAAGCTAAAAATGTGCTGTGAACTCCTTAGTTGCTTCGTACAGATATCTTCGCTTCTATTTTAACAAGAAAATGTCCACACCTGTGGAATAACGGTTAGCGCGTCTAGCCACGAAACCAGGTGGCCCGGGTTCGATTCCCGGTCGGGACAAGTTACCTGGTTCAGGTTTTTTCCGGGGTTTTCCCTCAACCCAATATGAGCAAATGCTGGGTAACTTTCGGTGTTGGACCCCGGACTCATTTCACCGGCATTATCACCTTCATCTCATTCAGACGCTAAATAACCTAAGATGTTGATAAAGCGTCGTAAAATAACCAACTAAAAAAATAAAAATAAGAAAATTACATTATTCTTACGCACTTATCACAACAATTATTACAAATCACACCACTTCCACCGACTTAATTATTTACAGTTCAATTTTGCATCCTAATTTACAGTCTGCAACACATTTTAAAAAATGTCGCCGTCCGCTTGAGTACACTTGGCCGCACGTTTGTGAACGGCACTCGTCGCTCTACGTAACTGCATACGGCTATCTTTGATCGCGCTGGCTGCTGACTGCACGCTGACCAAGATCACGCGTTCACAGCAATGCGTTCCAATAACGAAACGTAACTCTGCAAATATTGAGAATAGGACCTATGTTTATATGACATTTTTTGCTCAGAATGTCTTCGGAAATAAGCTCCGTAAAGGACGGTAAATCCTCGTGAATCACCCTGTATTTTACAGCTTTTTTTAATTGCATCTCTGCTACATTTCTTACATATAAATTATATTACCATTACTGTTACTTTACGTTATTATTTCAATATTACCATTATTACATTATTAATTTATAAAAATATTTTATATTTGGTGTGAATAAAGCAGTAATTCAAGAAATACGTCTACTTTAGATCGGCAATAACAAAATATTTGCTGCACATGTTTAATGAATGGTTCAGTAATGGCAAGTCTATAAATGCACAAACTTCCGTACTCTAGTTACAAAAAAAAAAAAAAAAGAAACACATAGAGATCTATGGAAACAAAGAAAGAAATTTGCCAGAAATATTATCAGTTTGAGACATTCGTTATTCTCACATCTCCTACAATAATAGTAGAAAGTTCGAACACAACTAAATAACTGCAATTTTAATTGCAAGTCTATAAATGCACAAACTTCCCTACTCTAGTTATGAGATCTATTATCAAATACGTACAAAAAAATAAACATATAGAGATGTACGGAATTAAGTATTCAGTGAAACAAAAAAAGAAATTTCCCAGAAATATTATTATTAGTTTGTGACTTTCGTTATTCTCATGTCTCCTATAATCATGTTTATTGTTCAGTTTGAAAGTTCAAACACAACTAAATCGATAAGCGTTCTAAGTATGACTTCAAAGTCAGAGGTTACGTGTCTGAGATGTAGGAAACGTGAAATAATCCGTTCCTGCAGCATGACTGCTTTAACAAAAATTGCGGCAAATATGCGAACTAACAAAGAATTGATGACAGATAATAAGGAGAAAGCGTGTTTAGCATTGCTTTATCTGTTTAAGAGTTGCTAAGGTGATCGACGTACAGCTTGAGCAGCTACTTTTGCTTGAGTTTCCGATTCTCGAGAAAGCCTAAATGGCAGCGTTAAATAGTGTAATGACTTTAATTTAATTAATATGAGGTAGCTTCAAAAAGTTTAAAAAATTGGCGGCTAGGCTACTATTCACAGTAGTGATCGGGAAATAGCAATTATGTTTCATTACGTTGGCAGCACTCACGACACTACGTTAGACCATTAACGCCCCTTTCAAGGCAGGGCACGGGTTGGGACTGTCTTCGCACGCAGGCCGCTCGAGTGGACCCATCGCTCGAGTGGACCCATTGTACTACCCGGGAACGGTATGCATGCTATAAGGTCCCATGTACTACAGATTTCCCTGCACTCCGAATCCGAACTCCCCTACAGCCTACATGATCCCTTTACCTTTCTACATAGGCCTCACCTTGGCCCCTCAACTCCGATCCCATGAGTTACCATGAGCTTTGTGGAGTATCCACGGTGCATAGGACTACCACCAACAACGAATGACCACATATCAACGAGATCCAAGTTCTGTGGTGACCAACAGCCGACTCTACGTATATTGGAGTAAGCCCGAAATACAGAAAATAAATGGGTATGATGATGATGATGATGATGATGATGATGATGATGATAATGGAAAGTGTAATTATGATGTAAAAATGAGTCCGAGATCCAACACCGAAAGTTGCCCAGCAATTCTGTTTCAATTGGTTAAGGGAAACCTCGGAAAAATCCACAACCATGTAACGTGTCTCAACCAGGATTTGAACCTGGACCCGTTCGTTTTACGATCAGACGTGTTAACCGTTACTCCACAGCGGTTAACGCACCATTCCTCATTCAGTTTGTATCCTAGCAGGAGTTTGTATGATACTTGTAAGGTGACGTCAGATTTCAAAATGTCCATCATTTACCAGTTTAAGAACATTAAGACAGCAGTTGGGAATGTGGTGATGAACAAATCGCATGTGTAAGTGTGGCACAAGCATTTCGTGACGGTATCGCAAGCTGGAAACAGAATAAAATCATTAAGGGCGTAGAGTCTGAGTTTGCAATATCGGTGGTTAGTTGTCACAGTATTCTCCACAAAGATCTGAACATTCATCACGTTTGTCAACACATGGTTCCAAAAATGTTAACTTCAGAACAAACACATTAATTCAAATTAGGAGATTTTATCGCTATGGCTGATGAAAATAACAATTTTTTTAATAGCACTGTCACAGTAAATGAGTTGTGGTGTTTTTGTTCGACCCAGACGAAAGGCCAGCCTTCAGAATGGAAATCAAAAACTCTCCCCGCAAACAGAAAATTTATTTGAAGAAGATAAAAGGAAAAGTCATGTTACAAGTTTTCTTCGATTCCAAAAATATCATCCATCGTGAGTTTATAGATTGACAAATCTAACTGAAACCCTCACCGAGTTACTACGCGAACGCTGGCTGTCTTGGGGAGGAGCAAGTGAGAAAGCACGGGGGGAAGGGAGAGAGCACTATGCACAATGTACTTGCAGGTCCACTCACAGTTTGTCAAACCTGCTAACAAAAGCATTAAAAGGTTGACTGTTGCTTGCAATGCTAGCATAATGGAACCATCCTAGCCGACAGTCGAGGCAAAAATGAAGAATCAGTTATTGTGGTAATACTGGAGAGTGATTCTTCTATTGGTCGCGATGCCCACACACACCCTCTCAGATATTTACGTGGTGATTGGTGACTGAATGACGAGGAGCGAGGGAGAGAGAAGAGAGAAAGAGAGATATTCCAGAAGTTGGTGTGTTTTACGGGGTTTCACTTGAAGTTGTCAAACTATACACAGAAACATCGCACACTGAACATGGAACTGAAGGCATGTTGAAAAAAAATCGAATTACCAACATTTAATAGAATACTCATTATAATCTATAAATGTAGGACCAACAAAGAAAACATTATCTTAAAATAACAAAAGGCTTAAAGAAATTTAATCTTTATTTATAGCTTTGAAGGATATTAGTTTAAAATTAACTTTGTCGGCTATGGAATGCAATCAGAAGGAAGCGTCCGGAAAAATATACATCAATTGAATTCTCTTGCACTAAAATGCGTCTGTACAGTGCACATCGATCTTTATTCGTCAAGCATTGCATTATCTCGCTCGACACAACGTGACAACTATGAAACAGCCTCATATTCTTCCGACTCGGCGTCATGATTCCGCTCATAAAAATGACAATGACAGGAACATAGTTCGCAGATTCTGAAGACGTCTTAGCTACTGCCAAGCGTAAGCTGAAAGAGGTTGTAAAGAATGGATTCAAGGAATGTTTTCAACAACTTTACGGTCATTGGCAGTAGTGTGTAGCTGAAGAAGGACATTGCTTTGAAGGACATGTTGCGTGAAGTTTGTTGCTGTATTTTGTTTATTAAACTATCTATATTCCGGAAATGTTTTCAAGCAGTTTTGTAGTCATAGTACTAGTTGTGATAGTAACAGTAATAATGAATTACTAATATTAATCCAAAAGGATCTGCTCAAGTTTAGAAGAATGTGATTCTTCGATTAACACGCGATTTTATTTTTTGTCTGTAAGGTCTTCACTAATTTCGACAACTTGCTCATACCCATTTACCACCCCTCACTGGACGAAATGTTGAGGTGGTCAAGCAGTAAATTAGAGCAGAACAGTGATTTTCAACCCAGGGGCCCTGGCCGCCTTGGAGTCCTCAGAGCATTTAATGAAGGCCGCGATCAACAATAAGAAGAAGAAAAGAACAAGAACAAGAACAAGAATAATAATAATAATAATAATAATAATATACTGTAATTATGTTTTTTAAAATCTGTATTTTGAAAATTTAAACCTACGATAATTTTGCATAAATTAAACATAATATTTAATTGTCTTCTTTTTACATTGATACAGAATTTCAATTTACTCTGTTCAACTTTCTGCGCCAGTGTCTCTCAGTCTTTTGGATGAGGCCCCCCTTTTTCCTCGCATTACTTTAGTGCGGCCTCCTTATGTGTAGAATGTAGAACATACTAGTGTAGAATTTTGTTTATTTTAAAAACATTACTGTGATTTAAATATATTAAGATTTGGTTATTAGGTATTGTTAATGAATATAGGTCTGGAGTAACTTGTAATGTATTTTAAATTGTTAATCATGCAAATAATTAAACAAACATTATATAACTATTATTGTTAATATCGAGGACGTTAAGCCCGGCGGACTCCTTGGCTCTTTTCGACAGAAGTAGGCTACGTGTCCGCACCGGGTTTTCCTTTCTCTCTTCCTCATTCATGATCATCCTCGCCCATTCCGGACACTATATTTACAAGAACACTTACACATAACTCACCCTAGTACACGACATAACACTCCACACATACATATCATGAACAGCATGGCCTGCCGAAGTAGTGTGTAACTCGAAAATGGGTCACCGTCCTGCTATCTGTCCGCAATATGAGGAACCCGAATCACGCAAGTGTAGTGGGTCCCCGGAATGTCCTCGAATTTAATAATTTTTCCCCAGATATCCCCGCATTTTAAGTGTTAATTATTATAATTTTATGAAAATGCTATTGAATAGCACTGTGCCTTTGGTATTCATTAATACCTGCGGAATGTGTATTGGTGAGATGTCTTCCAAAAAGACAAAAATTTCAAGCGACATTCAATTATTTTTTTTTCCAATGTAGATGAAATAATTTATTTTATGTAATGTCTTTCTTGAAGAAATATGTGACTTCAGAGAAAATACAAAAGTAGAATAAAAAAATACTACTCTTTGTTATTATTATTATTATTATTATTATTATCTTATTATCATTATCATTATTATTACCGGTATTATTATTATTATTATTATTATTATTATTATTATTATTATTATTATTATTATTATTATTATTATTATTACCGGAATTGTTTCAGTACATAGTATTATGATATCTGGTAACAATTTACAACATTTAAAATACGGTCATAGCGTTTTAGAAACTAATCTTACGTGACCGATCCTTCTGGTTATTTTCAGTGTTCTGCGTTGTACATACATATTCACACAGTGTGCAGGGTGAAAGTTGTTTAGGATGCAGCACTTCGAAGTCACTTCAGAGAATGGCGAAGGGTGAAAGTGGTGTGGGGGTTGGGCAAAGTGGAATAGTGCAATCCAGCTATATTCCATCCCTGGACTATAATATAATCCAGTAATGGTCTTAGAAGGGGAGGTCACGAGCGGAAAACGTGATGTTTTAATGGAAATCATATCGAGCTACGGACTTCGAGAGTAAAATTCAAAACAACTGCGTTATATCTGTAAATGGTCACCTACTTCCATTTTCGCAAAAATAACCTTTAAAATGGTGCCATCTTCAGGTTCTATCTTAAAGTAGGCCTACACATCAATTTAATACCAAACTCCATCTGTTCATTATCCGAGAATCGGAAGTCGTTTCTCGTATTAAATAATTGAAGTCCTGGATCGAGTATCATTATTTCGTTTTTTCTTTTTATATATTTTGTACTTTCTTACAGGATGTATTTATTCATTCATAGTATAGCCTAGGCTACCGCCCAAGGGCATTTTCCAATCTTCTCTTTTCCGCCTTTTTCTTAGTCTCCGTATAGGCCCATGTATATTAATGTTGTCTATCATCTGATATCTTTTTCTGCCCCGATCTTTTCTTCCGTTCACTGTTCCTTCCATATATATATATATATATATATATATATATATATATATATATATATATATATATATATATGCAGTTTCTTCTCAGCCAGTGACCAACCAAAATCCTTTTTCTCTTCCTGATCAGTTTGAACATTATTATTTCTTCACTCACTCTTTCTAGCACAGCTTCATTTCTTAGTTTGGTCATTGCACAAGTTCCATTCTTCTCCATATCCACATTTCAAATGTTTCTAGTCATTTCTCTTCACTTTGTCGTAATGTTCATGTTTCTGCCTCATACAATGTTACACTCCACACAAAGCACTTTACTGGTCTCTTCCTTAGTTATTTTTCCATAAGTCTGCAGAAGATACTCCCTTTTGTATTAAAAGCTTTCTTTGCCATTGTTATCCTCCTCTTAACTTACTGACAGCAGCTCATGTTACTGCATATAGTACACTTCAAGTATCTGAAATTGTTCACTTGTTCTATTGCCTCTTTTCGAAATAGCACGTTTACTTTCTTTAATTTTCTTGCGATAACCATGGTCTTCATCATGTTTGTGTTTATCTTCATCCGATACTGTTGACAGCTAACTCCAGCAGCATATCCCTTAGCATCAGCTCTTCTTCTGCTAACAACGCTATATTATCATCAGCAAATCGTATGCACTTTATGTAGAGCTGAAATATCGATTTATAGATTTTCGTGGAAATTATACGATTTTGGTATGCCAGATACTATGTCGGTTATCTATCTGCCTGCATCACTGTCTGTCTATCTGTTTGACTGTGTTTCTGTAGTCTGTCTGTCTGTCTGCTACTATTTCCCATCCAATTTTCTTTGCTTTTTATTATTATTCATTCATTTAGTGTTATGCCCAAAGGCAGGTCTTTCACTGGAAATCCAGCTTTCTCCATCTTTCCTATTTTCTGTCTTCCTCTTTATCTCCTCATATGATCCATAAATCTTAATGTCGTCTATCATCTGATATCTTCTACTGCCCTGAACTCTTCTCCCGTTCACCATTCCTTCCAGTGCATCCTTCAGTAGGCACGTTCTTCTCAGGCAGTGATCCAACCAATTCTTTTCCTCTTCCTGATCAGTTTCAGCATTTCTTTCTTCATCCACGCTTTCCAACACAGCTTCATTTCTTATTCTCTCTGTTCACGTCACACGTTCCATTCTTCTCCATATCCACATTTCAAATACTTCTATTCACTTCTCTTCACTTCGTCGTAATGTCCATGTTTATGCTCCATACAATGCCTTATTAAAATTATTATTATTATTATTATTATTATTATTATTATTATTATTATTATTATTATTACATACTGTAGAATAAAGCGACCAATGCAACGGCTTTCATAAAAAGACTGCCAATTTATGTTTCAAGCTAATACAATTGAGACACTAGACTATTATACGCAAATGATTAGGTAATATTTGCTAAGCTTGAAGATGTCCTCCAAATTGTACAAAATGAATTAAACGCAACTGGCAGAAAAAATGAAATGAAGGTGCCATCAACCAAAAAATTCATTGTCAGCATACAGGAAAATATACAATAAAGAGAAAAGATAGTTATAGATGATAAAATCATAGAACAGGTGTCCAGTAGTGACTCTATTATGAAGTCACATGGTCACATGCCCTTCCAGTTGCAAACGAAACTGACAAGATTTTATTTTATTTTGAATTGTTTCATTCGCGCCCTCTTTCTTTTATAGATATTCTTGGTTCAGAACTGGTTCTTTTAGCAATGTGGCAACATAGACTGGTCACCTTTCCACTGCGGACTTCTCGAGTCATACTATTTTACAATGAACAGTCTATTCGTCTCAGGGTTGGTGCGGGCGGTGGGAAGCAAGGAGAGATATTTCCTACTTAATGGTGGTCTTCGTTCCAAAAACTACCACCATTTACAACCCAGTGGCGCACTATATTCCACTGTGGCGAAATAAACCCTAGTATGTAAACACTCTCCGGTAGCCTATGCAATTAAACAGCGGGAGTATTTGAACAAAATATTTAAAAGCGTGGTGTGGCGGGGTGCGGAAGGAAATTCCGAAGTTGTCAGTCATTCTTTCATAAACAAAGATTTACCGTCAATTTAAGGAAGCCGATTATATTGCATGTTTCCACATGATAGCCAGTTTTTTTGTAAGATACTCTGAGTGAAGTCGAGTCTTACTATTAAGCCTCAAAGCGACATCTAGTTTTAATTAACATAGTTATCAATTGTATCAATGAAGTGAACAACAATGTAGTTTTATTTCAATCAGTTTTTTTTTTTCGAAATCTTTGCCGATAAGTGCTGTGGTTCGAAATGAAGTAAAATATTTACAAAGTAAAGCTTTACGCTATGAGGACAGACTTTAAGCAAAGAAAAAACTACGCCCCACAAAATCAAAAGTTATAGACGATTTTGTATCTCCTGATTATTACTTTTTTTAATATCTTCTCCTTTGTGTTCCACCAAGTCCTAAGACTGTGATAAGCGCCCACTTACTATAGGGACATAATTGGAATGATTATAATTGGTATGGTCCACACCTATGGAGTAACGGTTAGCGCGTCTAGCCGCGAAACCAGGTGGCCTGGGTTCGATTCCCGGTCGGGGCAAGTTACCTGGTTGAGGTTTTTTCCGGGGTTTTCCCTCAACCCAATATGAGCAAATGCTGGGTAACTTTCGGTGTTGGACACCGGACTCATTTCACCGGCATTATCACCTTCATCTCATTCAGACGCTAAATAATCTAAGCTGTTGATAAAGCGTCGTAAATAACCTACTAATTGGTATGATTGTAATTAATGTTTAGAGTGACATTATTAATACTGTAAATCTAAAATGTATTCATCCTCATAACTCGTGCGAACTTCATCTAAAATTTAGGCTATAATTTCAGTCATGCATGTACAGGGGTTAATGACTAAAGGATTATTTGTCAAAGTCCAAAGGCAGGTCTTCGCACTGGCCACGGCGTGGGTACGCTATCGAGTAGACGCGAATCACGCGGACTTCAAAGGTCACCGTAGCGTCAATGGCGCGAGCCGATAAAACGGCGCGGCTATCGTTGGAGAAGTATCATTATTATTATTATTATTATTATTATTATTATTATTATTATTATTATTGTCATTATTATTATTATTATTATTATTATTATTCTGCAGTCAGCAGAAGTTCTGGGGAAGGCGATGAGTGGCCCAAGTGGCAACAAGTAATCATCATCATCATCATCATCATCATCATCATCTTCATTTCATCACTTGTACTACGCCTTGTATTTCAAGATTGATTAATAAACTTAAGTATTGCAGCCCTTGGTTGTTTAAAGAACTTAGGTCTTTTACTAAACCACCTACAACGCATTCCAATAGAAGTTATTCCAACAAACTTCATCACAAGACCGCTACAGTTGTCCAACTTCACATATTTTAGAAATTTAGTATCAGTAAATAATTCAAAAGACAATGATATAATAACTTATTATAAACAATATAGACGCGAAACTTGGATCATAAATGAAGAGATGCAAGAAACTGGAAGCTGCACAAATGAGGTTCTTGAGACCTGTGCTGCCTTTACTAGATTAGACAGACAGAAAAACACAGACAACCGGGAAACCCTCAAAGTTCACAATATAATATAAGAAATTAAATTACAGCAACAAATGGAAAGACCACGTAAATGGAATGAGTACAGAAAGGTTCTTCAAACAGGCTTCCTCATATCGGTCAATAGGAGGAAAAGATTTAGGTCGACGATTAAATGATCTAGGGCACCTTCGTGAGAAGTAGCGGAACAGGACCTGGCGAACCTAATCGAGATTCCTTCATGATGATGATGATGATGATGATGATATCTAGCCACAATCTATAAATGAAGTAAATAATCTTCATTATACAATTATACAGAATGTATTTTGCCTATAATCGGTTAAAAATTTAAGACCAGAGAGAAATATAATGCAATTACACCTAGAACTTGAACTTACCGCAAGAGCGCTATGATTTTTTTCTGAGCTCTTGCATCTATAATATATACGCCTACTTCGCTAGATGTCATTGTTTCAGGCCATGTATTGAATGAGTAAATACATTTGTAAATGTTGAAAGGTCACACCAAAAAAATCACCACTTTTAGATAGATTATGCGCTGAGTGTTCCCAATTTTTGAAAATATTATCACCATAATTGTTTGGTAAATGTGGTATTAGATGGGTGTCACTCTGGTATAAAAACAAAAATTCTGGAAAAAAAAAAGTACTTTACATGATCCGGAGTAGCACTTGGGTATGGGTTCGATTCCCGCTTGATCTGATTACCTGGTTACGTTTTTCCGAGGTTTTCCCCAATCGTAAGGCAAATGTCAGGTAATCTATGGTGAATCCTTGGCCTCATCTCACCAAATATCATCTCATTATCACCAATTCCATCGACTCTCAATAAACCTAGTGTCGTTAAACCACCAAGTAAGAAAAATCCACATGCGCAGCTATAATAGTACATTATGCAACGAGCCTATAATGATAGTAATTAAGACGCGAGTATGTTTGTTTATGAAACGAGCGCAAGCGAGTTGAATAATTTTCATACGAGCGACTTAATTACCATTATAGGCAAGTTTCATACGACTTTTTATGCTCGACCATATTTCTAACTTAAAATTATTCAGAAGTATTCATTTTATTCGCCACTGACTTAAGAGCGGAAGTGACCTTGTGCATAGCTCATAAATTGTGAGATGTGCGCAGACGCGAAAGTATTGATTTTTTCCGAGGAACAATAATGTCATTGACGTTGATATAATCTGAGAATAGCATGAACTAATTTTGATATAACCTGGAAATTGATTTAGAATTGAAAAACGAGATGACAAATTGAATTTATTTGAATATTATTTACAATTAACGCTAATTATTACAGTAACAGAACATAACCTTCTGCGACAGTATTGGATTTCCAGCCTCCGTGACGTTTCCCTCGTTGTCTTTCGATTGCATATCCGAGAATAATCGAAAACCTGAATTTTAATTAATAGGTGTACTTTAATGACATGCATTAAAGGACTGCTACCAGGTGTATAATTACTACATTTCGGCATGGTCGAGCATAAACGAATTTTTCACACTTCTGCCACTGCCACTGCACATTTCACTCTTTATTGCATTATATATGGAATTTTCACTGCTCTAATGGATTGACTATTGCACAAAAAACACATTTAAGTAACGAAATTAAAAAATTATAAGCAGTCGATTTAGCAGTTCGCAATATTGTCTTGAACTGAGCTTCACGCGGTGCTTTCCACTTCGTCCACTAGGTGGCTTCCGACTCAACGTCTAGTAGAGACGGCATCATCTCAAAACAAAATGATACTAAACGTCAGGAATGTTATTAAGTGCTTACGTTAGTAGATTCGAGATTAGTGACAGGTTAGGTTAGCCATCATTATGATTAAGGGGTTAGGTACAGCTTACAGCAGTAAAATTTTTTCCCTCCATTACTGTATCTTGTACAATAACGAAAATTAGTATGTGTAAAACACTGTCCTTCTGCTATAGGAAAAAATATTTTTACGATTTTTTTAAATTCAGTTCACTGTGCAGTGATGAAGTGTTTCCTTCATAACTCAAAAACTATCCAACATTCTGTGATGAATTTTTTGTGTGTATTTATGCATGTCATATCTAAAATATGATGCAAGGTCACTTTTTTACCTTTGATAGATTGTCTGATAAAAAATAAATTCATTTAAAAATGTCAAATATCAGTATTTTCTTCTAACACAAAATTAAACAAAAAATATATCATTTATTAAGGAATGTATTTGTAAGAGCATTATATTGTAAATATGAGTTTCAGCAATAAAATAAAAGCTAGAAAACATGGAAAAGTTAATAAGTTTATTCACAGTTAGCCTTCGTTATGTTTGAGTGGCTGAAGTTAATACTGCACTTCTCCATAATAGGTGGCATTGAAAAAAACTATTATCCACTTTATTATATAATGTCACATTTAAGGAAATTCGATGTTCTTCTTCCTTCACGCACTACGAATTTGGTATATAAGGAATATATGTATTTGAGCTGATTTGGGGGGTACACACCTCTCCTAATGTTACAATCTAATCTCCATTATTCCATACTATAATCTCTAGCCATTTTCCAGGTACTTTAGAAATGTTTTCTAGCGCGAGGACAGGTTCAACTTTCACATATTTTTTATACTTGTGCTAAACAGGTCACAGGAGAGCCAAATCCTAGCAATTCCTGCCTATAGAACATCCCACTATTCATCCTCTTTTACTGTCTCAGTCCCCGGTGAATGGAATTCTCTACCTCAGAAGATTAGGGGCTGCCAGACAATAACCACTTTCAAGAAAAGGCTAAACGATTTCTTACGAGCACAGTCAAATTGAAGTTATAATTGTGATCGAGTTTAATAATTTAATTTAATTTAGGTATGACTATCATTACTATTATTATTATTATTATTAGTATTATTATTATTACATAATTATTTTATTGGTGTTGTGAAAATGAAAAGAATTATCATTGTATTATATTAATTATGTGTTATATTGTCTTGTAATGTAGTATTGTATTGCTTTGAACTGTATTGTATTGTATTAATTATGTTATATTCACAGCATTGTAGTAACTTTCTATCATACGGGTTGAGTGGAAGAGAAGGCCGAATGGCCTTAACTCTGCCAGTTAAAATAAACCATTATTATTATTATTATTATTATTATTATTATTATTATTATTATTATTATTATTATTATTAAACATGGGCAATTTTCCCTTACTCTTCTCAAATGAGCCCCGAGATTGCAGAGCTATCGTACCAGATCTAGGAGAGCGAATTTTACGACACATCGAGATAACGTCCTCTGATTGGTATTTACTTAGAGTATTTGCGATTAAATTCTTCTATCATCTCCGTGTTATTGCATTGGCCGACCATGTAGACGATCTCGATGCATTCGTTTTGAGTCAACATTGTTTCTCTAGTCCTGAAACGAATGGCACATGTGAAATGCTGTTACACATTGGTGCGCCATTTCTGAGATATTTTGCTGTTATTCAATCAACATTCATCCTATAAGTTTTCTTCCCTGCAGCACAAGCGTGTCAAAGAAGTTGCCGCATGAGTGAGGCTTAATGTTGATGATTTGGACTATTCAGTGATTGGGAGTTCGTATCCGTCATAGGGAACGAATCTTTTAGTTTCTACGTCATGTCTTCAGGTTTCAGTGATCTTTCATCTAAAGAATTCGTTTACATATTATCTTATTTGTTTTACATTTACGATTAAGTTTAGAAGCTTTGTCACCTGTTAGCGGTTGGTTCCAAGTTTTCCTAGCTTTCCATATAGGCCTACTGTATCTTCTTCAAAATCTAGACTACGCTTCGTGTCCAAGTCACTCGACTAGGGGCCGATTGTATAAACCATTTAATCTTAGATCAGAGGTTAAATTGATCCTCGTTCTAGCTGAACTTGGAATTTTGTGTTGTATAAAGTCTAATCTGAGATTAATTTGTCTCAAACTAAAGTCAACTTTGACTGAAGAAATTTCTCCGATTAAGTTAGATGATCCAAGTTCAGTTATTTCTTTTCTGTTTGAAATATACGAGTGGCAGATTGTGTAAAAAGAATAACCATTATTATTAATATTAATAGATATAGTAGATACATTTATATATATATATATATATATATTTTTTTTTTTAATTTTTTGCCTTAGTACACAAACATTCTTATATTTTATAAGCCTTTATCGTGTTCAGCAGTATCAAATAACATAACCTATAATTATATTATGTCTATAATAACCATTAATTATTAATGGATATGATAGGTACATTCATAAGTTTTCAATTGACTGTATTATTAAACGAAAATTTTCGTTTTATAAAGCTTTATTATGTTTAGCAGTATCAAACACCATAACATGATAACAATTTGGAGAACGGTCAACCTTCTTCTTATTGTCCGCCATTATTTACAATACACAAAACAAACCAGTGTCTCCAACAGAGTGTACGGAAAGTCGCCAAAAAGTAATTGGAAAGTCGCTAGATTTCTCATTATCAACAAAGAAAGATTCAATTTTGTCACTATGGGGTGCTAAAAAGGTCGCTAAATCCCTATTTAAGCCATATAACAGTTAAAAGAAATTGTCGTTGAAAAAAGAGTTAAAGTCGCTAAATTGGCAACACTGAGCAAACCTGTACAACATGGCCCGCGCATATCACATACTTCACCTGTTTATACGATGTTGCCAAATCCTGTTCACGTGAAATTAAACTGCATTTGAACCAAGGTAATTTAATCGCAGAAAAGTTTTATACAATAGAAGTGTCTGAACTCGGTTCACTTTCCGATCTTCGATCAAAGTTGATCTTTAGTCAGGGAGTTTTATACAATTGGGCCTAGGTCTTTCATGAACTCGATTTCTTGGAGGCCAATCGAACACATCTTTTGTCCATCTTATCTTTAGTAGATGGGTCATTTGCACAATTTGTAAAGCAAATGATGTCCATCAATTCTTACCCTTCCCATTATTGCATTTATAACGATAGAGTTATAAATTCCTAACAGTGAGTAGTTTCAATACAAATGTAGTAAACGTCACAACAATTATTTCCTTCACGTGAAATATTTCACGAGAATAAAATAAAATTGTCATAGTGACAGCTAAAATGCCGTCTCCATACTACTTAAGTTTTTTAAATGGAGCATGATTATGTCCAGATAAAGGTTTGTTTAATAATGTAATTGAGAAAAAATTAAAGAAACATTTGATATTATCAAAACTTCTTCATTTATGTCTGAGTTTATATTTCCTTAAACATGATTACATAATTACTCTAGTCCAGTAAGTCAATCAGGTCTGTTACACCATTCTGTACCTATGGATACACAGTTGAAAAAGAAATCCCACAGATGTCAGCACAAGCCAAGATGATGCACAAAGACCCATTTTGATTGTACTGCTATGTTCACCCATTTTGATTTTGCGAGTTTGTGTGTCATGCTCTTGCTTTATGTTTGAGTCTAAGCGTGCATTTTTACTCTGTCAGATCTGTTTGTGTTGTGTTTTCCACAAATAACAACATATAAAGTCAAGATCAAAAGGACATAATAGTACACGTGTCCAGTAGTTAAGTTGCCATTTTGAAGATTTTTAAGCAAAAACGTTTTAGGTTAGCACATGCTTGTTTGCTTTGTCAAGTCTGTTACCTGTCAGATCTGTTATTCCATGTCATGTCTGTTACATCATTCAAAACAGTGCTGTAAAGCAAGGTGAGTGTACAGTAGTTGATTACTATGGCAGAGACATTGTACTATATTAATACATGCAGAATATGCACTAGATAGTACTTTAATTTTGACGTTCTCAATCGTCCATTTGTTATACAAATTTTGCAAATGACCCCTGTATGTCATACAGGAAGACTAGCATGCATGTATATTTTCAACCAACCTCCACGCTTGTCGCAACTCTAACCTAAATACACATCAGTGAAGAATATTATCACTTGTCTATTATTAGCATATCTCAGTTCACATGGATGCTCTTTTGCGTTTTTTTCATGAAAGTATAGAAGATAGTAAATCTATTCTTCATCATATCATAAAATGCATTACAGCAATCAGATCAAGCGAAGTAACCGACCGCAAAGTTACTCAGGCTGTCATGCGTCAAGAATCATGAAATATTTGAGGTGACTTAAGTATTATCGATGAGAAGAAGTCAGCGGCCTCACGCCCCGTTTCCCCTCTCGTCTTCATATTTGTTCCGATCTCACTCTTCTGGTTACACCTACACCATTCAATGCTTGTATTCTTTGTGACATAGTAGAGAGTAAGAGAAGGCCTTATGTCCAGTATAAATAAATAGATTAATAAATTAATTAATATATTATTATCATCATCATCATCATCATCATCACCAACACAAAGTTTCTGCTGTTATTCTTTCCTTCACGGATCATAATTGTTTCACTTTTTATTTTATGATATCGTTAAGAAATCTCTGCATCCTAAAGATACGGCAGCTTTCGCAAGCTATCCATTTTTTCCGCATATAGTATGTTAAGGACCATTCTTCATAGTCATATATGAATATATCCTCTATAATGGATTTCGCAACTCTGAAATGTTTTTAGAGCAAATTTGATTTTTACATTTTAACATTCTAGAAATAAAATATCGTCCGAATGACTTCACCTAGAATAATGTAACTTACTTTGCACACATTCGCAACAGATATGTGCATGAAATTCTGAATGTCACTTGATGTATGATTAATATTAACCCCTCAACCCGGTATTTATAAGTTCCAGTGCAAACGCTGAAACAGTGTTTAAAGTAGAATTAAATTTATATGAGTCACTCTTTTATTTCTATTTTCGAAATGGTCCAACATAATACAACCATATGAAAGTAAACACCAGACTCTCTGTAATACACTCGACAAAATCACATGAAAATATATTCAATATGTTACAAACTGTGGTCGGTTTTGTGCAGTCTTGCACGATGCAATGTGTATACGCATACGTAAAACCCCTACAGAACTAACCTAGAGAGCTGCGTACACGTGCACGGGAAATCGGCCTGAAGGTTTAAGAAAGCTTAAATATTTTTGTGACTTAATGTTGAACAGTAAAAAAAAACCTATTATGTAACGTCTATGTAAATTCGACCTACACACATAAAAAAAATAAATAATTTTGTGGAATGATTTCTTACTCTGATGCCAATCGATTTTGATCGCTTACATAATTCATTCATTCACAGTGTTCTGCCCAAGGGCAGGTCTTTCACTGCAAATCCAGTTTTCTCCAATCTCTTCTATCTTTTCTATCTTCTTCCTTCCTCTATGCGATAAATTCAACAATGTGAACGAGTTCATTCCTATACACAAGGGGAGTTCGCATGTAGACACAACTTACTTGAAAGAGTTTATTATAATCCATGTTGGGTTGTAGTGTTTTTTTAATATTATTAGTAAGTTGTGTTTGTACTATTTATTGTCATAATGTACTATTAAGAAGACAAATAAATAACTGTTTTTCAGCCACAAATAATTGGCAATGAACTGATATAATATAGCGTAAAGTTGCCTAATTCCGTGATATATTTAATAAAGTCTATATTTATGCCAAAATTGTAATAAAAAGTATCAAATAACACCTAGATGACATTATTTGGACCTTTAGCTACAGTTTTTACAACATTCAGTATCAACAGTTTCACAAGTTTGATATATAATATGTGATTCTTCATTGTTATACAGTGGCTCCTAAATCCGCGACAGGGATCTGAATTCCGTGATAGTGGTTTCCTAATTCCGTGAGTGATATCCTAATTCCGTGATACTAAAATAATCCTCATTAACTGCTCAGAAAACAAACGCGTATTTGGAAAAAGACATTAAAGTCATGGTACAGTTTTTTAACATGGATTAAGCAAGAAATTACAATATAGGAGAAGGACCTAAGTGACAAATTTCATAGAAAATACTTGTGTAACTACAGGAATATATATTACATATTAATATATTATAAACAAAATAAACTGAAAGTTAAATTCAATACAAAATTAAATTTGAATAAATTAAATTACAACGCAATTATTTATATTCCTAACAAGAGCAATAATAAATTTAAATATGTGCCCTATTATTTTATTACAAATATAATTGTTATTTTCTATAACTTATTTCTATTATTATTTCCACGAACTATTTTCTTTCATAGACATTAATTTTCACAATTTAGCGTTGGCATCACGATCGAGTGAGCCAGGAAGGAGAAATATGAAAATAAATCCGAAAATGGGAAAGCTCCTGTAGCATTGTTATTGTCTCACAATGTTTAAATAATCACACACATTGATTCAGCTGACTATAATCTACAGTAATATATCATTTTTATAGTGCTATATTAATTCTTACCTCAAATATAACATATTTCTTCAGGAGCGGTCATAAGAGAAAGAAAGTCTTACTGGTCAGCCACTTTTCACTGAACAAAAGCTTCTGCAGTCGACTGCTTCTATTCAAAATTCGGGTTGTCAATAGAATTGAAAGAATTGGCATCTGTTAGGTATTTCAAAAACTTAAAAGTCAGAGACCACAACTCCATGGCAGTCAATTGAAATTTTATCACGGGATTAGGGGTATCATGGAATTAGGCACCTTTAATCTAAATAATCACATGACAACATCACATAGTCCAAATATTGTGACTATTATTTATCCATTTGTATGTGAGTAAAGCCAAGTTTATATTAACTTTATATAGTTACGCATGTATTGTGCATACGTTTGTTTCGCATCCTCTTATGAATACTGAATGTTAGACAAACTGCATAATTAAGAATGATATTATATGCAAATTTCATGACGTGATCAAGTAATCAATTAAATGATTATTGAAGAATTGTCTGTTAATCATGGCCCATTTCATCATTCCGTCCATTAGACACATTTAAATGTTACAGAGAATTGTATTTGTTTATCTTAATTTCACTATCTTAATTCTCTAATTCTTACATACGCGTTACACACAGTCATAGCGACTTTCTCAAGACCACTGTTACTTTTTTACCAATGACGTATGCTGGCTAGGAGAAAGCTAACGCAACGTTTCATTGCAGATAATCTTAGCTTCAGACTAAACTTAGAAGAAAATTATTATCTTTATATTAGGCTCAAATAACGATTATTTATTAAACGAAGTATATAGTTTTAAATAAACCATTTTTTTCTGTACACATTTTCCAACAAAAACCGCTGACAAATATATGGGCAGTATTTTAATATATGTTTGCCTAATAAAAATCTATGTAGAATATGCAATGAAAATTGTAGATTTTACAACACTCAGTAGCACGTTACCTTAAGAAGTGCATTTCTGTAATTTACACTTTACGTTTATTATCTTCAGAAACTGGCCATGTTTCATATTTCAATAAGGAACTTCCATGATTATACAGAATTTCAACTGAATATATTTTCCTGTCTTACTTCTTTGGCTTCTTCGAATTGTTCCGCAATTTTTTTAATTTACTGTCTATGTCCTTATACAGTGCTTCCGGCTTGAACATACAATAAAACAGAAATTTGTTACTCGAAAACGAATTAAGATATTTCCATACGAATTTTTCTACATAAACAGCAACTCAAAATGTTTTCTACAAAAAATGTTTTTTACAGATGCTCAATGTGAGCACCATTAACGTCGCGACAGATGTCCAACCTATACTCAATCTCCGCCCAAGTGTCTAACAATATTACAGGCGTAACACACTCGACAGCTGCGTTGACGGGTTTTTCCGCGAAAAAGAATGGTCCTACGACCCTGTCTTTCATTAATGCGTACCACTAAGTCATTTTAGGAGCATTACGTTGGTATGGCATGGGGTTTTTCAATGCCCCAAATCTTGCAATTGTGCTTATTCACTCTCCCGGAAACGAAAAGTTGCCTCGTCTGAAAAGCAGATTTCATCACGGAATGTGTCATTTCCTTCAATTTCATGTAAAATGGATGCTGCGAATTCTCTCCGCCGCGGCGTGGCTTGTCCTCAGGTCTGATTTCCAGACATAATTGACGCCGCGTCGTTTCCAATGCAGTTATGCGCGTGCGCAAGCACTATGACGTCATGCGACCCATGCGCACCAAACATTTGGAGTTGCTGTTTATGTAGAAAAATCCGTATGGAAATATCTTAATTAGTTTTCGAGTAATACATTTCTGTTTTATTATATGTTCAAGCCGAACACACTGTACATCTCTCGCGAAATGCCTGTCCTCTTCCCACATATTGTCAATAGAGAAACCTTGACTTAAGGGGTTAGGTACTGCTTACAGCAGTAAAATTTTCGAAAATATTCAACATTTTTCTCCTCCATTATTGTACAATAATGAAAATTGATATGTGTACAACACTGTCCTTCTGCTGTATGAAAAAAACATATATTTTTACGATTTAAAAAAAATTATATAAGTTATATATACATATCAATACCAAAATTATTAATCAAACTCTGTAATCAGTTACATGAAAACAAACCATCTACAACACACAATAGAAACAGGAACTCAACAAGAGTAAAAACGGCCTACTGATATACCCAGACATTCTAAACACGCGACATGACCACAGATGTTAAGGCGTAAATAAAATAAACTTAACAAAAAAAAAAGATGCACAGTAAAGTTAACATAAAAATTATCTTCGAACACAATCCACTCCATTAATTTGGAGTGATTTATTAAAGGATGCATTCAAGACTAATTTAGAAAAATGTTAAACGAATTATCCTTGCACCAAAAACGGGTGTTCACTGAACCAAATGATCATATTTTAATTATTTGCATGTAATAAAGAAACATGTTAAAGGAATTATCATTGAACCAAATGAGTGGTCTCTGGAACAAAATGATCGAATTTTAATTATTTAAATACAGTTTAAATTAAGTAGCATATTAAACGATTTATCCTATCTAACACGAATGTTCTCTGGACCAAATGTCCTATTTTAATAATTATGTAACTACTTTATATTTATTTCTAACAAGTGCAGCGGAGCGCACGGGTACGGCTAGTAAATAATATATATATATATATATATATATATATATATTATTTTGTGTTAGAAGAAAATACTGATATTTGATCATTTTGTAAAATCAATTTATTTTTATCAGACAATCTATCGAAGATAGAGAAGTGATCTTGCGTCATATTGTAGATATGGCATGCATTAATATACACAAGAAATTTCATCGCAGAAAGTTGGATAGTTTTTGAGTTGTGTGGGAAACGCTTCATCACTGCACAGTGAACTGAATTTTGAAAAAAGAAATGTAAATAATTTTTTTAATCGTAAAAATATTTTTTTTCATATAGCAGAAGGGCAGTGTTTTACACATACTAATGTTCATTATTGTACAAGATACAGTAATGGAGAAAGAAAATGTTGAATATTTCCAAAATTTTACTGCTGTAAGCTGTACCTAACTCCTTAAAAGTGCGCAAGCTTGTATATTTGTGTGTAGTGAGTGGCTTCTCGAAGTCTTATTGTCTCGACGACTAACTTTGGTTGTGACCTCGACAATGCAGCGAGCTGCTGATAGTGACACGGCTAACCTTCTGGAATAGAGAGGAAGATCGATTCAGTGTCCAACATCCTGAACATCATAAATGGAGGCCTTGTCTCTGTTGTATTTGACATCCATTGAGAGACACTTCAAGAAGAGAGACTGAAGTGAGCATTACACAATGGATTCTACCTCACTCCATTACTTATGAAAGAGTATTGTGATTCTCTGTAATATTTTCTCTTAGATTTTGAAGAAAACATACCTTCTCAACGTGATTTATTCCGATAAAAATGTCCCTGCTCTTAGGATTCAATTTATGAACCATCAACAACTTACAGGGATGAAAGCAAAGAAATTTCAAGCACCTTAACGTACAACGTCATGTTATGTTTAATTCTTAGAGTAGGCTACGTCATTAAAATCAGACCGATATATATGGAGTACCAGGACGGAAACGGCGGTGTAACGTTTGCAGGATGACCCATTCCGACATTATAACTTGGTGACTATCAACAAGATTGAAATAAATGTGGTCTCCTTCGATCGGGTAGCTATACGACTACGATGCGAGCATGACCTGAGTTGACGCAGGGCATGCGCGAAGCGCTGGTGGGGGGGCCCGCGGCGACTGGCGGCCATTTTGTGCGTGGGCGAAAATTTCCGGGCACTAATCTCGCGACTCCGTTGTGCTAGCGCGCTGATTTTGGTATCAAACGGAAGATCTTGTCTAGATCTGTCGATTTAAGCCAAACATATTCGCGTAAAATCCACGGTCGTGTCCCCGACACAGTCACAACCCGATTTTTTCTCTTAGAGAAAGCTTCGAACAATACTTCTTCTTATCGAGAACGCAACCTGTTTCTCGCCACTCATTTAATAACTTAAAAACTCATTGTTTTGATGATTCTACAGTCTCCAGAAAAGCCGCCGAGGCGTGCGTAAATACAACTCCTACAGTAGAATTATTATTATTATTATTATTATTATTATTAGTAGTAGTAGTAGTAGTAGTAGTAGTAGTAGTAGTAGTAGTAGTAGTAGAACAGTATTATAGCAGCAGTAGTAGAATACTATATCACCAGATGTATTACCAGTAGTTGCAGCAGTAGTAGTTGTAGTTGCAGCAGTAGTAGTAGCAGCAGCAGCAGCAGTAGTAGTTGTTAATCCAATAATGGGTATTTGACACTACATCATTCACCCAAACGTAAACGTGACGTGACAAAATTGCAGTTATTTTTGTTGCCGTAAACGTTGTCCTCGAAACTCCATGCGAGACGAAGTACATAGCACTGAACGATGATGATTATTAATAGAGCAATAGTGGAATTAGGTAAGGTAAACGAAAGTACACCGCGAAACTTACCACCGAGCACCGTCTTTGTGTACCACAAATTTCAGGTGGACTTACCGGGATTCGAACTCGGAGTACTGACGAGAAAATCCAATGCTCTAGCCGTTCGACTAACGGACGTTTATGACAATGGTGGTGGTGATGGTGGTGGTGGTTGTTGTAGTTGTAGTAGTATTGGTTTTTCTATAGCACTCAACACAGAAACTTCCTACTTGAGTTAGGCTAGGTTAGCTTCGCTAATAAAATTGTTACGTCGTAAATTTCTTTTTCAGTATTCGAGTTAACTAGGATTGAGTTAGGCTAGGCTAGGTTAAGTTAGGTTAGGTCAGGTCAGGTTAGGTTAGGTTAGGTTATGTTAGGCTAGCCATGCTCATAATTTTGATGTCTTAAAAATATTTTTTCCGGTATTCGCGTTAATTTGGGTTAGGTTAGATTAGGTTGTTAGGTTTGGTTAGTTTACTTTAGTTTAGTTCAGTTTAGTTTAGTTTAGTTTAGTTTAGTTTAGTTTAGGTTCGCTCATAGTTGTTACGTCGTAAGTACTCATACATATTTATTTTCGGTATTCGCGTTTATTTTGAAGTCTTCTACCTTCTTATTTCACGTGATAAATTATTACTTTTAGGTTGCGTATATCGATCATTCCTCCCCAAGGTGTAGTTATTTTCTTATATTATGTTTCGAAGCCATCTGACGTGCTGTATGAATTCTTTACATTCAAACTACCTTCCCACTGAAAATTATAGCATTTTTCCACTTACTGTATTCATTAAAAAAGCCTTCAGGTATGCGTGCTATTGGAAACCCGTATTAATTGTTCTTTTTGTTGTACTTTATCGAAGGAATATCCTGTTAATATCTGCACAGTTATATTACTTCCACCTTGTATTGTTTATTACAGCCCATTAGAAGGTGTTTCGAGTGGTCCTTTACTGAACCTCACTGTCCTTACCGTTTACCCCACACAGAAATGTTGAAAAATTCTCCTGGCTGTGGAACTGGGACGTACACAGTAGAATAAATTGTAGTAGAAATCTCGCCTGTTACAAAAAGTAAACCTGATGATGTAACAGCGTTGGTTTTTCTACCATATGCGAATATTCGCCAACATTTGTGCGGTTAGATATAATTAAGTTACTTCGAGTACAATTTTACGTTTGAGACAAGCTTTTAATTATCGCGGTGCTGGTTTCTGTTTCTTCAACCTTTGGAGTCAATTCATTTATCAACCAAGCGAGCATTAGCTCGAACTTTGTAAAGTAGAACACAAACCCAAAATTTGAGCAAAGGTATTGTAAAGTTTGAAACAATTCGACCTCACAGATGTGGTGAACTTGGCATCCGACTGCACAGCTCACAAAGAGCCTGTTGTAACCACACAGTATAGCACGCTCCAAAGTATTCGAGTTAAAAGAAAAGGAACAACTAAATGGAAAACACTCGTTATATGCGTTATTTATGTATACAACGGACCAGTTTAACTTCAGACAACCACCCTAGGATGCTGAAGTTAATTTATATAATTTATCGACAATAAGACGTGAACTGGAGACCTTTAAAAAATGGGAATTTATTTCTGAAATTTCGTAGTTTATTATTTATTCGTGGTATGTAATTAATAGAGCCCTGCCTTTGGTCACCTAAACGCTCCAAGCAACCCGTAGCAACGCTCTAAGCAACCAGTGTACGTGTATATAGAGCAGCAGTGACCAAAACTCGAACTGCAGTGATTACATGCGACAGACAGCCTATGAAGTAAGGAGACGGAGGAAAGGTACTTGGCATGAAAATTACAACCAGTGGTGGTTCCTATACTAACATCTTAATCAATCCCGCGGATAAAAATCTCAAGCTTTGCTGTATCAGTAATGTCACTGCTGTCATCAAGAGCCAGTGAATAATATACGATTTTTCTTACTTCTTTTTTAACCTTCTTCTTGAATATAATCAGGAATTTTCTAAATTCTTCTCCCGATACTTGGTCGAGAAATTCGTAGTTTTTCAAAATTAAAAACTTCTTATGGACAAGTTATTTAAACTATTTTAATTATTACTCTTTTGAGAAATTCTGTTCTATTAAAAGGCTTTAGAGCACGAGATATTTCAAATCCCATTAGGTAGTTGACTTCCTTACATTTATTTATGTCATCTTTCTCTTCGTGGCTATGATTTAAGACATGTCAATTCCTGGCGTTTAACAGTTCGTTGCCACATAATATTGAATCAGTTTTTCTACAATATTATTATTATTAAATGAATAACTAATAAATATTTACCCTCATGTAAAGATTAAGAAGATTAAAATTGAGATAAAACCAAATAATTTTATCCTTCTAGGGAGAAGATCTAAAAATATCAATATTCATGCACGTACAGAAGAATTATAAAAACACATACTTAGTGGTCAGTAATAATAATGATAATAATAATAATAATAATAATAATAATACATTATTCAGCTTGGAAATGTATGTTTCTATATACTCGTAATTGAAGCGTTGAGCAAAGTAAACATGTTACATTTTGTCCGACAGAACAACAAAGAAATTCTCCTTCTCATTCTTTACGAAACCACCTCTTATTGCTTGTAAAGACAGAATTTGTAGAGCGACATGATACCGTCACTGCTTGCCTTCAGTACGTGAATGAAATGCATAGCAATGTACAGGAAACTCCTCGTACTCGTTTCAATGCCTGTGATTACACGATGTAATCACGACACCCGCTTTGGTCACCGCTGTCTAATGTAGACGTAGGACCCATATGCAGTCTACAGTACTTAAGTTGACAATGTAGCTGCAACATTCAAATTTATTTCAGTCGTAGTAGGTACAACATGTGTGGCTTACAAATAGTTTTTCTTCTTTACTCAAAACAAACCTGTTTGAATTACGCCCTTCTTCCATCCACCCCCTCAATTATACGTAAATAAATGTATAGCTTCTTTAGTGTCCAGATTATTGATACGTATCTGATAACTCAGTTTGTTTAAACAAGGAATTTTGTTTCTCATCCAGGAAATACTTGTGGAAATTCACACAAGATAGATGTTAAATTAAATTTTACAAACATAGTTCCTCTCATGGACTCCAGACTAAGACGGTTTCTCTCTTTGGTTCACTGAGAACTGACGAGACAGAAAAACAGGACAACTTTTGATTTTCTAGTATACCTGGCCGGATGCAAGACACACACCTAAAAAGCAGGACATGTCCAGCAAAATCCGAAAGCCTGGTAACCATACGTTTAGTTAATTTCCTGATCAAATTTATTTTTAAGTTATGATTAGTTTCGAACAGCGCGTGTAAAATATTTTCGAGTGATGTGTAATACAAAATACGTATACGTGTTGTGTATATGATAGCTATTTGAACAGCAATTGGACGGAGTTGCGCAATAAGAGACCAAGCGCCAAAAACCTGTGTCGAGATATTGGCCATTGAAATAAATCTGTTTTTTTATAAAACATTTTATGCAAGAAGTATTATGACATTCATACTATTACAAAAAAAATAGCACAAATAATACCAAAAAGGGCTAACCGATTTTTAATAAGAGACCGCCAGTTGAATTAATATTTCAAAGTAAAATAAATGAATTTTATGCAATAAACGAATTTTTGCTTATAAAAAGCAGCAAAATTCAGATATCGCATTCTTGATTTTTTCCGAGTTAAATTAGCCTGCCAGCAACAGATTTGTGCAAATATCTCATTTTTTTTTAAATTGTCGGTTGATCTATTATTGCATAACTCCGTCCAATTAGTTCATCTATCGATCAGAGTAAGAGATGAGTGATATCTACGAGTATATGAGTAGTGCAAATATAAAAACTTGTGTAGTCGATAATCTGAAAAATGCGTAATATAGGAAGATATTTTCTATTCGAAAATTTTCTGGGAAATTTTCATGACTAGCTGTAAATCGTAAGAATATGTTTGAAGTTCTACGAGGCTTTACGAAGTTACCCGGAATACGGCCCTCAGTGTCTGAGGTTAGGATGAAGGTCTGCGGTAACATTTGAGTTCACAGACCCCACTCTCTGCGGTGAGCTTCGCTCCCTACTTCCTCCAGTGATAAACGTTCAACAAGAAAGGGCGACATTTGTAATAAATTATCTTTAGTGTGAGCCGATGAGATCGACCCGAATATGCGGCTTGACAAGAGAGTTCTGGTCCTGAGGCGATTAATTTGCGTGAGGCTCATGCTTCCACGGCTCCTCTGTGAGGAGCTTAATGATGCGTAAATGATCTGAGTCGGTGAGATGAAAAAAGACACAAGTTAGTCTTTTAAATTGGATAGGAAGCAATGCTGGCTTATTTA
This sequence comes from Periplaneta americana, assembly GCF_040183065.1. Lineage (NCBI taxonomy): Eukaryota > Metazoa > Arthropoda > Insecta > Blattodea > Blattidae > Periplaneta > Periplaneta americana. The sequence goes on from NC_091128.1 coordinate 86,693,231, forward strand.
AAACAGATTTCAGTTCGCATTTTTCCAATGCTGATGAAATGAAGATTACAAGACCTTTCGTAGTTGGATTTTCTTTGTAACTGAACCTGTCAAAATCATTAGGTCCTCCATTGAAACTCTCTGATAACTCTTCCTTCACGGCTTAGGCCACAGCCTGTTCCGCCTTCTTACGGAAATATGTAGGCCTATCCTTAGATTGGTCTTGTGCTCTTTTACCATTTAGGTTATAACTGAAAACGTGTTTTGGTAGCCTCCCTTTTTCCATTCCCGCAATACGTTCTTTCTATTTTCCCCTCGTTCATAGATTTTTTACCTCGTATATTTTCAATTCTTCTTTTATAGTTTCATTTTTAATTAAAGGGTTCAGAACCATAGTGGGCCAAGCTCCATTTACTAAAACTGTAGAAAACAAGGGTTAAAATGAAGTTATTACCATAATTCAATGGAAACATATAGCAAGTAATATAAAGTATACACATTAAAACTAAATGATACTCCTATATCAGTCTTCATTAAAATATTGTATTCACTTGCTTTCTTCGTTTTTAATAAATGGCGCTTGGCCCACTATCGCTCTGAACCCTTCAATTTGATCTATAACAAGTGCAACCTTTTACAGCTCCGAGAAATTTCATTTCTGCTGCTGAGAGAGGAACAGAGGTTAAGATTTTGTGAGAATAAGATGCTTAGGAAAATATATGGGGCTAAAAGAGATGAGGTTATGTCTCGTGACCAGAATATTGTACGAAATGGAAATATAAAAATTGGAGATTTATCCTTCGAAGGGGTGGAAAAATTCAAATATCTTGGAGCAACAGTAACAAATATAAATGACACTAGGGAGGAAATTAAACGCAGAATAAATATGGGAAATGCGTGTTATTATTCGGTTGAGAAGCTTTTGTCATCTAGTCTGCTGTCAAAAAATCTGAAAGTTAAAATTTATAAAACAGTTATATTACCGGTTGCTCTGTATGGTTGTGAAACTTGGACTCTCACTCTGAGAGAGGAACATAGGTTAAGGGTGTTTGAGAATAAGGTGCTTAGGAAAATATTTGGGGCTAAGCGGGATGAAGTTACAGGAGAATGGAGGAAGTTACACAACGCAGAACTGCACGCATTGTATTCTTCACCTGACATAATTAGGAACATTAAATCCAGACGTTTGAGATGGGCAGGGCATGTAGCATGGGCGAATCCAGAAATGCATATAGAGTGTTAGTTGGGAGACCGGAGGGGAAAAGATCTTTAGGGAGGCCGAGACGTAGATGGGAGGATAATATTGAAATGGATTTGAGGGAGGTGGGATATGATGATAGAGACTGGATTAATCTTGCACAGGATAGGGACCGATGGCGGGCTTATGTGAGGGCGGCAATGAACCTTCGGGTTCCTTAAAAGCCATTTGTAAGTAAGTAAGTAAAAGAGATGAGGTTACAGGAGAATGGAGAAAGTTACACAACGCAGAACTGCACGGATTGTATTCTTCACCTGACATAATTAGGAACATTAAATCCAGACGTTTGAGATGGGCGGGACATGTAGCACGTATGGAGCGAATCCAGAACTGTAAATAGAGTGTTAGTTGGGAGGCTGGAGGAAAAAATTTTTTGGGGAGGCCGAGTCGTAGATGGAAGGATAGTATTAAAATGAATTTGAGGGAGGTGGGATATGATTGTAGAGACTGGATTAATCTTGCTCAGGATAGGGACCGATGACGGGCTTATGTGAGGGCGGCAATGAACCTCCGGGTTCCTTAAAAGCCATAAGTAAGTAAGTAAGGCTACTATGCCTATATCGGTAGAAAGTTCTGTAGTGTCATATCGGTATTAATGATATTTGCAATTTATTATAAAGGAATTGTTAAGCACTAAACAAGTAGGCCTACCTGTTTTTGTCGGTATTTTCGGTTTCGATTCGGACTCTGGTTATTTCAATCATTGTGTTTTATTCACTTTATTTACCACAATGTCATGCATAAAAATAAGATGAAGATTGTTAGTGACCCGAGTGAATCCAATGATGTAAACAACTTTGTTACTGGTGTTCCTTGGTCGGTAGTGGTGAAAAGGAAAGTGAAACGTCCTGTGATAGCGGGTAGTAATGACACATTCGTACTACTAAAATTGAGAACATTTCATCTCAAGTTATTGAATGGTGTAGTGCTAATAAATTATGTCTCAATAATAATAATAATAATAATAATAATAATAATAATAATAATAATAAGACTCTTAATATCAATTTCAGTCTGAATCGAAGCAATTTCGTTCCTGTTAATTCGAATAGATTTTTAGGTATTTACCTAAAATCAAACTTGGCAATCTCACATTGACTTTATTGCAGACAAAATAAGTAAAGGCATATTTATGTTAAGAATTTTCAGTTGTAGCATAGATCATAATTCACTTATTTCAGTTTATTATGCGTATATACACATCCATCTTAGTCATGGTATTCTGCTTTGGGGTAATCATAATTCGTCTAAAAAACTTTTTTATTTTGCAGAAGAGAGCTATGAGGATTATCTGTGGTGTTGCTCCTCGTACCCATTGTAGATCATTATTTTCCAAGCTTGGTGTATTAACATTGACGTCTTTATATACCCTGAGTTGCCTTATTTATATTAAGAATAATTTGTCTAAATATATTTTTGGTTATAATTTACATAATTATCCAACACGAAATTGATCAGATATCTTAATAAAAACAAATTCAACATTAGTTTTGATACAGTATCAGTTAAACTTTTTAGTAGTTTACCTATTCATGTAAGGGCATTACTCATTAATGATTTTAAACTTAAGCTCAAGACATGAGGTTATCAAGTGCAAAACTCGCCTTATCCAAAATTTAAAAAAAAAAAATGAGTTACATATTATGGGATGTTGTACTTCTTGCTGCTCTCTATCTACTGATATAGTCGGTTTGTGCAAATCTTGTCTAATTCCTCTTCCATAGAGCTCAGAAAACTACTATCAAATGCAAAACTGTCCATATCCATAACGGTTTTTCCTGTTTTCTGATAAATCACTTTACCTGGATAAGGCGAGTTTTGCATTTGATAGCCTCACATGTTTGATTTTAAATATTTTGTATAGTCTTGATGAATTCTGGAATATTAAGTTTAATGTTTTTTATTATTGATGTTGCTATGCATTATTTGTAATGCCTTCAGCATTAATAAAGTATCGACCTATCTATTATACCGGTATTTTATTAATGGACGTCAATACCGGTGAAAACGTCCCAAACTGATGTCATACCTGTATTAAGGATTTGCGATATTGTTTATCAGCATTGAAAAATATCGAAAAAAATACCGGTATTTACCACTATATTCAATAACGATACGGTCTCTAGATGGGACCTGTAAGTGGTTGCGAACAGAAGGTTCAAAATCCAAAAGTCTTCTTCTGATCGCGTGATTACATTTGAATCGTTTATTTCTAAAACCCCACAAGTGACAAAAGCAAAACTTTCGGGAAACCAATAGAAACTGTTTAGTTTCATTACTTTCATTTTTATTGTCAAAATGTATTTAACAAGTGTTATTAATTGCTAAATATGATATTTATTCACCATTCGTTGTGCTTTATAATATACATAAAGTCCCCAAAAAATTTAATTAATTAGGATGTTATTGGTTTTCCCAACAAACAAATTGAAACTAAGCAAGGCATTGCCTTTTTCCAGTGAATGAAAGTAAGTATGAACAAACTTTATAATCTATGTAATCACTGCAGTATAAAATGTCAAAAAATTAAAGTTTTTTTCTGTTGCAACAGACATTTTTCTTATCAGGACTTAATATTTTTCTAGTCCCTTCCATTGTCATTATCAGAGGGCGGATCAGAGTGACCAGGTTCCGTGACTTCATGTTACTGATGCAGAGAGCAGAATGTCTCGGCACGTGTTCCCTAGGTACAGACATGGGTAAACAATTATACAGTATGTAGTTGGAACATCATGTTCCGCTTCGCAAACAGGTGGCGTATGCTACTACTAGTAAAAGTAAATGCGAAGTTATTATGTGGGAATACGACTATCCGATGAACAACTCATAGTAGTGGCCTACTGGAAAGACATATTTACTAACGTGTGAGACGATAGAAAAGGTGAACCACACAACAATGGCAACTGTATTTTCTAATGCCACGGATATTTTGTGGCCTAATGGTATCAGGTATAATAATGTATTTCTTTAAGCACAGATGCTGAGCCCTATATGATAAAGACGGCCAAGGACACAAAAATAATGTATCCTAAGTTGGTTCACCTAGCTTGATTAGCACATGGACTCCATAGGGTGGCGGAAGTAATTCACTGTTCTTATAGTGACGTCGATAGCTTTAAAGGCAATGTTAAGAAAATTTTTCTGAAAACACCTTCCCGAATACAAAAATTCAAGGAAATCGCTCCCGGGGTTCCGCTTGCACCAAACCCCATAATAACAAGATGGGGTAGTTGGCTGAACGCTGTCTTCTATTACGCCACATATTATGTTCAAATTGTGAAAGTGATCAATAGTTTAGATTCTACAGAGGCACATGCAATTGAAAAAGCAATATCCATAATTTCAGTTGATCTTTAGTTTAGATTTCATACAGAAGAACTTTTGTCACTTACCGAAAGCCATAACGTTGTTACGAACATATGATTTACACATGCCAACGACTATAAACATAGTGGAAGAAGTATCTGTAAAACGTAAGGAAACCAAAGCCGGAGAAGATACGAAAAAAGTGAACGAGAAGCTTTAGAATGTGTTAGCAAAAAAATAATGATTTTTTAATCATGTGTGATGTGCGAGATGTGATGCTGCAAAAACAAACAGAGCCCTCCAGATCAAAAAGTGAAAGAAATATATCAGATATTGATATAAGTTAGTATATTATTCGTATTCACCTGTTACGTCTTGCGATGTCGAAGGGAGTTTATCACTATATAGTTTTTGTTTAAGTAAGATACGCAGAACGTTCACTTTCGACAATCTCCGCATGTACATTATTGTCCACTGCAATGCACAGACTACGTAGTATTCACTTTACACGTAAGTACAATCTACTTTTTATAACGGAGTAAAAATTCACAGCCGTCATGTACAGCACAGTGTACGCATTCTTTTGATACAACTGTACGGACATTGCAGGTACGCGCCCGTTGTGTACTTCTGCAGTCACCGTCTCTGCTACAACATAAACAGACTATAGTAAATGGTGAGTAAACTTGTAAGAACAGTCACTCTGATCCGTCCTTTGGTCATTACTATCTTTGTTGGTGGTAGGCCATGTGTACAGCTCTGTGTAGAATCCTTTCACTTCATTCGGTATGTACTGCAAAAGCAAAATCTTCTTAAGGTCCTTCATTTTTGTAACATTGATTGGTAGCCTCGAGCTGTTATAAGCTAGGTCTATTGGCAGTTCAAACGGTAAATTTTCAGCACAAACACTTTTCTCAAGAATTCGAATGGTACAATGCTGTCAATGAACTCTTTACAACGAACTTTATCTTTTTGTTCATTGCAGTGAAAAAACTTATTCACCTTCGAAATTTTACAATGTACCTTTTTATCCTTTGGTACACCACGGCCATAAGATGAATCAGATATGCTAGATAGCTTATAAAATTTTCGTCATCAAGCTTTGAAGTTAACCACATTAGCTGTGACTCGTTTCACCTTTAACTTTAGACGAGTTCTCAATAATCCTCATTAGCAACATTTTCATCACTTGAACTAGCCATCTTGTAACAAAATACTCAAAACAGATAATAATAGTAAGGGCAACACTTAATCAGCAATAGACAGAACAAAACACTGATCCGGCTCTGACTGAAATCAGCTGCTGGGTGCGACATTGCTGTTGTCAACTAGTGTGGCAGACTAGTTTATTGAAAAACACCTTATGTGATAATGGTTGTGGGGTTTTTACAATAAATGCATATTTCTTGTCCAATTTTTTACATGTCACAGCAGTTCATGTCAATTGATGCCCATAGGAGCAAGAGCGCGCTTTAGAGCTCAGGAGAGCCTCAGCGCTTTACAGCGGAAAGGAAAGAGACAGACAAAGAGGTAGTATATGCCGCTTGGTAGAGCTATATCCAGGGATGGCCAGCTCTGATTCAATGGATAAAGGGAAGAGAACTTATTAAAATTGTATCCATGTTAATTTTTAGATTTGTCTGAGAAGTATAAGTGCATTATAAGAATGTAAGTTTTAATTTTAATGCTCATTTTTCACACGTTTGTTTTTTTATTCAAAAGAAATATTTTCTCAATTTTATTTAATACAAAAGTGAAATTTTCAGATATAGGCCTATTTATTTTGTAGCCTTACAGAATGTTTTCGTAAATCTAATATACCGTAAGTATATACGTATTACTGAAGATAGTGTATTGAAAATTTTGAAAATATTCGAATGGAAATTGTTTGTAAAGAAATGAATTAACAAAGCAACTACTGTTACATCATAAGCAAAAGATACGTGCCCATGTGTTGTAAAAATGTCAGCTCTATGGCTTTAGCAGATTTAGAGAAAATAATTTAATATTCTGATGATAGGAAGTTGCTCACCATTATCACCTTAAAAGCATAATGCGATAAGAGTTTTGTTATGGAATATTAGTTACATTTAAAATATATACAGCACCTACGTAACTTTGCTTTGTACTGTAATATTGTTTTGATTGGTTTATTGATTACTTTTATAACGCTAAAAATACCATCAATATCAATTCCAACTTAACATGTCACACTCAATCTCTTTTTTTTTGGGATATCACTTTCTTTATGAATGATGTGTTTCATCCATTTAGTATACTATATTTGTACTACTATGGAATTTATGTGAATATTCCTTCTTAACTCTTTATTATGTTATTAACATTTAAAACACAACTGCAATATTAATAAATTGGTATTAGTACTTTTGTTTTACAGACAATATAGATCATATCAAACAGAAAGAAGCCATATAAAAATAACGACATAAAATTTCACGTTCCTTCTGAAGTGTGTGCACCATTGTTTTCTTAATCAAACAGTTTGCTTATTCATATATACAAACAACCCTTCCTCTTTTCATACTTAGCGCTTGATGCCCGCGCACGACGTCAAGGTCAGAAAAATGCGCTTGCTTTGACATCACTGTGTTACAGTCATGCTAGATATAAGATTTTTATATCAAAAGATGCGCATTCATGCTGGCAATCAAAATCCACAAAAAACGCATTTTTGTAAATAAAAGTCGGTTGTGGTGTTTTTACAATAAACGATTCATTTACCGCGTAAGCATAAAGTCCCATACAAGAAACCTTATGAACCAGCGCCGGGAATCAAACCCCTAAGCTAGCAAACTGCCCTTGGCTCTTCGCTTCGTTCAGAGGGGGCTGCGTGTTGTGCTTAAGAAAATCAATTCGTTACTTGCGTGGCTTTTGCTCATCTTTCTAGAGCACTCGAGTATCTGGAATGCTAAAATCTCATTCGTTATTCGTTTGCAGGGCCTCGGAAAGTATTTGAAAAGAAATTCCATAAAGACTCTTCACTCTACTTCTCTCCCTCTCTCTCGCATCAAAGGGAAGTTTATTTTTTTATTTTTTTGTAGGTACGTGGATAAAATTTTAGACTAATAACGTGCCGCTTTGGGTTTCATTACTGCTCTCCGAGTCTTTTCTTCTTATTATTTTCTTTCCATACTTCTTCATTACTTTCTATTCACCAAAAGCGCTCGTACAACATTAGCATCCGGGTTGTTCAGAGTCTGCTCGGGTTTGTTACATACTCTGGCTAATTATTTATTTTGCTTTTTCCTTTTGTTTCGTTATAGGATCTCTGACTTCGCCGTTCTGCATTCTTTCATGCTTATTCAATCAAGAGCATTGTCAGTCACATGACATCCGCATACGAAGTTATACTGAAAACGATGCTACATTTAACTGAGAAAGTGATGCAAAATATACAGGGTGTGCATAAAGTCTGGAACCGATAGGAGAATTGAAAAACAACAAATTTGCTTATTATAAGACGTGCTCCACATGTCCGCCACCATCCTCAACCAACTTCCTCAAAAGTCTGGCCACGTTTGTTTGAATTTTCTTCAACAAGCAGCCGTTGCAGTGGATATACTTTCCCGGAGATGGTCCAGATATCGAATTTTCACAGCATACACATAATTATGATTTCAAAATTCTCCATATGACAAAATCCACGGTATTACGGTCACGTAAAATGATGTCCCTTCAATACACAATGTGCATAAAGTCTGGAACCAATAGGAGAATTGAAAAACAACAAATTTACTTATTATAAAAAGTGCTCTACATGCCCGCCACCATTCTCAACCAACTTCCTCAAAAGTCTAGCCACGTTTGTTCAAATTTTCTTCATCAATTGAAAATCCACAGCAGCCATTGCAGTGGATATACTTTCCCGGAGATGGTCCAGATACCGAATTTTCACAGCATACACATAATTATGATTTCAAAATTCTCCGTATGACAAAATTCACGGTATTACGGTCACGTAAAATGGTGTCCCTTCAATACAGAATGTGCATAAAGTCTGGAACCAATAGGAGAATTGAAAAACAACAAATTTGCTTATTATAAAAGGTGCTCTACATGCCTGCCATCATTCTCAACCAACTTCCTCAAAAGTCTGGCCACGTTTGTTTGAATTTTCTTCAACAATTGAAGATCCGCAGTAGCCATTGCAGTGGATATACTTTCCCGGAGATGGTCCAGATACCGAATTTTTACAGTATGATTTTAAAATTCCCCATATGACGAAGTCCATGGGATTGCGGTCACGTAACGTGGTGTCCCTTCAATTGGGCCACTTCTTCCAATCCAGCATCAGGGAAACAAGTTGCGTACGAATCCTGCATAATGACACGATGCCCCGTCTTGCATCAACCATTCAGGACGAGCGATTACATTAAGTGCTGGTACCATTTCATCACCCAACATATGGAGGTAGTTTTCTTCGCGTATTTTCGATTCGAAATGGACCACACCATGACTTTCGAAAAGCCTTGCACCTTTGTGTCATTGAACCAGTAGGGATTCGTTTTTGACCAGTACCTCAAATGTTGCTTGTTCACCTCCCCAGAAACAAAACTCATCTTAGAACGTCATTTCTCCCAAGAAATATGGATTTTTTTTTTAATTTGGAGCAAGAACCATTCGCACTGTTGTGCGCGTTTCTTACTGCCCGCTAGTTATAATAGGTTTTAATCCTATTTTTGAAAAGCAATCTTTATAATGTGGGATAACTTACGTCGGATGACTTGTAGAACAGTTGGCTACTGCGTTCGACTCCCGGCAATGTTCATACTAGTGTCATGCATTATAGGCACTATGTTCAGTTCAAGTTTGTCGAGTATGGCGAAGTTCGATATTCGCCGATGGTCTGCAAGAGGAGGCTTGTCGTGTTCGTTTCACCTTGGTTCACTGTCTTCCACTCCCACCTCTTCATGTTTTAACCGCTTGAGGATTTTAGCACAGATCTTCCTATTACTTTCTCAGATGGAATGAGACGAAGTTTGTGATGTCTATTTCAATCGACTTTTGTAAAAAGGACATACGTTACATTTTTGTCAAAATCGGGGTTTTCATAGAAACTGTAACTTAATGGATGGCCACATTCGATTGCTGTAAAATGACATTTTGTTGCATGCTTCATTTCAATATTATTGTACATTCAATATCTTGTTATCTGCAAAAAGATAACTTGTTTTGTACATCTATCCTTTTTGTCATACTTCTCCGATATTTCAAAGCAAATTTTAATCTCTCATTTGGAAGGCCGCAAATAGATGTATATAATGAGAGTGAAATGTTGGATGCCAAACTGAGATCTCCACATCTTAATGAAAATGCCAAACGAGCAGCAGCAGCAGCAGAGCTCACCATTCATAAACGCCGATCAAAAAAATTTTACAGTCATGCAAGAGAGTGGAAAAAATGACGATGATGGCACTGCTGTTCTTGCCTTCGACTACCTGCAGAATGCACCTCTCCCGTTCATTCCAGTGCAGGAGGTTTTCTACTTACATTGGTCAAATTTAATGACAATAAACTCATGAATTTTATAAAATATATTATAAAATACTGAAAGTAGCCTCAGAAGGCAATATATCGATTAACTATGATAAAAATAATCAATATTGTTCTAAGATATATGCATTGTAATAAAATATTATTTTCATTCTTTATTTTACAGCATAATAATCTGCAAAAAGGACATATGTCACAATATATTACTTTGTATGTTGAGCCAATGGGATAATAATATGAGTAAATTATAATATGTATCAATCACATTTGTAGCTAACTTCAAAGAATATCAAGTTCCAATTTTAAGTTTCCTACCTGCTATTATGTTTTTCTTGAATATCTCAAAACATTAAATTTGTAACATGTGTCCTTTTTGAAAAAGTCGATTCATTTGTTTACCGCATAGATCAGGGCTGGGCACATTACGTGATTCTGAGAAATGAGCGTTGTGTGCTTTAAAGAGCGCATCTTGCGAGCGCTCTGACGTATGCATACTGTACGTCATTCAATGTCGGTGCAGTGGTGACTCTGCAGTATGATGGCGAACTTTGAAGACGGAGCTTCCGCTCATACACTAAACCGTCCCGCTATTCCCAATGCGTTTAATGTGTCATGGGAGTTCTTTTTGGTAGAGAGCAGTGGATTAGCAAAGTGTTTAATTTGGCATAAAACACTCCACTGATTAAGAGGTTCAATATCCAACGACATTATTCTTTACAACATGCTTCTGAATATGACAAATATGTTGGTAATAAACGCCATAAATTAATACAACTTAAAGAAAATGTTTCTCAGATACATTATATTATAGTATATATTTGATATTTACATTGCATTATAGGTTATTACACATTTAGTAATACACAATTTTAAATTATACGAGTATTATGATATATCATAGTACAGTATATTACAGTTCATGATATATCATATATCATATTATATATCATGAACTGTAATATACTATACTATGATATATCATAATATTTGTATAATTTAAAATTATATATTACTAAATGTACTATAATAACTCATAATGCAATATAAATATCGAATAAATACTCTAATATAATGTACCTGAGAAACATTTTCTTTAAGTTGTATTAATCTATGGTCACATCACATCGCATCGCATCACATCAAATCATATCACATCACATCATATATCACATCACATCATATATCACATCATATATCATATCATATATTATATTATATTATATTATATTATATTATATTACATTACATTACATTACATTACATTACATTACATTGCATTGCATTGTATTGTATTGTATTGTATTGTATTGTATTGTATTGTATTGTATTGTATTATATTGTATTATATTATATTATATTATATTATATTATATTATATTATATTATATTATATTATATTATATTATATTATATTATATTATATTATATTATATTATATTATATTATATTATATTATATTATATATTAACAGAATGACAATAATGCACTTAGTGAATCGGCTATGAGAATTAGCTACAAAATTTTCCACGAAATTGCAAAGGAATTGAAAACATTCAACGAACGTAATTTCATCAAGCGATGTTTAATTATATTGGCAGATGAACTCTGTCTACAGCAAGTAAGGGAAGTGGAAGCCATACGCCTTCTCGTAGAACCGTGGTGAAGAGATTGCAGTATGTGCGTATGGGTAATGTAAATAAGTCTAATGATTTGTGTGTGTGCATAGAGCGAAGTTTATTTCATTAAATTAATAAGAGTGTTATAAAGTCTGTACTGTACAATTGATTGATGTAATATCCTTATAAACTACTATGTACTGAACAACCGTGGCTCTTGTTATATTAATCCAGGGAAGGTAGCTGTAATGCGAGTCGGCCACTGCATGAGCGTTCTGCTCTGGCTTGGAATTGAAGTGCTTTGCGGAGCGAGAGCAGCTCTGGCAGACTAAATGGAGCCGCTCTCATGCCCGGTCCTGGCATAGTCAACTGAAAATTGCGGCTCCGTTCAAACGTTTTGGTGAAGCTAACATTAGTGCAATACAATTTTAATAAGTCAATTAATATTTTATTGTATTAGAGACCTTATTTCTTCTAATCTTTATATAATTTCTTCTAATCGTGTAATAGTCAATTAAATTTCACTCTAGTTTTGATTTTCTCTAGATAAATCAAAACCTCTAGTGAGTTTACAGTTGAAGAAATCTAAAGTGATTTGTGTGTAGTTGAACTTGCTGTATTATTGATTTTAGTTTTCTAAAGCAAGAAGACAAGAGCATCAGTTTAACACCTGTCAGTAGTAGCTGAAGTGTTTACTCTACCAAATTATATACAGCTTTTTTTTCTATTTTCTACACAGACTTCGCAAAGGCAATTATGTTTCCTTAACTACCCTATAATTTTAATCGGTTCAATTAACCATATTTGATTGGTTAATCTGATTTAAGAATTAATTGGTTAATCGGTTCAATTAATCAATTAAATGATGGCTCTGTCAGCCTGGGTAATGTAGTCGGTATAGCCCTGGCCTTCTGTGCTCGAGGTTGCGGGTTCGATCCCGGTTCAGGTCGATGGCATTTAAGTGTGCTTAAATGCGACAGGCTGATGTCAGTAGATTTACTGGCATGAAAAAAAACTCTTGCGGGACAAAATTCCAGCGACGGCGACGCTGATATAACCTCGGCAGTTGCGAGCGTCGCTAAATAAAGCAAATTTTTTTTCGACGGCTCTACTCTCACATGTGAGTAATATTTACAATTCCTATAAAAAAGAACCAGTTCCTTAAAGTTCCTCACCAATTATACAGGGACATAATTTTATTTTTACTAACATTTTTTAATATTAACCTGGCTATACCTTTGGATTAACGGTTGAGAACCGGAAACACCGTTTGCTACCCCTTTCCACGACTGGAGTTCGAAGATACTGGCGTAAAATACAAATAAATCACTTTAATAGGTATAGGAGGGAAGAAAAGTAGTTCATCCATTTACGTAAACTGGGAAATATCGCAATTTTGAGTTTGATAATTTTCATTAGGTTTTTCTTTAATCAAAACACAGTACAGTATTAATAGTAAGTGTTTTTACTCACGAATTGAGTTATCCATGCGGATGTATTCAATATGCAGTGTATATTATGCTGTCTGCAGCACATTAACGTACAATATAGAGAATGAAGTTAAATTGAAAAATAATCATAATATGGATATTTAAACACATTTTTGAAAATGGTGGCCGTTCATTTCAGTTCTTTTGTGCATATTATCGCACTATAGACTATTGCATCTAATTTCAATTACCAGTTTCGTCCGTCCTTCGTACTAGTAACTCATGTTGAAATAATGCTGTACCTACTATATAAAAGAGTAACTTACATACTTAAATTCAATCTTCACTTCTGCCTGATCCTCACAGATAAAATTACTCAGACATGCTATCTATTGTGCGTCCAACTGGTTATGTCGCAGGATCGTAGAAAGGGGGGGAAATCATGTGACAGTTAATTACTGAACGAGGCCCTTTTATTTAAGTTATTTTAAACAGTTGTATAATATTACGTATGTATCCAATTCCTAATGGAAATTAATGTTTTCAGAAAAGAGCGAAGACAGCTCAGCCACTAGCCTTTACAGAGGGACGAGTAGAAGCAGGTGGGGGAAATCGGGATGCGACGTAGGCAAACTGAAGACAGTACCTGTGCGAAAATATGATTCAATATTGAAAGCTCTTTCGTCACTGGAAAACGCGAACATATTTCTGGAACGTACTATACTCACTAACTCGCTGCGGCCTTGGTTCTGTGTGGAGGACAGTTCGAACGTCATTAGTAGAAAGGGAGGAAGTGAAGTAGATTAAAAAAGTCAGGTACAATAAAATTGAAGTAAAAATAAAATGATGTCCCTGTATTAGTGAGTGCGCCTAAGAATCTATTCGTATAAATGATTTAATAGAACTTTGAATCACACCGCACATGTTTTAACATTACTTCTTAGGAAAAAAAATGCAGTTATCCATTGCTTTGCGATCGTTAGGATACCGTTCATGTAACTCACGCAGGCTTCATCTGTAATTTCAGAGCATTTGTCTGCTTTCAGGTTTTCATCACGTTGGAATGTCTAGAAACTAAATTCTCGAGCTTTCACAAATGTGAGCCTGACTGGACACGCGGACGGATTCTTGGGATTCCGCTGCCTCGAACACTCGCAAGACTTCCGCTGCATGCAGACTACAGCGAGGATGTAAAAGACAACAAGCAGCAAGCTAGAGAACACAAAGTAACGGACGCTATGGGTATGTAGATGCTTATGCTATTGTATATAACAGAGCTGTCTAGTGCAGTTTGACATTTCATGAGAGTCGCCATGTATATAAAGCGTCAATTCAAAGCACTTCTTTGGCCTTTAGTCTATATACTGCTGTTTGGTGTCTACTTCTTCATTACATACGACAAAGAGAAAACATAAGGTATTGTAAAATTTAGTGACAGACAAAATACGAAATGTAATATTCTAAACTGTCCACAGTGGTCCAAAACGCAAATCTACATAGCTGGATAAAATTCATTTTATCACTTTAAAGAAAGCTGTCTTAAATTCATATTCACATATTCTGCATTCTTTACTGCATCAAATGCCGTATCAACTTAATTAATTCATCATGCGACCTAGTAGTGGTACTGTTAACATAAACATCTAAGAGTTACATTTCCACTGACAGGCAGAGATTTAAAACAGTCATGATTTGTAAGTGTTACAGTGAAGTCTGTTTGTAAGTGTGCAGCTTGTGTGCATTTTTATTTGAAATGGAAGCATCTCCTAACATTGTAAAATTATGATGAAAAAGGTTCATGTATTTGTTATTAAATTATTTATTGTACATAGTATAATGGCAAATTGGGCAATTGTAATGTTTCACATGACTTTAAAAAAGTACCATGAAATACAACTAAGATTCTACATTCAGTCGACTGAGAACTATGTTAGTATAGTTCCTATAAAAATTAGCTGCCAGTAAGTGCCTAAACGTTTTAAATATTTATTTCAGTGCTGCCGGAACTCTTTATCGAAAACAGTTGCTTGAATTGTGACGTGCAGAAAGTCGCGTAAACAAAAAGACTGATTGTGTATATAATTATGTAATAGATTTTGTCAATTAGAAGACAGTAATTGAGAAATTTTGTACATCTTGATTCACAACTTTTAACACTGTATCACTTCGGAATATGTATGGTAAGACTTTCCTGTGTTAAATTTCATCGTACAGTTTCCATAGAAAAGGATGAGACGATTGAATATTCCTAAGTCTCAGATGTGAGACACTGCGCATGATCGGAGACCAGAGCACTGATACACAAGATAACGAATATTGAGTTACTTAGATTCAGGCTATTTGGTTTGTTACTAGCATCGTTCCGACATTCACTTCAAAAACTGCAAAAAATATGATAATATTACGTAAATAAAAGATAAATATATACATAAATCATGTAGTTAAATCGACAATGGACCTTCATGACTAGATCGACACTCCGCACAGAAAGGAAAGCTTTCGTGTCGTTTCAATAGCTTAGACGCTAAGACTTCTGCGTCTCGTGTAGAAGAGTGCGAGTTCGATTCCTAGTCTACACAACGATTTTTTTTTTGCTTAAATAACTTTGAAATAGCTAAATAACGTTGAAATAGAGTTTTACAAAGTCCTCAGAGTAAGTGTTAATGATCACAGACAATACAAAATTACAAGTTATAATATTGTAAACGTTAATCTAATGAATGCATTTATACATACACACACATACAATGTAAATGCATATATATTAAAAATTAACAATTAAAATGAAATTAAAAAATATTCCTAAGCCACACAGACAAACTTTTACAAAGGTTTAGAGTCCTTAGGCTATGTCATTTGTTGAGTAGTTATTACAATATTTTATTAGTAGCTTTCCCATATGTGTAAGAATTGCACTCCCCCAAAACAATTTTTGTTAAAAGTGTGGCTTTGGATTATTTCATTCTCACCCCTTGAGTAGATTTTAACTATTTTATCTACGTGTTTGCAATAGTGTTTAATTTAATGTTCATTCAATTTTATTCATGTTATGATTGAATGAAAAAACGCTGTTGCAGTTATTGACTAATTACATATATTAATACTAATTATTAAATGCATCTCTTAAATAACCAATTGCAGTATCTTTTGCAAAATCTTGAATGTTTAAGTTGTCAATAATATTTCTGTACTATATACTATAAGACATTAAAAGAATTCGCAATAGATTTGGGATCCTCTAGTTTATAATCACTGGTTTTAATGAAAAAAATATTTTCTTTCTTAGAATATCTACAAGTTTAACTTCAATAATATTCCGAGTAGCTTTCATTGCATTATCTGAATGTTGTACTTTTCTATTCGAATGTATTCTATTTCCCTCTTTCATAATATTTGATAAATTACACCGTACTTCTTGTAGTATTTAAGAACATGAGGATCATTACATTGCAACTCATTACATATAGATTCTTCTTTTTAATACATGAGAGTTTTAAGTCCCTGCGTTATCTACATGTTTTTACTTTTGAATTTTTTCACAACATTGAGTGGAGAACATCCACTAAATTGATTCTGAAATTAAAGTGAAAAATACAATACATTTACTCTTAATATCAGTAGTACCAGTATCATATGCGTTTTTCCAAGATTCATTTTGTAGACATAAATGTAAATAGTCACTAGATACAGCATTTACGACTCTTTTTTAGTTTTTAAATTAATATTTTGAAATTTTTCAGTGACATTGGAAACACTTAGTATTTGTTTATCATGTTCAGACAAGCCATTGATTATAGGTTCTGTCGAATAGGAATTCAGTCTAATTCTGTGTACAAAACTTTTATCAATGGCTGTGCTACTTCAGCTTGTATGCTGGTGGGAAAATGGCTCTACGACTAAGGTTTCCAGTTTCAAGGAGCGAATTTAATTTACTTTTACGGAAAAGTTCCGAGAGTTAATCTATGTTTATGTCTCTACAGATCACAAATTCCATATGAGATTTATAAAGTCTTTTCTTTACAAATTTAATGTTGGCCATAAATATTAATAAATAATGTAAGAAATATGAATGATTGTAGTTAGAAGTCTGATTTACATTATAAAAAGCAAGAAGTTACATTCCGCGGCAACATTCGCACTTTCGATGTTTGGTTTTGTCGTCCAACGCATAAGCACGGACCTATTCAATGCTTATGTTAATAACATAGAATTTAGCTGTAGCAATGTGGTGTCATAACTTGGGATTTGTTTACTTAACGTAATTAGATTTAATTTGATTAGTTTCGCAACAATAATTGGACTTCCTGTTATATCCTGTTATTGAAATATTTAATTCAGGGTTGATTTATTAACTTTTACTATGCAAGATGCCTGTTATTTCAATAATTCTATATCACGTTAAATAGTCATTGTCTACACTAAAGTATTATCGCCATCCCTCATTTCTCATCGTAATGGCGTACCGACGTGACATGAGACAGCGAGTTATAGCTCTAGTTGAGGCTGGATATGGGGCTAGATCTGCTGGCCGTTTGGTCGGTGTTCCTGGAAGTATAGCCGCGAGATGGGTTCATTGTTACAAAATTCAGGGGAGGTCAAAAATCGCCCTATTCCTGGGCGTCCGCGGATTTCTTCATTGGAAGAGGATGCTCTCTTATTCGAGACAGTTCGACTGGACCACTTTCGGACTGCTAACGAAATAAGAGCAGCATCTAACTTCTCCGGTTCTTCACAGACTGTGATCAGCAGGTTGAGGAACCGCGGTATTAGGAGCCGGAGGGCTGCGCAAATGGAAATATTGGAGGAAGCACAAGCTGTCAACCATCTTGCCTTCGCTACTAATCGAGTGGATTTCGATTGGTGAAATGTATGATGGTATGTGTACAAGATTTTAAGTTAACGGGTCTCCTTTTGTTTTTTATGATTTTTGTTTGAGGAAGAATACTTTTAACTTCCAAGAAAGATTTATTTACTTTTTTGACGAGATTCAGCCCACTTGTAGATAAAAAAATTGGGCATAAATTATTCCATATTTTTCGACAAATTATACAGTCGAGGAACTCTGAACAAATTAATTACACCTCAATAAAAAAAAAGAGTTTTACCTGGGATCGAACACGAAACATTTCGGTTATACGGTGGAACCGACACGCTGCTATATGAGCTACCGAGACAAGACAGTGACAGCAGCAGTCCAGAATGTAGATCCGATAGCAGGCATTTGCCATTCGGTACAGAGAAGCAATGATATTTTGTTACCCGAGCTAAGTTGTGAAATCGTGGCCTTAAATGACTGTCTTCTTCGTGATCCTTATTCTGATCCTTGTCCTTGTTGTGGTCCTTGTAACAATTCTTGTTCTATTTGTCATGGTACTTATCGTTATACGTCGATATCGAGTGAACCGCGCTGTAAAACTTTAACTTCCGACAACCAAGAATCGTCTCATTCTTTTTAAGGGTAACTGTACCTCGTTTACACGTTTCGACCTGGGTCATCTTCAGAACTGGTCGTTGTTGGTCTTGGCGCCACTTGTTCTGTTTCCTGTGAGGGTGTGTTCCTGTGGTATAGTGTAGAGTCATCAGAGACATCAACACAGACATGGAAATACTACACATCCAACCAAAAAGCCAGAAACTAAACACACTAGAACAATATGAAATATACAGACACACAAAAACACACCCCAACGAAATTCTCAACATACAACTCAACTTCAAAACACACACACTCTTTGACTCTACACTATACCACAGGAACACACCCTCACAGGAAACAGAACAAGTGGCGCCAAGACCAACAACGACCAGTTCTGAAGATGACCCATAAATAGGTCGAAACATGTAAACGAGGTACGTTGAAATTTAACACAGAAAAGTCTTACCATACATATTCCGAAGAGAAATTTTGTTCTTTATTTAAAAACTGTTAGAGTTTTATGTAGTAAATTTAAGACAAATTCGCAGGAAACCTACAGAACAGCTCCCATATTTTTCTCAAAATATTCAGACTAGCTAGAAAAGGAAGTGATTTTTCCAGACAAGATGTAGTTAAAAAAATAAGTGAACATGATCAGCCTTCGTCGTCATAATCCTGTGTGGGTCGTGCAGGAAATTGTTTGAAGTGTTGAGTCCAATCAATGTAGGCAGTATTTTTTTCTTCTGTGTAAGCGTTGGGTTACCTAGTTCTTGCATTCAGGTATGGGATGCTGAAATACTGTTTAATTATGCAAATTGATTGTATTTTATTCGGTAGAATATTAAATATAGACAAAACCAGTAACTTATCTCTAAATTCTTATGATGTAAACCTGCTCCAAATGGATTAAGAACGAAAATATTTTAGCATTGAAATATTTATTTCATATTTTCATATTTTGCCACAATAAATGTCTTATTTTGGCAAAATTTTCTTCATACTGTGCCAGTCTCTTAAAAACATGATTTTTTAATGAAAATACACGTGTTTAGTATTCTATATAGGTACTGAAAAAATGGTTTTGGGCAGTACGTCTGTCTGTGTACACGGATTTCTTATAAATTTTTAGATAGATTTTGTTCACATCCAGTCCGGGAATGTTTCACATGAAATATAATCATAGTCTATACTAAGAAAACGACAAAAGCTGCATACAAATGTACATAGACTAAATTTACTAATAGAGAACTATGACTTAGAAATATCTATAAACGAAACAGAAATGATGGGGTTTAGAGGAACAGAATCTTTGAGGACAAAACCAATTACATTTAGAAAGTAATACGAGTATGTTTCTATAAAAGTATAGAGATACTTTTCGGGCGATAAATGGAACATCCCTAAGCACTTCAGCCAAAATAGACTCTGTGCATCTGTCATGGAATGAGTTGTGTGCCGACTATACTGCCAAGCTAATCCGGCTACAACATCCGCCACAATACGCATTCCCCTCTAGCCTTCATTTTATCATCCCAGAGTCGCAATTGGCAAACAGATTTGTAAAAGAAACTAACCTCCATTTAACCTCAATACGAACAAAATGGCCGTTGTTGCACTGAATCATGGTACTGAGCAAATGGAGTTGCTGCCAAGCAACGAAGTCTTGACATTCATCTCCGATCTGCTGGGAATTACATTGCTTCTCATTACCAGAACTGCAGGCACATTTCCGCCGAGAAGTGCAAGGAAATGCAACAAATTATATTTTCTACTGAACCCAGCACAGTCGCTAGCCAAGCTTTGCACCTCGGAGATTCGTGCTGAACGGGCATCGGAATCCATTCTGAGCAAAATATAAAGTCTGTATGGGGATCGTGAGCTTTTCTTAAGTGACAGTCATTTCCTTTCTTCGTTTTATTTTCCATTTTGTGCTGTCATCTTTTTTTTGTTCTAAAAGCGTGTATTCGGCTGTTGCTGACACATTTCCAACTCTACATGTCTTATTATGTTACTAACTTGCTGTTTTGTACTTGATTATTTTTCATTTTCACTAATTTTCATTTCCGAAAATGGCTATTTGAATTGTAGATTTAAAAGTGCCAATCTTAATTAACACATTTTCGTAGTACATACGAGGTTTTTTAGTTTTCATCTCTGAGAAAATATTAAAATGGACTCTCTTTTCTCAACTATTAGGGCAAATGTACCCACTCTTAATGCTTTTATACTCATATTCGATTTTTAAAGATACGAAACAGAAAATGCATCTAGTTTTATGGGCGAGAGGAGACTTCGGACTAGTGGGTTAGCAAATACATCACTGACATCGAGGAATACAAAAAATTCACTAAAATCATTCGTGCAAAGTGTTGTCTGCTAGCGGTAAGTTGGCAACATGATTTCGGAAAAATTATAGAAGAATTTACTTTGACAATGAGTAAACTATTGCGTATATTATGTATCGTTAATCATTTCGTGTGTTGTCAAATTATCCATGGCATTATCGCTGAAGCTTTAGTGACTCCCTCAGTATTTATATTTCAAATATATTTATGAAAACCTTAGGATAAAGCGAAATATTGGAATTTTGTATAATCTTTTAGCAAAAAAACCTCAAAACTTCACTTACATTTTTCCGTTTCAAAGACTGAAAAGAAATATGTTCAATTGACGAAAATCGACGTTTTGTAAATTCTGTTTATTTCAAATGTCATCTACAGCGCTCTTCTGAGTTCCCAAAGTGTGCATGAATTCACGACGGAGATTCGGGTTGAAAGGTTATATATTTCCCACAGTTTTGTTTCCTTTTGCTTATTTTTTAAATAAAAATATCACCATCATAACAAGTTCATGCGTTGCATCCAAAGGATGACTGCCAAGTCATCAGTAAAATGCGCATAAATTAATGTAAGTTTTACTTCCTCAGGAGTAGCTTGAAATAAAGTAGCAACATTTGATTTGTTATATTGAATTATTTCAACATTACAATTGCTTGTTTTTTAAAATGTGTGTATGATAAAGTTGTACAATTTGTGTTCTTTTATTTTGTGTGTGTTTTGGGAAATATAATTTCAATTAATGCTCCGCCATAAATGTTGTAACTAAAACCTTGTGCATCCCTCGTGTTTATCGTACGGCTCGTCCTCCCCCCACACGTTACCTGCACTTCGTTTACGTTTCCACTGTGCCTAAACGAAATGCTCCTTTCCCTTTTTCCTTCCCCCTTATGCCCAGGACTATTCTAATTTAGTTGGTAGTGTTCGCTCAGAGATCGTTACGTCAAACTCCAGCTATACCCTAATTACATACCGCTAATCTATTTCCAATGTTTTCGAAATCCATATTCTGATTGTAACTACTTTTTGTGGTTATATCTCAAAGATATATTTCATCCGAATTGACTAGCGACAATAGATGATATAAAATATGAAATTTTAGAAGACATTTAACATTTACGCCATTTCGTCAGATTTTTTTCGAAAAGTAGACTCCAATTTTGCTATGGGACTGCATCGTTTTCAACGAGTAGCAAGAAGAAAATATAGTTAATTAAATACCGTACAGTATCAATAAAAGAGCATGTGTAATCATATCTCTAAATATTTTCATTTTTGCCTACCCACGCGTTAATTTTTGTAAGTAGGCCTACTTTTTGAACCACTCTGTAGATGGTCTTAAGTTCGACTGCGCAAGTAGGAGGAGGGGGGTGGGAGAAACATATCTGGTAAAAATCCTGGACTTAGCTCGCAACGGCTAACCATATCCAACAAAACAAGGATATGAAAAAGGTTGGAAGACGGTGAAAAGACAAAAAAAAAAATTGTCAACAAAAATCTTTGTAGTCTCTACATCATGTTAGAAGAGGCGAAAAAAAAACTTCTTCCTTCTATGTTAAGAGCTGCTTTTAATCAAATGGCTGAAGTCATATTACAACATACCTAGCATATGTATGAGTTTTTATTCTGTGTATAACTTTATTCGGTATGCTTCATTACATGAATTGTAATACTACACGCCATTTTGCACATTTAAATATTCCATTCATGTTGCATAACACAATTACTATGGTGTGAATTTCACAAATTAAGTATACATTATGATGCTAAGGTGTATTAGTCCTGTTTTGTTTTATTTTAATAAGTAGTTGTGAATTTTGTTACTACGCATTAATGAATATTTAAAAACAAGTGAAGTCTGTAGAATTATTAGTCTTTAAATTGACTTAGAAATTTTGTCACTATATGATCTTGAGACACAGGCCTATTCCACTCTTCGGTTGAATTGCCTCGATCGTTTTATCCCTCTGTTTTTAGTTTTGGACAGTTGAAGATAAGATGTTCTGTCGCTTGAGCTTCTTGCTGACGTGAACAACAGGATCTCCCATTAAGCCACATCTGTACAGAAATGATTTCGTTTTGTCATGCCCTGTTACTGTGGTTGTTAGATAAGCAGTCATGGTTAGAATTGGGAGGATCGTGAACGAGTCGTTCATAATGATCGAATCATTGAAATGAACGAACGAATCACGATCCAGCAAACGAAACGAACTGATTACTTCTTGAATCGAAAGTTCAGTCGTTTGTCTTCTCGGTCCTCACTCATAACGAATCGTTTTCTACAATGAATCTTCCGAAAGAAGGTTACTTCCTCGCTCTATGTAAAGTGGGTAGGGGCGTTCACTTCTGGTTGCAGATTGGAGGGACGGCGCTGAGGAAGGCGAAACAAAGCATTACAACGTATGCTGTGATGTCTCATTCATTCATTCATTCATTCATTCATTCATTCATTCATTCATTCATTCATTCAGTGTTCTGCCTAAGGAGATGTCTTTCACTGCAAACCCACATTCTCTAATCTTTCCTGCTGTGATGTTTCAGACATCTGATAACTCATAGAGCAGGAATGTCAAGGTCAGATGCTCATACTAGATTCTCCGTGCTATAAAGCACTGAGTGGTTGGAATGATCTATTCTGCAGGCAGTAGCGGTGATCAAGAAGGGGTGAGCAATATGAACTCTATTGGCTTACCACTGCGTGGTGAATTAAACTGCTTTTAAGCGATAGGTATTGTGTTACATTCATACAAGACAACAAGAAATCAAAGTATGTTTTGCAGCATGTGCCTCTCTAGTAAATGCAATTAATTATAAAATAGTAGAATTTAATAATAAACATATACTCTTCTTAACTTATACAGTTTCAGATAATAAGTCGGATCTAATTAATTGTTGTATAGTTATCGAATAATGCAGTTAGCACATAAATACTGCGTTTCTGTTTTAAACTAATACAAATGGAAAAAAAATCGGAGGACATTCTGGATATGGTAAAATGAAATAATAGGCCTACAGCAAATAGGGCTAATAAACATACGTATATTCTCCTTAACTTAAACAGATTTAGATAATGAGACCTATCTAAATAATTGTTATGTAACTATTACATAATCATACACTTATATATGAAAACCACACTTCTAGAAACAAATTTAAATTTCTGAATTGTCGCCTAATTCAGAAGTGTATTTTTTGCTTTTTACCGATACCAGCCTTCTTAGGTCGGGCGCATATTATCATATGATAATCCTGATCTTAGTCTTGGTTTTTTAGGTTTACAAGTGATAAAAATTGCTCACATACGTACGTACTGCCAAATACAGAAATAAATTGCGCCGCAAATCTTCATCCCCCGAATATAGTATATCAGGATTTAAAGCTTTGTAAAATGTGAGAAGAACTTTACGATCATAGAGTGTATTTGCTGATGCATCATTGATGAAGTCAATACTTTCTAACGGAAGACCTGAATTGGCAAACATCCCAAGTCCATTGAAGTATTTTTTTTTCAGGACAGCAAAGAAATTACAATATTATAGGTTTGCAATATAAGAATACTTATTGAAATAAAATACTTGTATAATTAAAAACACAGGCCTAGACACGTACTTGGGATATTTTTTTTTACAGAATGGTAGTCTATGAAAAACACAACATGTCAGATAAAAAAATCGAATTCGATAAATTTTGGACTTGCAACTCGTAACTGACATGTAACGAGTCTACGCTATTAGCAACATACCTTTTTGTTTGTACTTCATTCTGTAAACTAAACACAATGCTATATATTATTTTAATGTACCGAAGTACATATGATATTTCCATGCAGATATTCTGCGTCATCATTCGATGAAAGAGTAATGGAACGGAGTGCACCTCAGCACATGTGTGGACTTTGGTCCTACGTTCATAGACGTCTATGACGTAGTGCAGAGGGTGGCCACTAGAGGGAACCAAAGAGTTGGAACTTAAAACTGAGACGATTCTGTCCGACGCCGGGGTGGGTATCCGGTGTGGCTTAGTGGATAAAGCATCAGCACGTAGAGCTGAAAACCCGGGCTCAAATCCCGGCGCCGGAGAGAATTTTTCTCCATTCCATTACTCTTTCATTAAATACAATGCATTGAGAAAGAAGCTCTACAATACACCTATTGTATATTTACAACCCAAACAGTATTGCACACACCAGTAAAATTATAGGGTCTTTAATCCGTAAGTTACTTCCTGAGAAGCTTTTCCTTTCTCCTGAAATTAACAAGTCCATAGTTGCATTTTTATGTGATGGTCAATTTCCAAGTTATTTCTCAGTGAGGAGAAGAGCGTAGTTTTGCGACAGAATTTTGTATATTTCACCCAGTATGATTCCAGTAGCTTCACGGAAAGGATCTTATTTTTATGAAAATCATATAGGTTATTTCTTGAATTTAGCCGATTTTCAGCGGCTTAAAGGAGAGAATCTTTATTTCACGACAATACTGAAGATTATTTCTTACGCTTCTCGTCTGTTGTTAGGTTATGTCGCTTGTCTCATATGAAGATCCTGCTATGTGATCGGTGACGAGGTTGGTGTGGAATGATTTCAGAGAATAATTAATTTATTACCTCTTTTTCCATCACAACTTTCCCTTGGCCTCACCAGGATTTGAATCCGCACCTTAATTAATGTACTAATCATTATAGGAGTTACAATGTTACTTTTTACTTTTTTTGTTGTACAGATGTTTTCTTTTTCGTCCCAACAAAACATGAAAGTATCAATCCTGGAACGTGAGCTGCAGTTCGCATGTTCTGCGAGATGATTTATTGCTTTGCGCTGCTGCCGCAACGCTTGTGGGTGACGCTGTCGAGTCAGAACCAATCAAGCCCACACGTTTCACAGCCAATTTACATATTTTGACGAAAATTCACATTTTAGCATCAGTTATTCCGAATAAATTATTGTTGACATGCTGTATACATACCACTCATTATCTCTACCTGCATAGGCGACTTTGTAAGAATCTGAAGATATTTAACAATAATCATCTAGTTTGTTATTAAGCAGAATTCATTACAGCTTATATTCATCAATCAAAATACTATTTATAAAACTATATCTTCGACTACTTATGATATTTGGAAAATAACAAATCAACAGCCAATTTAAGAACAAGTCAAGTAAGAAAATGGGATCGGATTGGATCGGACACACATTACGGAAGTAGGGTGGAGCTGTGGAAAGGACGATTTTGGACTGGAAATGTCAAAGTGCCAACTGGAACGCCCCAGAAATACCTGTATGCAAACCATAGAGAAAGAAGCTATGTACGAATTTCGAGGAAACTTGAATAGAAATTAAAGCCCTAACAGAAAACACGCAAGGCTGAAGTTCTCGACTGGATTATGCTTCACAGAAACTAAAATAAATAGATAAATTCTATCACTACAAATTTAACTTAAATGTTCTGATATTACTGTCATTTTAAATGGAGAAAGATATGGTAGTACTTTAGTGTTTTGATTGATTGTTAGTGAAATAGGTGTAGAATAGACAACATGATAACAATGATAACACTTAACAGAATATTGTGAGGAAGCTCAATGTGTTTTAAGCGTAAAGTAATTGTCTAATTTAACTTAATTGTTTATTAGCTTGTCTGTTTTTCATCTAAATAGTGAGATTATCTGTTCGTGTGCCAGTTTTCACATTAGTCTCTGATCACACTACACTGCCGTTTGTCGCCAAATAGTGTTAGGCTAGACCGGATTAAAGGGTGACGTATCTATGCATATCAAAGGTTTCTATTTAAGAAATCTTACCTTATTTATCGGCGATATTGAAAATGATCTTCTTCGTCACGCACACACTCACTGTCTTCAACTGATCCCAAAATCCAGAGATAAAAATTTAAATATTCTATCACTTGAATTGTTTTGGACGTATCATAGAATATTGCTTCTAACAATCAGTGTTTCTTATATTAAATGTTCATACTGACCTGGAACGAAATAAAAATAAATAGCTATAACTTAAGCTTTAAAAGAAATTTAATAAATTTTAATGTAGCCGTTTTATATAGGAATGTGATAAATGCTGTGAAATATTTATTCACGAAAATCCATGAGCTTAATATAAAAATAATTACAGACGTGGAAAAGTTACACTGAAAACGTTTTCTTGGAAACATAATATAATTCGTCATATCAACTATCAGTATAATTCACAGAGTCTCTATTGTTGTAAATATGATTGTTTACATCTTCTTGTATATTTTTCCAATGGTTAAGTTTATTTTTTTGGCTATGTTGTTACTACTGGTGTTTTAATTATATACTGCAGAAGATATTCTCCCATGGCCAGATGGCCTGCAAGAAGACCGGACATCAACGAAATTGAAAATCTGTGATCTATACTGAAGAAAAAAGTGAACAAAAAGAGGCTTACAACAAAACATGGACTCATTTAAGCACTGTCTGATATCTGGCTAAATGATGCTGATATTCAAAGAAAGTGTCAAACTTTGGTTTCCAGCATCGCTGACAAAATTAACGTGTTAATAAAGAATAAGGAAATGTTCACAAAATATTAGTAACCTCAAGACTCAATTTTCCGTTCATTATATCTGTGCAAAATACATTTTTGTTCATTATTTCTACCGATAAATACAGCTTCGTTGCACATATAATTAATTTAATCTAATAATTTGTCCACGTCTGTAAAAAGTAAATTGGGTTGAAAGTGTTCAGAAACAAGGTTTTTCTGCACTTTCAATATTTGTGTTGAGCAGGGGAAAGGAAGCCAGAAAGATAGGCACGAGTTCACCGAAACCCTGTTGATGGTATGCACGCTCCTCGCTTAATGGTGCACAAGGAATATAGCCTACTATAATCCTGCATCTTGTGCGACTCACAACCAGCTTAATACAGTAATGCTGTGTGCTCCAGATATAATCTCAGTCCGATCGTTGTTGAAATCAGAAAATACATAAACAGATATTCTAATCATATTTGTTTAGTGTGGGTACGGAGCCATGCGGTCGATACAGGAAATTAAAAAGCCGATCAACTCGCCAAAGCTGCTGAGTCTTCTAACGGGGAATTTGCCAACGCCAGCTATCCAATAGCGTATGTAAAAACAGAGATAAAAGGCAGTTACACAGTAACTGGGATTCCGTATGGTTAAACAGTGATAATGGGAGGATCACTAGAGAACTTTATTTCCCAATAGTATACAGTCCTATGGTGTGCGAGCTATTTTCCCTCTCAATGGCAGGACCCTTAACATGCAGTTATTCGCTCCAGCTCTACGAGCGGGCACATAGATGCCCTTAGTTTGTCAGAGACTATCCAGAGTGCACCACAGGCGATGTATCTACGTTACACTTGTAATGAAAATTGTAGAAATGTCACAGAAGAGTAACTGGAGAAATCCCCTGTGATGCTTAGACCATGGGCTTTCCAAACGCAAGTTACAAAACGCACGGTGGACCGGGATTTGAACCAAGGACCCCCTAGGTTATAAACCCAACGTGCTACCAATGAGCCACCGTGGCGGTTTGCGTGCGAACTATGCAACACACACTACGTACTCATTTCCTGACACTGTGGCTATAGTGCTAGAGAACTGGCCTTCCATCCAGGCGGTCCAAGTTCGATTCTCGATCAGATCTAGGTGGAATTAATGGGCGGACAAACTAGGTGTTGCAAAGATATTTTCTCGGGATACTCCAGTTTCCTTCTATACTCCAGTTTCCCTCTATCATTCCACCAACACTCTCCACTTTCTGCTCATTTCAAGTATCACCTATAATAGTAATAGGCTGGGGCGGTGTTATTTTAATTTTTTTAATGTTATTATTTTATTATTATTATTATTATTATTATTATTATTATTATTATTATTATTATTATTATTATTATTATTATTATTATTGCAAGCAAAAATTACATACAATAACAAAGATTTTACAATACTATTGTAATACTCGTATATGAATATTCTTCAAAATTCGAAATTGATTACCAATCTCATAGTCAAATACATATTACAAATTATTGTATAAATATAATGAGTTCGGGAAGGGTCCAGGAAGGATGGCTCGCTTGTTAGCATCAGATTCACGAATGCCACCTGGGCCATCCGTCGGACATAAGCAATCATACCATATAGGACTTACAATAAGCCTAAATGGTCTAAGTTCAAAGATTCATCCCGGATCCAGTTCTCGCGAAATCAACCAGTTCGAAACGTTTAAAATTGGCTTCAAATTATTGTTCATAGATTTGATAATTGGCTACTCCAGTGAATGCAAGGAATTTACACAATGAAACATATCCTTTTTGGGTCTCCTATATTGCAGTGTTCCGCAACCTTCCGCACGGCACACCCTAGACAGGACTAGACTCAACACGGCACACCAAAATATTAATCCCCTCAAAAATATATGTCTCTCTTAATATAATTACGTAATGTAATCAAATTTACTATTATTATTATTGTTATTATTATTATTGTCATTATTATTATTATTGTCATTATTATAAAACGGAAATCGACTCTTGCATTTATTAACAATTTATGAAGTTTAATTCACTGTAGAAAGTACACATTCCTATTACCAATATTAAAGTAAACAACTCTACTCGTAATTTCAATGTGATTTGTACTTGAACCTGCTTAGCTGCACACAGGTAGCTGATCCGCGGTGAAATTGTTGACAGTGTAAGCCTAATTTCTTCATCGATGGATTTGAGTCTCTTCCTCTTTCAATTTTAGTTAAGGTCGAGAAGCCCAGTTCACACATATATGTAGTTGAAAATGACGATAACATATTAACTTCTACTACTTCGTACATCACAATTTTCAGAGGAGATGGCAAAGACTTAGCAACAATGGCTTCGCGGTGAATGAGACAATAGTCGCTCCGTATGTTAGGATATACTTCACGGACCACGTATTCATTAGTTGTACGAAATATTTCTTCACCGGTTATTCACTCGGGCATTTCTTTGCACAAAAAAATACAGTTACATCCTCATCAATGTACCGAATGTAGAAAAGAAGTTGTGCGTGACCGCCAATATCGGTGGACTCGTCGATCTGAAGTGAGAACTTCTGACTGCTCTTTATTTTCTCCTTAATAATGCCTTGGATGTCACTAACTCGGAGGCTAATTGTGACAACAGAAAGAGGAATTTAATTTTAGTTTAATATTAATTAATTTTATTAATTTCTTACAATAATAGGTAAAAGTTCGCGTCACACCTTTCACCTTGCGGAGGTACACCAGTGTGCCGCGGCACCGGTTGCGGAACACTATATATTGGACATGAAACCAATTTCACATTTATCACGTATCTTGAATCAAGTCGGTACAATTCAAGTTTTGAAAAGTAAGAAGATCATCAGTGTGGTTTTAGGCGTAATAGATCAAATATTGACCAGATATTTTGTATTCGACAGATAATGGAGAAAAAATGGGAGTATAAGGGTATAGTGCATCAGTTATTCATAGATTTCAAAAAGGCATATGACTCGGTTAAGAGAGAAGTTTTATATGATATTCTTATTGAATTTGGTATTCCCAAGAAACTAGTTCGATTAATTAAAATGTGTCTCAGTGAAACGTACAGCAGAGTTCGTATAGGTCAGTTTCTGTCAGATGCGTTTCCAATTTACTGTGGGCTAAAGCAAGAAGATGCACTATCACCTTTACTTTTTAACTTTGCTCTAGAGCAGCGTTTCTCAAACTTTTCTATCCACGGAACCCTTTTAAACCTAAAATAGAATTGTGGAACCCAGCGGAATATTAGTGATATATATATATATATATATATATATATATATATATATATATATATATATATATATATATTAAATTACCAAATGTACTTTTACCACTAACATTACACATTTTTATTGATGTCACATATTATACATATTTAAAAATTATAAATAATATTGTTGAACTATATTTGCTGTTATTACAAAGATTAGTAATCCTGGTTTATTTTTACCACTAAAATTAAACATATTTTTTTGAACTCACACGTTATACATTCTCGTATTTAAAATTTATTTAATGTTTCTGAACTATATTTGCTATTGTTACAAAGATTAGTAAATATATAACAAGTATACATGAAATTAAGTCCACTTGCATTGTTAACACTGTTTTGTAATTCACACTAAAATTCAGGTACTTAATTTTTCAGAAAAAAACACCTGTTTGAAATAGGTCAGAGGGACGAATGTTTTTGTTGTTTACGCCTGCATATTTCTTTAATATCGGGTTTAATGTTAGAAAGCTAAAGTCTCATGTCTGGTTCTGCATCCAGTCTGTTCCGGTATTTAGTTTTGATAGACGTATACACAGAAAACTCAGTTTCACATAGGTAAGTACTTACAAAAGGAAGTAGAATTGTAATAGCTTTCTTTGATAACACTGGGTACTCTTTTCTCAGGCTGTGCCAAAAATCCACCACAGGGAGATTATTAAACTGAGGTTTCAGGGATGAATCAGACGTAACTTCATATCCTTCAGAAGCGAGGGAAGAAGGTTTTTTTTTTTCTTTGATATCAAATGGATTTTTGACCCACAAGTTTTGAGAATTGTTTTCACTTTCCTCTTCTGGAAAATACTGCTCTACAGTGTGGCGCATATCCTCCAAATGCTTTACAAATTCTTCATTGATTTCATCAAGTTCTCGGTGAGTTTCTTCGTTCTCCTCAAGGAACTCTTTCAAAGCAGGGAAGCTCTCAAATTCACGGCCGGCTAGACTTCTCATCCAGAACTGCAATTTTCTCTTGAAAGCCCTGATTTTATTTGCTGCATTGAATATATTAGCACAAAAATTGAGCTAAAAATGCAAATATCAAGAGCCATTGTCACTCAAACTATCGTCCAACTCGAAATTGTGATCAATGAAGAAAGCCATCACCTCAGCCTTAAGTTCGAAGAGTCTACTTAAAGTTTTTCCGCGAGAAAGTCATCTCACGTCTGTATAGAGAAGCAGAGATTTTTGAAGGCTTCCCATGTCGTCACAAATGATTTTGAAGAGTCTTGAATTTAATTTTCTGGACTTGATAAAATTAACGATTTTTACTGCTTCATTAAGAACATTTTTGGGGGACAGTGGGATTTTTGATATGGCCAAAGCTTGACGGTGTAAAATACAAGGACTGATTTTGCAATTTTTTGCAACTGACTTTTTGCGCGATACTGCACCAACTGTTTTCCCGACCATTGCCTTTGCACCATCCGTGCAGACATGAACACAATTGTCCCAGGGTATATGATTTTCTTCAAAAGTACTCACTAACAAGTCTGAAAATTTCAGATCTTGTTGCATTAGCTGGCAGCGGTTTACTTATTAGCATATCTTCTTCAATAGCATCTTCATAATGTTAACGGACAAACACTAGTAAAACTGCCAGATCTGCTACATCACTTGACTCGTCTATCTGTAGTGAAAATTGACATGATCTCAGCCAACAGTTTAATTCTTCCTTGATGTAAGCTGCCATATCTTGAATGCAACGAGCCACTGTTTCATTTGAAAGCGGCACGGAAAATATTGTTTAGCCTCCTTCTCATTGAGCATGCACTTAGCCATGTCAATCGCGCAAGGTTTTATTAATTTTTCGGCTATTTTGTGGGACTCGCCTGTCTGAGCCACTCTGTAGCTTGCAATGAAAAATGCCTCTGTTGCTTTTTTCATTTGTACTATATTAAGATGACTGAAATAAAAAGTTTTGTGAATTTAGTAACTCACGACGTTTTCTATCAAACAAATCAATATTCTTGTTATAAAACTGAGCATGGTTTGATTCAAAATGGCGACGTAATTTTGAAGGTGCCATCGAATTATTAGGTAAAATTCTGCCACATATTACACACTGAGGGCAATTTTTAGCATCCATGAAATCCAAGGCTAAGTAACTCTCATTATATTTACGTTTTTTAATTACAGGTTCATGTTATGTTTTTGATATTGGCTCCATCATATTTTCAGGTGACGAGAAGCTATTTTGTACACCTGGTTTCATCGGACCCACATACTTGTTTAGGGATAGTTGAAGTTTAGTGGCACAGTTGGATGTTGATTGTTTTAATGATCCTGTTTTAAGCCTCCGATCCATGATTCGGTATCACTCTGTATTAAAAAAGTTGAGTGATTATCGGTATCACTCCGTATTAAAAATACGATGACGTAGCTCGCAATGATTGGTCTTGCTCTCTATTTACACAATTTTGCAGAAGGGATGACAAAACTAGCACAATTTTTCTTTAAAATATTTTAGCTTTCTCGAATATTATTAAATAAATATTGAGACACAATTAAACATAACTTACCTTGAATTTCAAAATAATGTTCTTTCTTTTCCAAAAGAAGTTTCATGTGCTTTCTTGAAGGAACGTCAAAACAACTCTGCGAAATATCCTTCACAGAACTTTCAATTAATTTCGTATACAATTTACACCTGTGCATTATTGTTGGAAAATGTGTTAGCTGCAGACACTTAAGTTATTTCAAGCGCACCTATTATTATTATTATTATTATTATTATTATTATTATTATTATTATTATTATTATTATTATTATTATTATTATTATTTCAACAATGTGCATTAGTGATCGGATTGCCGTAAACGGTACCCATTGTTGTCCTGATAATTGACAATGTAATGGCTGAATAAACAGGTATAGGGGAGAGTCGGGTAGTATCGGACATCGGGTAGTATCGGACAGTGCGTTTCTTTCATCTACCACCATATTGTAGTACCTGAATGACATGGTTACGTTTCTCTATGCGACATCACGGAAACGTAACCATGTCAATCAGGTACTATCATCGTATGGTAGATGAAAGAAACTCACTGTCCGATATTACCCGATGTCCGATACTACCCGACTCTCCCCTAGTTCTGTTCTTATTTTTTTTTCAATCTTTTATAACATTATATTTTAGAGATTAAAAAGTAAATAATTTCACATCAGGAATTGCGCGGAACCCCTAAGAGTTGCTTATGGAACCCCGGGGTTCCGGGGAACACACTTTGAGAAACGCTGCTCTAGAGTATGCCATTAGGAAAGTCCAAGATAACAGAGAGGGTTTGGAATTGAACGGGTTACATCAGCTGCTTGTCTATGCGGATGACGTGAGTATGTTAGGAGAAAATCCACAAACGATTAGGGAAAACACGGGAATTTTGCTGGAAGCAAGTAAAGCGATAGGTTTGGAAGTAAATCCCGAAAAGACAAAGTATATGATTATGTCTCGTGACGAGAATATTGTACGAAATGGAAATATAAAAATTGGAAATTTATATTTGAAGAGGTGGAGAAGTTCAAATATCTTGGAGCAACAGTAACAAATATAAATGATACTCGGGAGGAAATTAAACACAGAATAAATATGGGAAATGCCTGTTATTATTCGGTTGAGAAGCTTTTATCATCCAGTCTGCTGTCAAAAAATCTGAAAGTTAGAATTTATAAAACAGTTATATTACCGGTTGTTCTTTATGGTTGTGAAACTTGGACTCTCACCTTGAGAGAGGAACATAGGTTAAGGGTGTTTGAGAATAAGGTGCTTAGGAAAATATTTGGGGCTAATAAGGATGAAGTTACAGGAGAATGGACAAAGTTGCACAACACAGAACTGCATGCATTATATTCTTCAACTGACATAATTAGGAACAAAAAATCGAGACGTTTGAGACGGGCAGGGCATGTAGCACGTATTGGCGAATCCAGAAATGCATATAGAGTGTTAGTTGGGAGGCCGGAGGGAAAAAGACCTTTAGGGAGGCCGAGACGTAGATGGGAAGATAATATTAAAATGGATATGAGGGAGGTGGGATATGATGATAGAGACTGGATTAATCTAGCTCAGGATAGGGACCGATGGCGGGCTTATGTGAGGGCGGCAATGAACCTCCGGGTTCCTTAAAAGCCAGTAAGTAAGAACAATTATTATTCAAGTTAACTTTAAGTCAACAAATCGGATACTTTCAAGTTTCAAATAAAAAGAGGAAATCATTTCTACTTCCGACGTGTAAAATCTGTATTTAACTTACACTAACAAAAAATAATAATGGATTTGGAGGAACGATTTCTTACACTGACGTAACTTGATTTTGGTCGTCTTGAAAACGCTTACATCATATGCGATGAACTCGTGGCTAACGAGAAAGACAGGCTATGACACGATGTCACATTCTTAGTCATAACATGGCCAACATTGAACAAATTTATATACCAGGTGTTTCAGACCACCCGTATCAGCTTTTTTTCTCGAAAACTATGTGATACTGGTCGTTCATAAAAAAAATTTCATAACCGAAAGCTATGTAAAGAATTGATTGGAGGTAGTGCCATTTCCCGTAACAAACCGGAAGTAGGAGTACCTGTGGTCAATTTCGAAATTTCAAATGAGAACATGCGTCATTGAAGGTATCATTGTAAATTACTTTTAAAAAGAAACAACTTTTACTGAAACTTTTTTTCTAACTTTTATTGTTTACTCACAAAACAACAAAAATGGTGTCTTCTGAGAAATGCTGTATGTTGTTTATGTACGTACACTCCTCATAGTAAGTATTGGGTTTTTCCGAGGTTTTCCCCAACCGTAAGGCAAATGTCAGGTAATCTACAACGAATCCTCGACCTCATCTCGCCAAAACTATTTCTCTATCACCAATTCCATTGACGCTAAATAATCTAGTAGTTGATACAGCGTCGTTAAATAACCAACTTAAAATAATCCAGATACCTCAAAAGCTTTTAAGAGTCTTCAGGGAATAACTTTAGTCTACCTTTGCCTTTGCCTTTCAATCATTCGTCAATCATCATTTTAATTTGGACAAAATAATATTAAACAGTCTAATGTAGGCAACAATGAAATGAGACAGCCTGAACTACGGCCACGTATGATCTATGTAGATCTGTTTGGATACTGTAACGCTACATGCGTTTTCAGATGTCACTGAAAGAACTATTAAAATACATTATTATTATTATTATTATTATTATTATTATTATTATTATTATTATTATTATTATTATTATTATTATTGTGTTCTTATAGATTTTTACCAAATTCCGATTTTAACTATGAGAATAAATGCAAATATTTCAATTGTGGTAGTTTGTTCACCAGACGTCAGGATCTTGATTATTTATTTTTTTGTAAAGTCATTAAGGGTGATATTGATTGTGAATCCTTCATAAGCAATATCAGTCTTCGTATTCCTACTAAGGGTTTAAGATTTCATAAATTGTTTTATAATAGGAATCCTAAATCTCTCTCTCCGGTCTGCAGATGCATTAAATATGCTAATTTGCATGGATTCAACTTGGATCCATTTAATGTGTAGCATATCTTTGCGTTTTTATGTCAGTATTATTAATAATGCCATTTATTAAGATATGTATCAAACTATTCTTGTCAATTGCATATCTTTACAATATTACTCATATTATTCCAGGCTTCATTTTTTAATTAACTCACTGATCTAATTTTAATAATTATTTGTCCATTTATTTGTTGCATTTGGTCAATTGATTAATGTAGACTATTCCATTATTTCAATTATCTCATTGTACTAATTTTATAATTATTTATGCTATTTTACTCTTTTGCATTTGATCAATGATTGATGTAGACTATTATATTGTTTGTATTTCATCTCATTGCCATTTTCTATCATTCATACTCATCATCATTTGTTGTTTTGTTTTGTTTTGTATCGTGCTAAACTGTAATTGGCCTTCTGCTGTTGTTTTGCACGTTAATATTGTAAATAAATAAATAAATAAATAAAATAAATTATTATTATTATTATTATTATTATTATTATTATTATTATTATTATTATTATTATTATTATTAGCGACCGGCATAGCTCAGTTGGCTGAGACGCTTGTCTGCCGATCCGGACTTGCACTCGGGCATGAGTTCGATTCGAGCTTGGGCTGATTACCAGATTGGGTTTTTCCGAGGTTTTCTCCAACCGAAAGACGAATGCCAGGTAATCAGTGGCGAATCCTTGGTCTCATCTCGCCAAATACTATCTCACTATCACCAATCCCATCGAATTTAATAACCTAGTAGTTGATACAGCGTCGTTAAATAACCAAGTAAAATTATTATTATTATTATTATTATTATTATTATTATTATTATTATTATTATTATTATTACTATATTACTATTATTATTTACAGAACAGAAGTAGGTAGGCTACTAATTCGTAAGTAATGTCGATTTTGAAGCAAAATTTTAGTTGGAGTGTATTGTGAAAATAAATTAATAAACTCTTTTAAGTAAATGCCACAAGATTCTATGGTTTAGAATAATAATAAAAATAGTAATAATAATAATAGTAATAATAATAATAATGTAATTATAGTACTGCCATTAATCCATTATATTTATTAGTTTTATCTAGATCTGGTAAACATATACTTACACAAGGAACGCACCAGAATGCTTTGAATAAACGATTTTCACACCTGTCTAAATTTTGGCTGAACATCAAAAGCTTCTTGCAATGTTGCACTGCTGTCGGTGCCTGATGTTAGAACTCATGTCTTCCCAGAGGCGCGGCGGGCGCGGAGGTGTTGTCGGAGGCGCTGGGGCGAGAGTAATCAATCATCTCCGCGCAACATCCGCCTGCCACTCGTGTTAAACAAACAAAAAGAAAATGCCCCATAAAATCAATGAATTTCAAGCCGAGTAAAACATTTATTGCAATTCTTACGTGTCACTATTTTCCCATTTTTATCTATTAATCCTTACATTTATTCTTTAATTCTTTCTCCTTCATTTCCGTTGATATTTTCTTTGTTTTTATCTACAGCTCGAAAGTTGGTGCGAGAAAGCGAGATAAGTTGCATAATTACTTTGTGAGATGTTTTAATAATTTCCATACTGTCGCATAAATATTCTGAAAGGGGAACAGTCTAACGAAAGTCAACGTCCTCTATTCCTATTGTGCGTTACTTCCTCGTTTATTTAGTCAAAATATGTGTGAAATAAGATTTTATGATTTTGTTTCATTTTTTAACGTGAAACGTTTATGCTCGAGATCCAAATGAATAAAACGTTACGAAAATTGTAACACCTGACGTCAGTTGCTTAGCAACGACAATGATTTACATCTCATTATTTTTGTTAAAAAAAATATCATTTTGTAAGTTTCAACACCAGAAGAACCCAACGATTGAAAAATTAAGTACATGGTTCCGTAAAAAAATACTCTTAAACTGTATTATGATTATTGTATTCATATTTAGTATCTACGAAACATTCCAAGATCAGACAATCTCCAGTCTACAGTAATCCAACTCTCTCTTGAAAAGTATAAAATTTACGTAACGGCTAATTTCATCTTGAAATATTAAAATACATACAGTAATTTTTATATATAAGGCCTAAAATTATTTTTAGTAAATGATTCGAACTGAAGGCATAATTCCGCAGGTAATTCATTTTACACAAAGCTAAGGTGTCTTATAAGCCCAATTTTCATAACGGCTAGAGTTATCATAATTTTAAAAAACAATTTATGCTTACTATTACACTTTTACTACGCCACACTACTTTTGACCAATAAAACTGTACTTAAGGACGTCTTTCAACCAATCATGGCTGCTTATCCCGCAATTTTATCGCGCAATTTTATCGCTTCCTTAGCATTTGTTTAATTTTATCGCTGCCCTAGTATTTGTCTGTTTTTATCACTACACTAGCATTTGTTTATTTGTTTGCCAACATTTCAAACTGCAAATTCTTTACGATACTATAAAATATGCTTTGCGATCGTCATTTGTTTACAGCATAGACAGTCAACTGAAAATGGCGGCTCCGTTCAAACGTTTTGGTGAAACTAACATTAGTGAAATAGAATTTCAGTAAGTCAATCAATATTTTATTATATTAGAGTATTTTATTTCTTCTAATCTTTATATGCTTTCTTCTAATCGTGTAATAGTCAATTAAATCTCGAGTTTTAATTTTCTCTAGATAAATCAAAACCTCTAGTGAGATTACTGTTGATAACTTCATGCTCTATTTCTTCTTTGAGTTCTGCGACCTTTTCAGAACGACGTCATATGTGTACAAGTCAATAATAATACATCCTGCTGCATATTTTCTTGACTTGAAGCTACTGAATGATGTTAAAATTAATGATGGCGAAATGTCCCGAGGGTTCAGCGCCGAAAATTGCCTAGTATTTCCTTGAATTGGTTGAAGAATTTTTCAGCTCTTACATCATCATAATTTTCAGAGTAGCCCGCTAATTTTTTAGCAATATATTTCATACGTAATATTCCCAGAACAAGAATAATAAAACTGATTTCTAGTGCATACTGCTTGAAAATGAAATTTGTCATAATCTAGATGGCATTTCTATACAAAGACGGACGGCCAGGCAGACGAAAACTTACCTAAAAGCACCGAAATACCTAAATTTTCGTTAAAATTTTGGAATCCGCTTTTTAGTATAACACTTTCTCTTTAAATTTCGTACAATGGGAAAGTAGAAGTAAGTGCAGTTCAAATGCGGTATCTATGACAATAGCGCTTTGAAACAGCAGTGACGGACTCTTTCCAAGCCATTCCTATCGCCTCAACAACGTGTCGGGTTCGTGTGGCCTAATGACCTGATTGCACCTGCAGGTGGAGTCCTCGATTCCAACTAACCTCGTTTCGAGCGCCAACAAGTTCACTGGGAAGGTCTGCAAGGTTGAATGCCGCATTGTGGAGACTTTATATAGTATAATATACATACCTTCGGTATATGCTTTCTGAATGCACAATACAAATATTATAATTTCTTGAAGAATTTTATGATCACTGCCGACCACTATCACCATTATTATTATTATTATTATTATTATTATTATTATTATTATTATTATTATTATTATTATTATTATTATTATTATTATTATTATTATTATTTCCGTGTTTAAAACAGCTCCTGCCCAGTCATCTTCTGTAGTGGTGTTGAACGCTTCAGGAGTTATTTATTTCGGAAAGAGAAACATGACTAACATGAGACATGTTTTTCTTTTACTAATATTATGTTAATTATTTCCTAATTAGTTTTATAGGACTTAAATCTGAGTGATAGGAAACAATCTCACAAGAATGAATTCATTGCCTCTTAAGAACTTATCAGTAGAATAAACTGGCTAGTGAATGTTTGTTTTCACTAAATTGATCAATTCTGATTTTCTGAGATCTGTAGCTAAAGATAGATATGTTATTTTCCCTAAGCCAGCCCTGCAGTTCTAGTATTGACGAACATGACGTGGGTGGCTTGTTTTCCAGTTTGTGATGCATTATTTAACACCATAACACTTCCTGCTGGCAAAGTAGGTATCAATTCAGGTCTTAACAGTTTAGGAAAACAATTGGCATTCATTTCGTTGTGATAGTCCAAAGATTTGGGCGTTGCATCATATATCAAGAAACCACCCCTCTGAATGAAACCCATTTAACGATCAGCTTGAACTACTACAGGGACATCATTTTATTTTTACTAACATTTTTAATATTAACCTGGCTATACCTTTAGATCAACGGTTGAGAACCGGAAACACCATTTGCTATCCCCTTCCATGACTAGAGTTCGATGATACTGGCGTAATATACAAACAAATCACTTTACTAGGTATAGGGGGGAAGAAGAGTAGTTCATCCATTTACGTAAACTAGGAAATATCACGCTTTTGAGTTTGATAATTTTCATTAGGTTTTTGTTTAATCAAAATACAGTACATCAGAGACTGTCGAAATTTAGTAGCGTTCAAAACCAAGCTATTAAGCATTTTCTTACTGCGTAGAGTAGGTTTAATTTGTACTTAATCAATAAAAGAAATGCTTTTCTCTTCTTAACTTCTACAATAAACTGTCTAGCTTTTATTAATCAGTTAATCTTTAGTACTTTGATTTTTATTGTATCTGTAAATTTAATATTAATTGTAATTGTAATTGTATTCTTAATATTGTAGTTGTAATCCCCTGGTAGAGGGGAAAAGAAGGCCTGATGGTCTTATCTCTACCAGGTTAAATAAATAAATAAAATAATACAGTATTAACAATGAGTGTTTTTACTCACGAACTGAGCTGTCCATGCGGACGTATTCATTATGCAGTGTATATTATACTGTCTACAGCACATTAGCGTACACTATAGAGAATGAAGTTAAGTTGAAGAATAATCATACTATGTATGTTTAAACACATTTTTGAAAATGGTGGCCGTTCATTTCGATACAGGCTTCAGTTCTAATGTGTGTAATTCCAATTACCAGTTTCGTCCTTCGTACTAGTAACTCATGTTGAAATAATTCTGTACCTACTCTGTAAAAGAGTACCTTACGTACTGTAAATTCAATCTTCACTTCTGCTCGATCCGAAAAGATAAAATTACTCAGACATGATACTGTCCGTCCAAGAGGTTATGTCGCAGGATCGTAGAAAGGGGAGAAATCACATGACAGTTAATTGCTTAACGAGGCCCTTTTATTTAAGTTATTTTAAACAGTTATATGGTTATAATATTACGTAGACGTCCAATTCCTAACAGAAATTAATGTTCTCAGAAAAGAGCTAAGATAGCCCAGCCACTAGCCTTTACAGAGAGGCGAATAGAAGCTGGGGGGAGGGGGAAAACCGGAATGCGACGTAGGCAAATGGACGACAGTACCTGTGCGAAAATTATGCAATATTGAAAGCTTTTTCGTCACTGGAAAACGCGAACATATTTTTGGAACGTACTGTTTACTATGACCGTAAAGCTACTATGACTGTATATGCGGTCTTGGATCTGTGTGGAGGACGGTTGAACTTCATTAGTAGGAGGGGTGGGAGTGAAGTACATTCAAAAAGTCAGGTACAATAAAAACTGAAGTAAAAATAAAATGATGTCCCTGTATTAACCGTTGTCCTACACTACTGTTAATGTAAACATCAGGAACATGGTCACTCTGCCAACATTTATTCGTTGTGTAGTGCGTGTGAATCCATGTTTCGTCAATGTACAACCCTCCAAAGTCCGCAGGGTAGCAATGGCCGGGCGTGGGCCGTATGACTTTGCCGGCAGCAATAAACTTGGGAGTGTGGGTGGGGAGTTCAAGGAAGTCGTAAATATTTGTCAACAACCGCTATTTCGTTCGATGAGAGAGGACAGTATACTAAGCGCGCTGTAAACTGGCCGTAAACTTAACTGTTACGTCACACTGAATTCGTCAGAGCGCATGGACAGTGTGCAGCTCTACATACAGTATACGAGTACAGATATTTCAGGGACTGGTAAATAAGTGTTTTCTGCCTGTCCGTGAATACAGATTGAGAGACATTGAATGCAGCTATAGTCCAGTCAGCTTACTTCATACCCTAAGGGTGAAACCTAACCATTTTCCCCCTATTACTACATATGCTAGTGGATTTTGGTGATTTTCTAGTTTGCAGGTTGAATTTTCTTTTACCAACTTCGTTTAGAATTTAGATAATAATAATAATAATAATAATAATAATCTTTATTGTCACTGAATGAAAAACTTCACTATAGACATTGTCAAATGTTACAATCTTACTGCAATACATTTCATAGATATACAAAATAAAAATTTAATTATAAAAACAATGTAGATATTTATCAAATTACATAATATAAAGTTAAAAGTACTATATTTACTAGATAAAAGACAGTATCAAGTACTAATTGTCATATGTTTAATAACTAATTAAGAATACTACAAACAGAGGCTAATAATAAACTTATAAAATGCAACATAAAGTAGTGCAATTTGCTCTGTTCATTAATACATTGAAATTTAAATGTAAATTGATTTACCACTAGGTTTCATTTAAAATCTCATTATTAAAAAAAATTAAGAAACAACAACCATAACATTTAAAACTGCATTGTTTAAAAATGTATGTCAATTTCAAAGAACTCATTTATTGAGTAAAGTGGGTTTTTAATTAACCAACTGTACAATTTTGTTTTATAACTTTCAACAGGAAGAAGTTGAACGTTTATAGGGAGCTTATTAAATAATTTGATTCAATGTACAACCCTCCAAAGTCCGCGGGGTAGCAATGGCCGGGCGTGGGCCGTATGACTTTGCCGGCAGCAATAAACTTGGGAGGTGTGGGTGAAATACTACAAATGGTAGTGATTTTGTAACTGTTATGTTGGCAGATGAGACAAATGTTGTCAGTACTGGAGTTCCCTAAAATTAAAATTGTACTAGATTTCTGAGCCGGTTGTATTGTATTGTATTTATTAACATTCCATGATATTCATACATGCTTACAGCTAGAATATGGAACAAGTCAAAAAACTTAATACTATTATAAAATCTTAATTTATAGTCTAGATGAAATATATATAGACGAGATTTACAATATAGTCTACTAGTACAACACAAAGTTTTAGTATCAATTTCATGAAGTGTTATTGAATGTCATGAATTCACCTACAGAATAGAAGACGTGAGAAATTAGGTACTTCTTTAATTTGGCCCTAAATAATTTTATGTTTTGAGTTTCATTTTTTATATCGATAGGGAGGCTATTAAAAAATTTTACTGCCATTGATAGCACGATAGACTTGCCGATGGAGTATGAAAGTCATTTTTTGACGTGTATTTATGCTATGAACTGTTGAATTAGTTACAAAGTTTTCACGATTACATACGAGGAAGATTATTAATGAAAAGATATACTGACAAGCCATGGGCATTATTTGTAGTTTTTTTA
Organism: Periplaneta americana; assembly: GCF_040183065.1. Taxonomy (NCBI): domain Eukaryota; kingdom Metazoa; phylum Arthropoda; class Insecta; order Blattodea; family Blattidae; genus Periplaneta; species Periplaneta americana. Next base: position 86,736,855 of record NC_091128.1, read on the forward strand.
AAATAGCCCTACACGATTCCCTAGATTTGGCACCTACTATTATTCTAATTATTCTTTTTTGTAATAGAAATATATTGTTACTATCTGTGGAATTTCCCCAAAATATTATTCCAAAACTCATTACCGAGTGGAAGTATGCAAAGTATATTGTTTTTAAGGTATTGATATTTACTATCTTTTGCATAGATCTAGTAGCAAAACAAGCTGAATTTAGTTTGGGGGTAATTTCTTTAATATGATTTTTCCAATTTAACACATTATCGATTTTTAAGCCAAGAAATTTGGTTACTTGAAGCTAGTGAAATTTGAACATACTAATTAATTAATATTAATACATAATAGTTATTTTATGTGTTGCGTTGTGGTTATAATTCAAGACTATAGTCAGGTAAGTTTTCGGAGTTAGTACTTACAATTTTATGTGGTCAAACAAAATACATTTTTAGGTTAAGTCTCGTAAATCAATTGTTTAGTCAAACCAATGAATTTCATATTGCCAGACAAAATACCTAACCTGTTGATCCTTTTCTCATATAGTTTGCCTACGAAAATGTTACTAATTATTGAATTATTTAGAATAACCTTTAAATATTAAGGTAGAGTACGGTACGTAAATAAGTCATTCAGTACGTAGGATCGTGTGATATCTGGTAACGGTTGGCAACACTAATAAGACGGCAATATTTGCTGTTTAGAAACTGTTCTTACCTGATCCTCACTATACAGCCATCCAGAACATAAGCGTGCTGCTACCGCTACAGCTTCGGCGTCATCCGCTGGGCGCTAGTTACCTACTAGCGGCAACTTACATTGAATCGATGATTTCGAAAACCAGTCATCTCCGTCGAAACTAAAATTTACAAGAGTGAGAAAAATTGAATCTTTCAATATGCAACAGAAATACAGAAGTTTCTATTGCTTTCAAAACCAAGTGTGTTTAGTTACTCATGATAAGGGACCGGAATCTTAGTCACTATTCTTTGAAGTTAAGTGACTACGGAGTTGTGCAATGAGCCAAATTATTTGACGAAGAGTAGTGGCTCGTGGTGCTGTACGACGAAAACAGACTACTTCCGCATCAAGGACAAAAAAGTGCAAATAATTGAGTATTTTGAGGAAAGAGAAACTGTAACTCATCTCGCATCAGAATACGAGACTGGTGTTACAACTATGCGCGATTTAATAAAAAAAAATCAAGGCTGAAGTGTATAAACTATGTAAATCTACAGCATGAGATCTCTACTATTCCTATCCTTCCCCTGACGCCATTACAAGGAGTTTCCTTGCCCCTTAAAAACCAGTCGTTGACAACCAAACTTGAATCAGTGAACTTCTGATCCACTACCTTACAAGTTAAACACAAGATAATGGAGAAAATTGCGAAAGTACAAGTATTATTCACTTAATTTACAAAAATATTTTATGATACGGATTATCCGATTTTTTCGATTAACCGTTCAGTTTACCCTCTTCATTACCACGGATAATAGAGTTCTACTGTATAAAAACACATGAGAATATCCCGTAAAGACTGTTACTGTTATTTCTCTGTTTGTATATCAGTAATGCCAACCTTGTAATAACTTTCTATAGTTACGCAAGTATTGTGCACGCGTCTGTTTCGCTTCCATATCAAAGCACAACTGAAGAGCATAGGCCTATATATATTTTTTTTAATATGTTGCAACCGGGCAACCCCCTTCTCATGGATTACAATAAACTCTTACAAGTAGATTACTGTATATGTAGTACAGTACTCAACAAAACAGTATTAGCACAGTCTGTATTAGTATCACCAATACTTCCAAGTTTAGATAACGGCACAATTAAAAGAGCGTCTTTAAATAACGGATAAAAAATAATGATATTTGTCAGATGGACGTAAAAAAACACTCTGATAGAGCTGAATAGTCAAGGTCACCAGCTCTGAAAATAAAGTGCGGCGATTTGCTTTCGATTTCTTCACTCTTCGGAGTAACCGTACGGGCGTTGCGTGCTGTGTCTCATCTGCAGTTGACAGCGTGATGGGATAATTTTATGTAGATAGCAAAAGTAAAGAGGAAAAAATTCTTGCCTTGACGTCAATGGGAATGGAGAATATTACGACATAAATCCAACCAAAACATGGGAGAAACTTCACGGCGTTGTAATTTATAGATGAAAGTGGCGTATTTGAGATGTAGGCTACAGAAAAAAATAATATAGGTGAGTGAAATGATATTTTAATCTTGGAATATTACATTACCATATTATCTTTAAAAGGCGAATGTAAAATGCGATGAAAAAATAATTGACATTAATAGTACAGTAGTAGTTATAACAGCAGTAGCAGCCTGAAGGGGAAAGGAAAAACCTTCTAGAGCAACACATGAGCTCTACGTTCGTCTCAGACAATTCGAGTTTAAAGTACCATTGGGTATATCGGCGTTTCCGTAGCGAATATTCCCCTTCTTTCTAATGTAAATAAAATAAGTTGTTAACGCATTTTCTAACATCGTCGTTCTTCCTGCAATAACTCCTATGTGACATATTTATCGATTTTCAGCTTTTTGCTCTATTAAATAACTTAAATATTAATACAGCAAATAATAAAATCTCCTATGTGTAATTATATTTCTTTCTTTCGAAAATGTAAGAAGTCACAATCTCCTTGTACCACTACCATAGAATGAATAAATGCGTTTTTTTTTTCCTACTGAAAAAATTTATATTTTGCACTTAGGAGTTATTGCAGGAATAACGACGATATGTAAAATAACTCAAATCTATTTTATTTCTTCTGTTATTGGAAATGCAACAAATATACTCAGGTCCATATTTATAAGCATTTATTCTGAAGCAATGCTTAATTGAGGTGCTGGATGCAATAACAGCTTAAGTTGAAAATTCATGTTTTGGGAAAAACAATGTCAAAGTTTTATAACATGTATAAATTATTTGTTTTGTATAATATTTTAAACTGTATAAATTATTCAAATCCAATATCAGTTACAATTTAAACATGACCATTTCTAAATATTTGTAAATAAAGTATGGAAAACGTAATACGTTATTGCATACAAAGTCCGTTGTTACAGAAATTTCAGCCACAAATGTTCTATAACAACGGATATATTTTCTTCTGCTCCGTCTCCATCACAAGACCACACATGTCTCGAGCGTTATGTCCATTTTTACTACGCATGAAGCTGCATATCCACCTCTCTTCACTACTCTGCCAATTTGCAACAGCACATCGATCTGACATTTGTAAATGCAGACTTCATGTTAATCTTGTTATACAGTCACATTGAATGGTGCTTATGCTTTTTATATAGTTTAAACAGGATTGATCGTTTACTTTTTAACAATTTTATCCTTGTATATACAGTTTTCACTGTTCTATAGTAATGGATAAAATTTTATCCATTTACTTGTGACTCCATATGTGTCATCGTAATTCATTAAGCATCTGAATCTAATTCATAAAACCCATAGTTTCACTGATTGTTTATAATACTTTGTTCATAAGATTTTGTAGGTTAATTCGAGATCTGATTACGGTTCCCTGAACCGAAAACGTTCATCAACATGTTAAAATAAAATATCTATATTATTACAATATAATTGGAGAAGTTTAACGACCTCATTAATGAAACGTTATTAATTCATACAGCTTATCAGACCCAAAGTGGTTTTTAAATTTAAAACAACAACAATAACTCTACTCCTACTTCTCAATGAGTTTTCTGACCTGCCACCTTACACTGTAATCTTGCGTTCTCAGGTTAAATTGTCTCTTTACATATAATGGTTGGTAAAAAGTTTGTCCGTGTAGAAATTGCGCGGTTCACATGAGTTAACGGCAAATTGCATGTGTGCTATAAATCGATATACATGTGCTATAGATCGCGTGACTCCTTTAAGTATAGATTATCGTAATATTGGAAATATTGACTGAAATTGTTATAGGCTACGTGTGCTATAAATCGCGTGACTCTTTTTGTATTAACATAATATTGGAAAAATTAAATCAAAATACCGAAAAAAATGATATTTAATTGGATTAAAGAACACACTAAACAAAAAAGAACCCCGCCAGGACTCGAATCTGAGTATTTATACGGAAACGGACACACGGTCGCAAGTGTTGTGAACAGACGCTTTTGACGCTGGACATGCGTCAATGCTTTTTTTTCCGAATTAGAATTATTCCAGTCGTGTAACATTTTTGTCTGCCATTGGCCAATAGTAATATGCGTTACAAGAGCGGTATGTTGAAGTTGCCATGTTCGAGGAAAAGTTTGAAAAAGCGAAACGTAGTTGAGCTTTTTTAATTTCCGAGAATTTAAAGAAAACATACCGCTCGTGTATCGTACATTATTTTGTGCGAAGATCGTTTATTACATACCTGAAAGAGGAATTTCTAATTAGTTGCAATGAAATCTCCATCTTGGTTTCTGTTCAATGATGGCAAATTTACAAAACAAAAATATCTATCTTCATCACTGTTGCTTTAAAATGTTTTCTGTGTTTACTATACTCCAGCAGGTCGTCTGTCTTTTTTCCCTAGTCTATGATGAGTCTGGAATCTTGTAGATTTTTTCACGGCTTCCTTAATGTTACTTGCATCACGAATGCAGTAACTTTAGTGGAGTTGTAGAGTTTACTTAATTTTTGCAAATATTTAAAAACAATAATTAACAGTGCAATTTAGGTGAAATTGCAGTGGTAAGTTTCCAATTTATAATTATTACTATATTGAACGTCTCTAAAAATAATATGTTAAAAGCCTAAAGCAGTAAAATCAATATGTCACTTAAGCGGTAAGAAGAGGGAAATTGTTATGTGTGTTCAGTTGGGAATACTGAATGTGGAATTTTAGACTTTCCGCGGATTAGTTTTGTGCGGAAACCAAGCAAATACGCACGATCTCGCACAAATATAATTTGGAGCTCCCTTTTTATAGCCTATAGGCTTAATTTTCGCTCACAACACACTGAGCATGTGCAGTAAACAAGATCGCTTGTACTTATATACACTAGTATCGTGCAATGTTCGAACGTGTGAGGGGATGTCAAGATACTACAAACTTCTCCGTACTCCATAGGCACTCCAACAGTACGTTGAAGTGAAGCATGTAAACTAAAATAACAGAGTCCTTTGAAAACCGGTCAGAGGCCTTATGTTTGATTCATATTTGCCGAGTCTTTGTAGAAGAGTAGCTTCCTTTGCGTTTGTTCAATCTTCCCCTTTTCTTACATATGTTCGGCGCCTTTCTCCTTAGTTCCTCTTCTCTCTTCGCCTTTATATGTACTTTACCTGCATAAGGATATCAGGCATATATCTTGCGAACTGACGCATAGTAATGACTAATGAGTATAGGTAACTTTTCTTGTTATCAATATAAATAAATATTCACAAAAATATGCGTATAAATAAATGAAACAAAATACATTTAAAAAAACTCATATGCTCATAGTACCGAGTAGTATTGTGCAATGTTCAGACATGAGAGAGGAAACCAAGACATTGCAAACTTAGTCTTATTCAATATTAAAACTAACCGCAAGATATGTGCTCAAATCCTTAAGCGGTTTAAAATAGTGTCCTGCAATGATCGAACATGACAAAGACAACCAAGACATTACAAAATTCGTCTCACTTCGTATTTAATATGAAAAAGTAATAGCAAGATCTATGCTAAAACATAAAGGGTGCTATTCATAGACATTTCGCTAACCCGCGCTACGAGCGTGCTAAACTCGCCCCGGCTATCGACTGATTACTTGTACAGGATTCATATCATATCATATCGCTAACACTGGTTTATGAATACGAAAAACGTTAGCTCGCTGATCATCCACCGGAAGCCCGCGCTAAGAATGTCCATGAATACGGCCCAAAGAGGTGGGAGTGGAGGACAGCGAATATTTTTATAACAAGGTGTAACAAACATGACAGGCCTTCTTTTGCAGAACGAATATCGAATTTCCTCATATTCGACTAACTTGAATCTAACATAGTGTTTATAATGCACGTCGCTAGGGGTGCTATTCATAGACATTTCGCAGCACGCGCTACGAGCGTACCAAGCTAACCCCAGCTATCCACTAGTTATTAGTACAGAATTCAAATCATTCTATCGCTAACACTGGTTTATGAATACGAAAAACGCTGATCATCCACCGGACGCCCGCGCTAAAAATGTCTATGAATACGGCCCTAAGACTTTCATCATCCGTATAGTCACACAAATATTGTGTCCGAGTAAGTATGATTAATTTGAATATTATGATAAGAATGTAATTATAACTGTTTTCGGTCGGTAATTGTTATAGTAACAACTGTCTTGTATTTTTAAAACATAATGTGATGTACGTATATTTCTGTCTATGTTTAATCATATTTTTATGACAAAAATTACTGTCTTTACATCTAAATAAAATTTCACAAGAATAGTTCTAAAGTCTTTACTCAGCTAAAACCATAATGAGATGGGAGGGGAGGGTAGGGGAAGCCAGCGAAATTCAAGGGCATGGATCATGCAAGGCGCAAGTACGAGCGAGCTGTGACAGACTCTCTTCTTCAAAGCAGACTTCGGTTCTTGTCACGCTCGACAAACTTGAACCGAACATAGCGCTTGAAATGCACGACACTAATATATACTACTTGTGGACAGTTGTGCGAAATTGTTGCCTACATACAGGTGGACTCCCATCAAAACTCGCTCCAAATTTTAATTCCGTATCTGTTCATTCGTTGTATGCTCCGAGCCAGTTCTTTGTATAGAATTTCAAAATGGGGAAGGTTTCTTTGGTAAGAACAGCGTACTGTAACTCTCATAAGATTTTTTTTTATCCTACAGCTAAAATAATTTCATTACTAACGTTTAAATAAGTACTTACTGCATTATACTGTATGTTTTGGAAGTGCTGTTTTATTTTGTTTTATTTCCTGTAACTCTTGAATGTCAGTTTTATTGGAATATTCCTTTGAAATGTCATTGCTGCAGTGAAATAAATTAGTTTTATTCGAGTTGTAATACGGGAGAAAACGAAACTCCTAAGAAATAAGAATTACAGTACTCAAATATATTGTGACCTGTCATAAAATCAGGGACCGTATTCTGTCCCAAACTGTACGGAGATAAGGCCAGTTGTACCTAGACTACGAAGAGCTGTAAATAAAGTAGTTTGTGTATCTTTTACCAAACCCGTGGTAACCGTTGAATGCCGTTAGCGAGGTTGTTTCTGTTGATCTCTCTGATGAACTGCCGTACTGCATGAAGCACTATGCAATATCTGGAAATCTCTTGCCTTTAAGTGGTTCTTTCAAACGCGGAAACGAGCCGTAGTCACAAGGACTCGTGTCAGGGGAATACGGAGGATGTTCCAATACTTCCCAATCCCATCTCTTTAGCAATTCAGCCACTGCTCCTGCGCAATGACAACGAGCATTATCGTGCAAGATTAAAGGTGTATTGTCTCTCAGGAAATGCGAACGTTTGCGCCGCATAGCTGAACGTAGGTTGTGTTCGAGAAAATGTTGGTAGTATGCTGCATTGACATTTTGATCTTGAGTTACAGCATGGCTAATGATAACCTGTTCACTGTCGTATGTCATTATCAGTATGACTTTCACCTTAAAGCAGTGGTTCCCAAATTTTCGGGCGAGATTTCCGTTCGCGACCCCCTCCCCCTCCTTTCGTTATCTGTTCCTGACTCCAATCGAAAAATACGAATCCCTGTAAAATCGCAAGCAACTCTAATTTTACTCAAAAACAGTGCAATTTTACTCAAAACGAATGCATACCACCTGAAGTATGATTGTAAACAACAGAGTTTTTAGAATTTTCCAGAAGAAACTAAAAACAATTGACAGTCACAGATTGATACTGAATCCGTTGCATTCAGAATATATGAAGGAAAAAGTCATAGAAATATCTACTTACTGATGAAATATTGAAAGTAGACCTTTTTTCGGAGAGTATCAAGAGAGTAACTCGAGTTTGAAAAAGAGGCTCTTAACTTTTGTATAAAATTTGCAACATCGCATTTAAGCAAAATAAATGTCTTGCCTATGATTATCATCAAAACAAAAGCGAGAAATCGCCTTCAACTTGAAAATGATATCGCTGTTTGTGTATCGAATCTTAGTCTAGATCTGAGGTCACATTCATGCTTCCCCTCCTGGCCTTGAAATATATAGTTTTTATGCCTAGTCACTGCTCTATACCTGTCAAGTACTTATCTCCTATTCCTCTCCTAAGTAATATGTATTTTCATCTAGTATTTATTTGACTATAGTGCTTCTTCATTTCTCTACTTATTTCTTACATTTTAACTAGTCTCATACTATCTTTCCTATAATTCTTATCACTATTCATTACTTTGCACTATAACGGTTTTGTTTTACTCTTCACTATTTTCTACAACCTCTTATATCCATCCTCAACTAATTTCTTCTCCTCTCTCTTTCATTCCAATACTAATGACTTAATTAAACCTATTCAAAATTGTCACTACCACTACTCCTTTCTTGATCCTTTCTTTATCAGTTTACTTGTATTATTCTCATTTTGCTTACTACTGATCACTAATAATTGCTTTATCCTTGTACAAATAGATTCGTTATTAGATATATTTTTTTTTACATTAAACCACTGTTCCCTAATTTTATAGTGATACTAACCGTACCCGTGCGCTCCGCTGCACCTGTTAGAAATAAATATAAAGTAATTACATAATTAAAATAGGACGTTTGATCCAGGGAACATTCGTGTTTGTTAGAACGATAAATCGTTTAATATGTTACTTAATTGAAATTGTATTTAAATAATTAAATTGCGATCATTTTGGTCCAGAGAACACTCATTTGGTGCAATGACAATTCCTTTAACATGTTTCTTATTTGTTATTACACGCAACTATAGTTTAATGAAGATTGACATATCATTTAGTTTTAATGTGTAAACTTTATATTACTTGCTATATGCTTCCATTGAATTATGGTAATAACTTAATTTTAACCCTTGTTTTCTACGTCTTCAGTAAATGGCGCTTGGCCCATTATGGTTCTGAACCCTTCAAATAACTTAAATAGTGATACAGCATAAACAGTGATATGTAATTATATTTCTTTCTTTCGAAAATGTAAGAATTCACTATCTCCTATGTACCATTGCCATGGAATGAATAAATGTGTTTTTTCTTCCTACTCAAAAATTTTATATTTTGCACATGGGAATTACTGCAGGAACAACAACGCTGAAACGCGGCGGTGAAAACGTATTGTACTGTTATTTTAAAAGTCTATCAGACCTACCAAATTTTGCATAGAATAAAACTTATCGGAAATCATTTTTAAAGAAACTTTTGTTATGTAACATTTTTCACAAAAAAAGCAATAATAAGCGAGATATTTCGATTTAATCCAGGCCCCGTTAAATAAAGTATTTTGAATGCCATATAGCCTAAAATCTAAAT